>NC_092818.1:80969212-81269212 GCF_023375885.2 Dermacentor andersoni
AGGAACCTGGCATTCTCGTATCTCGTGAGACCATGTATGCATCTGTCTGCAAGTTCGATAGGGCCATAGTGGGAGCGCAAACCACGTATTCTACAGCCATAGCTTGGTTTCTAGCAGGGATAGAACGTCAGATGGGATTCAGCGGCGACGCTGTCGCAGCATGCAGCATAGGCTCAACGATGATGTATTCAAAATAAATTGAAGGCCATTCCGCCCCGCGAAGGTGGATGGCCAGGGGAGCCGTAAACATCGCGTTAAGAAAGCTTGTGGTAAAGCTTTTATTTGTATCACTAATTTTCACTTAGGAACGACGATCGCAATGGCTTTGTGGTCAGTATGACATACACTGATCGGCACACTTGAGACTGCAAACACATTCCTTGATAATGTCGAATGGATGCACGTACGACGCTGGGTGGTCAGTTGGGCTGGATCGGTGTACTATTGCAAGCGATATGTCTGCAACATGAAATGCGCAAACCAATCCCTTTTTGGTCCCGACACATCCGCACTGAAATCACCGACAACGACCACAGGGGTAGTGTCATCGCAACTAACCCCCGCAAAATCAGTCGCAATGTACCTTACGGGGCTATGAGCAATTACATATTTTGCTTGTTTATGGGGGTAGGAGTCACTACTTACGGAGGTATGAGCCATTACTTACAGGAATATGAGCCATTGATGATAAGTTTTAGACATCCGGTTCTGTATGTTGTATGCGTGATTAGAAAGAATGTGAGCACTGTTCGCTTAACTTTGCTAAAGGCTTGGAGCCTCACATTACGGGGCTATGAACCATTGGACTTTTTTATTGCTTACGGGGGTGTAAGTGCTTACGAGGTATGAGCCATTGATGATAATAGTTTTTCTGGGCGCACACAAAAATTGTATGGTACCCAAGCCATATACAGCTCCGCTGTAAAGTGGTTCTGTTGCCAGCCCGGCAAGGGCTTGAAACGAAGTTTCAGCACTGAAGCTTCGTTTGAAGCCCTTGCAAACTTCGTACTTGGGAGTAAAACTGCTGGCGTGAGGAAGTTGGTAATTTATAGTCGTCCAGAAGTAAGATTTATCGCCAACCTTCGTTCAGGTATATCGTATGACGGGTTGCCAGACGGCTAATGCATGAACCATTCCCCAGAACCTCCCCCAATTGTTTCACGGAGTATTGTCTTTCTGTGACAACAGTTAAGGGCTTTCTTAACCGTTCGTCCGTCCATTCCGTTACGCTGACTACGACCATTGCCCTCATCAACGCTATTTTCTCTTTGTCAGGCCGCCTCGTCATCCTCAGTTTCGCCATCGCTACTATGACTTTGATCGCAACCCTTTCGAACTTTGCCTTTGAAGAACGTGTCACTGTCCACCACCGCTAATACACTAGGCACACTGGACACTGGGCGCTGGGTTGGTACTTCGCGCCCCAACAAAAGGGCTTGCATGAAGGCACTGCAGTGGTGCTTAACAGTGTGGGAGATTGGGCTAATTTATTATTTAGTAAGTGCGCAGTGCTAAGGTCATCAAGGACGTAAACGAGAAGAATACGAGCAGTGTATTCGTGCATCCTCCCATGCATCATCCCATGCATCCCTTTCTTGACTGGCGATTTAGCACGCTATCTCCGACTGGCGTGCGCGCATACTTAGGGTACATTAGCAGCAAACTAAAGCTAGTGTTAATCATGCGGTAGCAAGCCGTCTTCAACTCTGATTCGCGAAGCAATACGCGAAAGGCAGCACGTGAGCTCAACAATCCAATAAGAAGCATTTCGACGATATTTATAACGCCCGCGCCTGTTTCAGTGCGTCACCGCTACGCGCGCTGTCCCTTGTGGTATTCCGGGCGAATGTAATCACCTCGCGCAGGCTGCACGTGAGCCGCGTTTTCTCCGCAAGCTACAGCACAAACGCTCGACTGCGCAGTCTTCCGGCCTTTCAAAAACGCTTCTTCACCATACCGCCTAATCCTGGAGCTCAGCTGGCACATGAGGTTCCGTAAACGCGGCGCGTCCCACTAATGACTGTCGCCTAGCTGCCACCGTATTTTCGTCCGTGGCAGTGTTTTGAAAGTATCGAGGAAAACGGAGCGGCGCGGATGCCTCTGGGAATTACTCCCGAGCGTGTTTTCCGGCGACGTCCGCGCGTCGAGCAACGTAGACGGGATCGTGATGCCTCTTCACAGGAATACGTGCTTCCCGGAGCTTACACGCTTGCCTTATACGCGCTTATACACGTGTGGGTTGCTACTCGTCGAACGTCGTGTAATGACACTTCCTAATGTAGGTACCTTGCTCAAAGCCTGCCTACTTGGTCTGACGAGGATGATCAGGCTTTCGTAGGGCGGAAAGAATGGCCGAAAGCCAGTTAAGCTTTGAATGTCATCTAAGCCATCAATGGAAGAACAGATGAGAGAAATACGCAATGATAAAATCGACAACGAGTATGGAGGGACCGTCGTGGTGTTTCCCTCCCCCTCTCCTCACCTCCAGTCTTATTTTTATTTTTTGTTATTTCATGAGTCACAAGGAAGTCCACGTGCATTCTTATACCGGGCGTCCCACGTAACTTGAGCTACACATTAAAAATATGGAAATGCCACGTATCTGGACAAAATCAAGGTAACTATATTGCCCATCGCTTGGAGATACTCACAGTTTCTTTTTCTTTCCGCCTAACTAGATAATTATCCTCAACTAATTAATCGTCTTCTCCAATATTATAAGTAGATGAGAGTACCAATGAGAAAGTGGTACAGTAACATGAGAAACTCCCGATAGAGCTTTGTGTTGCACGATACGCGCTACATAAAAGTGTTTTTCCGAGCGTGCAAGAACTCCTCAAGTACACACAAAATGGCCGCGCGACTGGCCGCACGAGCCACATTGCGTGAATTCGCGGGCTGCTTTCACGCTCGGAGAAACCCTTTATGTAACATATTATTTCAGAAAGCCCCCAAAATTTCTACAACTGTCAGTTAGCAACATCGAGAGGGCATACACGTCTAAGAACGTGCGTATTTACGGCACTTATTCGTAACCCTCCTGCTGCGCTAAAGTAGTGTTTTATTCCTGGCCAAAACACTGCTGTAACGCAGCAAGGATGTTACAACTATCTGTCGTAAATTCGTGTGTTAATGAAACGGCGTACTGTCTCGATTTTTCTTGCTGAAAGTTGTTGAAATTTTGGCGGACTTATGAAATGTTATGTTTTTGAAAAATTCTTTCCATTGATTTACGCCTGGTGCGCTGCTGCAAAGTTCGACGGATAGCCGAAGCGGCGGTGTTCGAAATTTCTTGACACGAGGTGGCCGAAATTAATCCAAGGGAGGCACAAATTATACCGCACTATTTCGCTACGGCGTACTTGCTCTCACATCACTATTTTCACATCGAAAGGTTTAACTCCAGGAGCTGTCCAACCCCACTTGCCAGTGTCAGCCTGTCGCCAAACCCTTCGACATCTTAGTCTTTTTTTCCTTTACTTATAGCAATCTGCATTCGCTTTACCAACCACTTCCAGGGTCATGTAATACAAAAGCCATTCCTCGCAGCCACAAGCGTGGTTGTAACACACGAGCAGGTTTCGGAATGATGCATTTGCTTCACGGAGTTTCAAGATTCAGTGCCTCAATTGTTTCCTATATTTCAAATGTTCAAAACGTGTTCCCGCTCACCGAACGGCAGCGCTCTATAATAAAGCTCTCAACGGAAACAGAAAACAATATTTAGCGCAAGAGTGAGGTATTGTTAAAGAAGACGGACGGACTTCACATGAAAGAGAAAGTGCGCAGTTACGCGTTTGTTTGCAATTTTGTTGACGCTTTCCTGAGCGCGATACCCAGAAAAGGAAAGCTATAGTTCCTTTCTTCTTATCTCTTTCTCGCTCTCACACACACACTCAAGAAGCAAATCTGTTTGCTCGCGCCCGTCCTAGGGGTCTTGTTACGCTTGACTTCTTTCTTTGGTCTTTGTGAACAACTTTAAGAAACGCTGCCACTCTCTTTCTCTCCTTCTGACGGCATCACTAATGGCATATTCTGTTTGCCTTGAAGGAGGTCACGCTCCACGGTACTCGCCTTCGACGCGCTCGAACCATCAGAAAGGAAAAGTGAAATTGGAAAACAAAGCTAATATCATTCGGCAACTTCAATGGAACGCAGATGGGTGCTGAGGGGCCCCCTCCGCCCCTCCCACGCTCCCCTCCGACCCCCCATGGGAAGAAAGAGATTACCGTTATCATTCATTAAGCCGCCGGCTCCGAGAACTTCTGTTGTTTACACGCTAACATCATGCTTCCCTCTCGGTCCTACGTGTTCTTGTGTGTACGCTCTTATGCGAGAACTTGTGTGATTTGTTTGCCCTTATTTTCCGTGCTGCTTCGATTTCTGAACGTCTGCGCAGGTTTGGGTTGAGAGCGCACCCCGAGGAGGAGATGAGATTCCTGCCCGGTCGTTAACTAACGCGCTCACCAAGCGAAGCGAAAGAACATCAAAAGGAGCGCACCTCGGCGATCGTAAGGCGACCTCGAGCGCACGTAAAGAGATAAAGTGGTAATGCAAGCATGATGACGTTATTCAGAGAAAAATAAAAGTGACGGTGCTAGACGAGAACGCTCAATAAAGATTCCGGAAGAAAAAGATTAAAGTACTCGGACGCTGGTGATGGAGCCAGCCATACCTCGGCTGATGGACTCAAGTGGGCGGGATAGAGAGATCATCCCCACATGATGTTATATTGATGAGCATGATAACCAATGACAGCGGGTACGATTTCAATGTCGGTAAAGAAAAACTTTATTTTAAGCCCATTTCTCGTTTCTGTCTTGTTCTCTTGTTTCTTTGAACTGGCTTATCTTTGCTATGTGCTGTTTGGCTAAGCGAGGGATAGCAGGCGTCACCCATGAGGCCAAGCTCTCTTATGGACACATATTTAATAATCAATCTTTCGGTGGTGCGATTGATACTTGCAAGCAGATATTCCATGGGTTGGTCTTCCATTCTCACGTGCTATCTTAATGTGCATTTCTTTAGGCCCGGCATGTATATGATTACGTTGTTTACTGTCTCCTCCCTGCTTCTCAGAAACAATCCATGGAGAAAATTATCATGTCATACCAGATACCAGTATTAGCTAGCAATGCAATGCGACACTAGCAATGCGATAAGCGAGCAGCCATGTACCGAAGGATAACTTGTGACCCGCAACAGTGCGTGCCAGAGATTCACATGGTGTACGCTGGTCTTCATATCCGACGGAGACGTACGAATCCCAGCTAAAGTTTGCACCCAAATAAAAAGAGAAACAATAAATAAATCGCAATAACATATAAAAACAGATGAGGAGTGTTTTGTAACTATATGCGCTACGCAGTTATTGTGACCTGTTCCACATACTTGTCACTATTGCCATCATGGATACATTGTGTCATGATACGGCTTAACACTCTTTTGTAGCGTGCTTCTGTGCTTCGCGTGCTTCTGCGCTGCCATACTGCGCATGCGCGAGAGCCGCGTGACGTCACGAGAGGCGCAGCTGCGTCGCCCTCGCTGCCGCCGACTGCGGCGCATTCCAGAGGTGTGACGTCGCAGTTTCCGCTGACGCGCCGTCGCCGTGTTTGCCCGCTGCTGCATTTAAGGCCTAAAAATATTCTGACATAGCGTGAACACGCGCACACGTTTCGTCACGTTGGCGAGAACAATAGCGCCTATAGTTCAACCCATGGTTCGACGCACTGGCACCGTCAACGTAACCAGACCCGGCCAATTCAATCCCGCGTATTATTTTAAAGACATTGTCCTGCATTATCAATCTGGCCATAGCCTTTGCCCTCACCCGAGTAAAGGACTATCTAAGACGGAGGAGCGGCTTCTACTCCGTCTCTATACGAACACTCTGCTGTGCCCGGCAGCACTCAAACATTTTGATCGTTCCTTCACGGGCAGTTGTCCGTACTGTGCGGAGACGACTTCGGACATCTACCACATGGTGTGGTAGATGCCCATCTAACCCAGCTATTGCCCCTCACCCCAACCCCCCTCGGAAGGACTGGGAGGCGACCCTGCTCGGCTGCTATATATTGTTACACACGAGGTGTTTAACGCAGAACCAGAGGAATCTGGTTGATAGGCGCGGTTGTTGAAGAGCGGTCTCGCGGCAGCTTGGCCAACGTCGTTCTCTTCTTTCTTCTCGTTGTCTCCGCGGCAGGCGTGGTTCATGACAGCTTGTGACATTTCCCCGCTGGCAGACGAAGCCCGCCGGGCGAGTCAGTCATCTCGTGGGTTGTAACGCCTCAGACGCGCGACGTGCGTCACTTCAGCCTTGGCCGAGCGTCGTCCACTGCTCGTGACACGCGCAATGCGGTAGTTTACTTCGCTGAGGCGCTCCAGAATAACGTAAGGGCCGACGTAGTGGGCGAGAAACTTCTGGCACAAGCCACGCTTCCGCAACGGCGTCCAGAGCCACACAAGGTCCCCAGGATCGAAGGAAACGTGGCGGTGACGCCCGTCATAGCGGATCTTGGACCGGTCCTGCGATGCTAGGGTGCGTAGCCTAGCGAGGCGTCGCGCTTCTTCTGCTCGACATAGGATCTGATCAATTGATTCGTTGTCATGAGCGAAGTAGGGAAATATGGTGTCGAGGGTGTAGCGCGGCGGACGAGCATACAGAAGGAAAAATGGTGAGTAACCAGTGGTCTCGTGTCTCGCGGTATTGAAGGCATAGGTAATGAAAGGCAAGATACTGTCCCAATTCTTGTGTGCTGAATCGACGTACATGGATAGCATGTTGGCAAGCGTTCTGTTTGTGCGCTCGACCAGACCATTAGTTTGTGGATGGTAGGGCGTAGAATGGCGGAAGCTACATGAACACAGACGAAGGGTTTCTTCAACCACGTCCGCGGTAAACTGTCGCCCACGATCGCTGATTACTATGCGAGGAGGTCCATGTCGGAGTATAACGTTAGCCAGCAAGAAGATAGAAACTTCTGTAGCTGTGGCCGATGGCAATGCGGCGGTCTCACAATAGCGGGTCAGGTGATCTACGCAAACGATAACCCAACGATTACCCTTGGAGGATCGCGGGAAAGGGCCCAGAAGATCTGTACCAACTTGCTCAAAGGGGACGCTAGAAGGGGGAACTGGTTGAAGCAGGCCATGTGGCGCTTGTGGCGGACGCTTGTAGCGCTGGCATTGAGAGCAGCTGGCGACGTACCGTTCGATATCTTTCCGCATCTTAGGCCAGTAAAAACGTTCTTGAGCCCGGTAGAGTGTACGTGTGGAACCAAGATGACCGGAAGTTGGGTCATCGTGCATGGCGTGTAATACTTGGTGGCGAAGGTTCTTGGGGACAACTAAAAGGTAGCGTGCACCGGTGGTCGAGTAGCTCTTCTTATACAGCGCGCCACCATCACGTAGGCGAAAGCGACTGCCTGCAGGTGACTCCTGTGCTGCCGCGAAGAGCGGTTGTAAGCTCTCGTCCTTGTGCTGCTCGGATATGACGGTACGCATATCCGGAAATTCCGGGGACACAAAAGCGATGTATTCATCAAAATTGTCCGCATCACATTCAGTTGTTTGAAGTGGCATCCGAGAGAGACAATCAGCGTCAGCATGTCGCCGGCCACTTTTGTAGCAAATAACGAAATCGTATTCCTGTAGACGGAGGGCCCAGCGCGCTAGTCGTCCTGAGGGATCCCGCAGATTCACAAGCCAGCATAGCGAATGATGATCTGTTATCACAGTGAAGGGGTGCCCATAGAGATACGAACGAAACCGTTGCACGGCGAAGATGACCGCCAGACACTCTTGTTCGGTGACTGTGTAGTTGCGCTCGGAGCGGCTCAAGGACCGGCTAGCGTAAGGGATCACGTGCTCACTGTCGTCAACACGCTGAACTAGCACAGCACCGATGCCTACGCCACTGGCATCGGTGTGAATTTCAGTTGGTGATGAAGGATCAAAGTGCCGAAGAATTGGTTGGAATGTCAACAGGAACTTGAGCTGGCGAAACGATGAGTCGCAATCTGCAGTCCACTCAAAGGGAACGCCTTTTTGGAGAAGGCGTGTAAGGGGATGAGCCATGTCAGCAAACCGGGGAATGAATCGGCGAAAATAGGAGCACAAGCCCAAGAAACTTCTTAACTGCTTGACAGAGTTGGGTACTCTAAATGCTTCTACGGCCGCAGTCTTTTGTGGATCTGGTCGGATGCCTTCTTTAGCGACGAGATGGCCTAGCACAAGAGTTTGTCGTTCCCCAAAACGGCATTTTTTTGAATTGAGCACGAGGCCCGCTTTCTCCAAGCAGTTCAAGACCAAATCCAAACGTTTGTTGTGCTCACTAAACGTTCGCCCGAAGATCACAACGTCGTCTAAGTAGCACATGCAAACTTCCCATTTTAAGCCGCGTAATATCGTGTCCATGAACCTTTCGAACGTTGCAGGTGCGTTACACAACCCGAAAGGCATCACGTTAAACTCGAATAGTCCGTCGGGTGTTACAAATGCTGTCTTTTCTCTGTCGTCCTTGTGTATAGGAATTTGCCAGTAACCTGACCGTAAATCGATTGAGGAAAAGTAAGATGCCGCAAAGAGACAGTCGATGGCGTCGTCAATTCGTGGGAGCGGATATACATCTTTCTTAGTGACGGCGTTTAGGCGACGGTAATCAACACAGAACCGCCACGTACCGTCTTTCTTCTTCACCAATATCACGGGTGCTGCCCAAGGACTAGATGATTCTCGAATGACGCCTTTGCATAGCATTTCTTGGACCTGATCACTGATTATCTTGCGTTCTGACGGAGATACACGATAGGGTTTTTGTCGGATTGGCTGGGCGGCTCCTGTGTTGATGCGGTGACGAGTTCTGGACGCAGGAATTGATGGCGGGCCCTCGTGCTGCGCAAAGTCGAATACCGAGGTATGTTTCGTAAGCAGGGCCATCAAAACTCGACGCTCGTGATCGCTGAGTGACTTGTCAATCATGGAAAGTATCTTCGAGCTCCCGGGGCTCGAAACACTGGTTGCTCCTCCATCGGGGAGCTCTGTAAGTACTGCCACCGATACGGGCGAGTCTTCCTGAAACGTGGCAATCTTTAGGCCTTGAGGTAGCACTGCCGCTTCAGTGGAACAGTTTAGCGCCCACAGCCCCGCGCATCCATTGGTCACTGAGACTACGCAGTGCGGAACTAACACGTTTTTCTTGAGGCAGTTCCGATGTACAGGTTCCACTGCAGCGTCGAACGAGATAGGAGCCGGAGATGAACAGGCGACGGCAACACGCATCGCGGATAAGGCGGGCACAACTGTATCCTCAGACACGCACAGCACACTCTCCGGGCAAGCTTCACCTTCAAAGAGCACAGGTGAAACACTGGTGTCGACACTGAGTTCTCCCGTCCGGCAGTCAACATTCGCACCACACAATTGCAAAAAGTCAATCCCCAGAATCACGTCATGCGAGGAGCGAGGAAGAACAGTAAACTCTGCATTAAAAACTTTCCCACCCAATGACACATCCACGTTACACACACCAACCGGGTATAATGATTCACCACTGACTCCACGGAAACTTGTGCACTGGTCCCAACGAAACATAACCTTGCGTCCCAGAAGGCCTTTAAACCCCACACTCATGACCGAGACAGTTGCTCCCGTGTCGACTAAAGCCATTGTAGAGACCCCATCAATCAGTACATGAACCTTATTCTTTAGCATGAAAATAGTTGGAGGCAGTTGAATCGGCAGCACACATTTTCCAGCGACCTCACCTCCATCGGCCGCGCTGGCTAGTTTCCCGGCGGGGGCGACACGAAACGGCGCCGAGGCGATGGTGACGTGAATCGCGGCCGAGGGGATGGTGATCGGGAGGCTCGGAAGGCTGGTGGTGGCGTCAGAGTACGGTCGGAGGCAGGGGAGCGGTAGCGGTTCCGGGTTCTTTCTTCTCCAAGGTAGGTCTCCTGGGCGCTGCATCGGTCCTCTCGAAAGTGGCTTCCTGAAGTGGAGTCTCCTGGCCACTGAGTGCGCAGTGTACGACCGCTAGACCGCATAGTGGGCGCTGACGATCCGTAGTTCGATGCTCGGCGTCGGCTACAGTACCTAGCTATATGGCCAGGCATGCCGCAGCAGTAACACACTGGCGAAGGGCGAAGTTCAGAATGCGGGTTGAAGTATTCTGCCGAAGACATCGGTTGAGGGTAACGAGGCTCTTCCCCTTGAAAGTCGTAGGTAGCGGCGAGTCTTCGTGGACGAAAGTTGCGTGGGCGTGGATCAAAACGTTGAGGGGGCGAATCATTGCGTGGTGGTTCGGTCGTAATGTAATGCGGTTCGTCTCTGGAGCCGTTAAGATCCGCGACGTTCACCGAGTGGTTCCAAGTAGCCGAAGGGGGTTCCCAAAGAGTGTCTCGGAAAACGGAGGAGCTGTAACGTGGCGCCGCATAACGTGCCTGTTCGTCATGTCGCTGTAGCTCCTCGCGGACTATCTGGCGGATGGCGGACGATAGGTATGGGAGCGGAGGGCTCGTGTCAACACTTGCTACAGTTGTTACATTGGCCAGCCGTCCAAACTTTGGTGTAATTCGGCGAGTCTTCAGCGCCTCGAACGTACGGCAGTGCCGTATCAGTTCTGATACAGTGTGCAAGTTCTCTTTACCAATGAGGAAGTTGTACACGTCTTCCGCTATTCCTTTTACCACGTGTCCCACTTTATCTTCCTCTGTCATGTGAGGGTTCACGGTTCGGCACAGCTTCAAAATTTCTTCGATATAGGTAGTGCAAGTCTCGCCGGGTACCTGAGCTCTCTGGGCTAATGTGAGTTCCGCACGTTTCCTCTTTGCGTCCGAGTCACCGAAACACTTTTTGATCTCCTCAACGAAGCGTGTCCATGTAGTTAGCATGTCCGCGTGGTTGTCATACCATACCAGCGCCGTGCCGGCCAAGAAGAAAACAACGTTCCTAAGCTGACTGGCAGCATTCCAGTTATTGTATTGGCTTACCCTTTCGTAATGGGTTAGCCACTCATCCACATCTTCCTCTGCCTTCGCCGAGAACGTGCGTGGCTCTCGGTAGTGCTGGATAGGGACTGGGCTTGCCGAGGCACTGCTGGTGAGGGTATTTTGCTCTGTAGCCATGATTGAGCGCGACGGCGAAAGTCCGGCGAGGCGACGGCTTCGGCGTAGCTCTAGTGCTGGTGGTTCCGTTGTAAGTCGTGGGAGGTACCCCGCACAGCTCCACCAAATGTTACACACGAGGTGTTTAACGCAGAACCAGAGGAATCTGGTTGATAGGCGCGGTTGTTGAAGAGCGGTCTCGCGGCAGCTTGGCCAACGTCGTTCTCTTCTTTCTTCTCGTTGTCTCCGCGGCAGGCGTGGTTCATGACAGCTTGTGACAATATATATGACCTTCAGGCCCAAAGGGCCTTGGTCGAGCGCGCCCGCGAAGCGGCCGACGCCACTGGGGTCCCGTACTAGGGATTCCACCTAGCATTTTAAGGGCCGGGCCCTTAAGGACCGGCCCATGCGTACTTGCATGTGCTTCTCTCCTGAGAGCAATAAAAGTTTTTCACCATCACCACCACAAACCAGGCCAACGCGCTCGGATGCCCACGGCATCTAACGACGCTCGCCCGCGCGCCGATAACGTCGGACAACGCGCCTCTACGATTGCGGCGCCGCGCAGCACTGCGCATGCGCGAGGAGGGCGCACCGTGCGTATAAATGCGCGGGAGAGACGGTTGATGCAGCGCGCTCGACATGGAGGATAAGGAGAGTCGAGCCGCTGCCAGTCGGCGCAAAAGACTGGAAATTAACCAAACATAACCGCACCTTTACGCTACGTATATCCTGGCATAGCTGAGCTAAGTCACTGCCAATTTTTTCCCTTTAATTCGTCCATACCCAAAGACGAAGCCATAACATTGCCCTTTACTTGCATACAGATGTAGGCGTGCGCCAGATATGCTTCATTGTTTTAAAATCATCACACAAGTGTGTATGCTTTATTCCACGCGCCAGCCAGCACGCGTAATTCCCCCTCCTACAGGCAGTTGCCACCTATCTCCTTTTCCTTCTTCTGTCTCTGATCGCGTTTCTAAATACAAACCTAACAATAACAACGTCTACGCAAATTCGATCACAAAGCCAGAATAAAAGCACTGTGACTAGCCGAGAAGCATCCGAGAAAAAAGTCGCAGTTTAGCCCGCAAGCAAAAGCACCGATTGCGGTAGCAAATTAGTAAAAAAGCTACACGAAATAAGGACAGTAGTTTTACTGGCAGTATAACTTGGGAACATGGCGCGCTTCCGGCCCGCCTTTCTCGATCGCGCACGCGAGATTGAAACGTGTTCGCCGGCTCACCTTCACGCGCTTTCCCTCGCACAAGCAGCACACGATGCGCGGCGACGAGTTTATCGCCCTTGATATGGAGCCTCACGGCGACGGCGACGGCAGAAATGCGCCTGGTGTTTGCATATAATTGCTATCGCGATAAAACCTTTCTACTGCCCAATGGTACGGGGTGGGCAAGCCGACTTAAGTAACGACAACAATATCTACTATACTAGAGTCATTGTTAAGAGGCAGAGACGCGGTACTCATAGCCGGCGAGAATCACAGCACTAGGGTTCGTTTTTTCCAAGTTCGAGCGTAGCCGCCGTTGTAGACTGGCTGTTCGCATGGCCATTTAACTCCTTCGTACATCTGCCATAGAGTGCTACGACGAACTTTTCCCCGAGCGTCGCAGCATGAATTAAGGCCAAGCCTAATTTTTGAGCTCCCCACAGCATCAGCTATGCCAGCGCAAGTGTGCTATATGTTCTTGTTTCGAGCTAACGGCGCCGCCCTCTTGAGCTTACGCTGGACATGTTTCGCCAGCAGCAAAAGTTACGAATCGCGCAAGAACGGTCGGGGATTTTACGTGCCCAAACCCCCGTCTGAGTGTGACGCGCACCGCAGTGGGGGAACCCCGGATTAATTTTGACCGCCGGGGGTTTCTCAACTTGCACTCCATGCAGAGTACACCAGCGTGCTTTTTTTTTTCTTGCATTTTGCCTTCATTGAAATGCGGCTGCTACAGCCGGGATTTGATCCCGCGACTTCATGCTCAGTAGCGCTACGCCATAACCACCAAGCCACCACGATGGGTGACGAAGCACGCAACTTCTTCACCACATGCTGCTCCTAGGTGCCCGCAACGCTCTTAGTTCACTCTACAGGGAACAAACGCTTATAGCAAGCGCTATGGCATTTGAAGTGTCGTATTACAATAGGCAACGCCGTCTAGCAGGAAGAACACACACACAAAGATAGTAATAAAGAAAAGTTGAGGAGACACTCCGCTTTCTAAAGGCGGATGACCAGCGAAGCTGTAGCATATCACACAAGGTTAGACCAAGGTACGTGTATTTATTTTTATCATTTGGTGATGTTAGTAACGATAGCTTTGTGATTACTGTGATATACGCTGTTTGGTTGGGTTACAACCTTAGAGAGAATTTTGGCCAATGTTAAATCTATGCACGACCGTTGTTTAATAGTTGAGCGACTTAATTGTAGTGGTGTGGGACTTCCAACCGAACTCTTCTAGAACTCTCCTAGGACAGTTTACTGTCTGGTTCTCAAATGTTTACATTGAAGCGTCCCACAATGATCGCAGGGATCGTGTCATCATGACCAACCGATGCAGAGTGCATGGTCATGGACTTCTCTATATGAAAATTGGATGTGCCTGGAGAAATATACTCAGTGGTTGTAACATTTCCGTCTTTCGTTTCTACGACACTGACATTCCCACTGTCGGTGGCATTGTCCCCTTGCGAGTCAAGGGCGTATGATTGGTCATACCATTCCAGTACGCCCACCGACTTGAAACAATGCATCTTGATTGGTTTACCGCATTCATTGTTATTCATTTCTTAGGATTATTGTGGGCGCAGTGCTTGAAGCATGCTTCACCTCCGCCATGGGTTGGCCCGGTATTCTGCTGTCTCCGGGATCGGCACACTCAGTTTTTTTCACGCTCATCACAATATGCACGGAACCTTAGCCAGAAACAGCTTCGCTGTAAAAAGTTGCTTTATTTTTAAACGATGACAGACGCGCACCAGAGTGTGAACGTTTCCATAGTCCGATGCATCCAGACAAGTTCTGTTCATGGTCATGCGCGTTTCAAGGAGCGCATGCGCTGCGTTACGTTCAAGCGCGCCGGCGTTTAGTCAAATTAGAGGCTGCATGCGTGTGGCTCACGAAGAACAGTAAACTTGCTGACGCGCAATCGCGGCTTCTCCTCCTTAAAAAGAAGTGTTGGTTGGTTCTTTGCTCCGTCCATTATATCATATGTTACGGCGCTTCTTTCTGATCAGCGCCGGTTTCCCAAGACAGCGCAATACACCGACGCAAACATTATATGTACATATATATATATATATATATATATATATACATACATTATTACGATATCATGCGAATTTATGCGTGCCTGCTCAATACAGCATAAATTTACCACCTCCTACCACCCCCAAACGAACGGCCTCACTGAGCGTTTGAACCGCACCCTTACAGACATGCTATCCAAATACGTTTCAGACGACCACCGTGACTGGGACCTGGCTCTACCTTACATTATCTTTGCGTACAACTCTTCCCGTCTCGAAACTGCTGGCTTTTCCCCATTTTACCTCTTGTATGGCCGCGAACCGACGCTACCACTGGACACTGTGCTTCCGTCCGCCACAGCTTCAACTAGCGATTATGCCCGTGATGCAATCGCCCATGCTGACCATGCTCGCCAACTAGCGCGCGCTCGTCTACAAGTGTCTCAAGACAAACAAACAACGCTACGACCTCCGTCACCGTGATGTCCATTTTGTGCCCGGCGCCCTCGTGTTGCTTTGGTCACCATCGCGGAAAGTCGGCCTTTGTGAAAAACTGCTTTGCTGTTACACAGGCCAATATCGCGTGATACGCAAAGTGACCGATGTCACCTACGAAATCGTTCTAGCCACGCCCACTATGTCCTCCGCTTTGACAACCAGTGACATTGTCCACGTTGCCCGACTCAAGCCCTACAACTCTCCATGCACCTTGGATGTTTAACAGCACCGTGACGGTGCTTCTGCCGCCGGGGGGTAATATTACGATATCACTGAGCGATGCTCAAGAGACGAGCCGCCGCGTGAACGACGAAGAAGTTGGTCGGTACCCTTGGCACGAGCGAGTGTCAGCCTGGCTGCCTGGCTCCAGTGTAAATAGCATCTTTCGTCTGTGTCTTTCCACACGTAACACTTCATATATATATATAGTGTGTGTGTGTTTGTGTGTGTGTTACGATGTGGTTCCGGGAACAGGATTAATTCTGGGAGTCAGACTCGCGTCCGAGGGCAGCAAGCCAGGAATGGCAACAATCACAGCGCAAAAACCTACATTCAAACATTAGAAGTGCAAATACAGTGAGACAGAGTATCGTGGCAAGCGAAACATACATCCAAGCGTCACTACAAAGCGTTCGGACGGACTAATACAGCGTGCTCACAGTTTGGCTGGCGTCGCACGAAGCTGGCATGTTGCGTTTTGGATGATTTGCACGGAAGGAGGCGACAGGCGAGCTCTCGCAGCCTCTTGTTCGTCGGCTGGTTGACGAGAGCGGAAGACCTGTCGTTTAGGAGTGTCCTCGTGCGTTGGCGCTCGGCTGGGTCTCTCCGACAGCTGTTGGCCTCCCGAATGTTGACGTCCGACCCAAGCCAACGCGTCTCCCTTGCTCCGCTTTTCAGCGCGGTGGTCTCTTCTTCTGTAGGCTGCTTGAGTCACGCGTTATTGAAGCGTAACTGTATATGCCTAGCCGATTCGTCCGTCCGTCTTTCGCGCATACGCTGAAAACTCTTCAGGCGCAGCCTCAAACGCATGCGCAGCAAAAGAAAGGAGAGAGACGCGCGGTTGGCTGCGCCTGTAGTGACGTCGTTGCTCTCCGTCGTAGCCGAGCGCGCGCGCGCATGAGTTTCTCTCTGGCTCCGAACTGGCTAGACCACGTATCATACGTACTCCTGAGGAGCAGACAGCTTTCAATCAGCAACGCCGCGAGCAGAATCGGGAGCGAGCTCGTCTACGCCGTGCCGATGCTGCAGCCCGGGCACAAGAACAGGCTTGCGCAGCCGAGCGCAAGCAGCAACTGCGTACCGGGGATCTGGCAGCCTGCTACGCCGTCGTTTAATGAACCGTCGGGATTTATCCAACGATAAACACCGGGGCCGCACGTTCCAGCGGCGCTGGTTAACCATCTGTACGGAGATTGGCTGGAGATTTTTTCGCCTCTTCTCCCGACTGTCCGGGCGCTGCTGCTACTGCTGCTGCTGCTGTTATGGTCTTGCTGGCAAGCGCCGCTGGGTTTCTTGCAGCACCCTGAGATGGCGCTCGCTTCCGCGCATCCCGGCCGGTGCCGCCGCGGCAGCGTTCACAGTTTCTGCGTATCGCATGTGCTGAGCTAGCTCTCCTGTGCGACAAAATATACAGGCGCCTAGGTGTGGAGGTCGCGTGCTGGGCTGTGATAGTGTAAACATTACAATCGTCCATTGCCTGAAGACAGCGCTTGGAACTTGGGTCTCAACAGCGTGCTGGCCACGTATGCAGAAGGAGCACGTAAACATGCGTCAGCATAATGGCTTCAAAGAGTGCACTCAGCGCCGAGAAAACCCATTGAGCGTATTCGCTACACAGCGAAACGTGGTGCAGACCGCGAATGTGTGCTGGCTTGAAGATGGGAGGCAAGCCAACGACGCGTGGCGGCCATGAAGGACGACGAACGTCGGGAGCACTGCCTACCAGAAGCGAGAAGTGTAACAACAACGCGTGGCGGCCGTACAAGACGAGAAGCGTGGTGAGAACCACGGCCAGAAGCGACAAGAACAATAATTATCGTCTATGAAAACAAAACGCATCGAAAGCTTCGCTTACGTCGTTTCCGCAGTGCGTGGAATTCGCACACTTTTTAACGCGATAGCGTTAAGGGCCCCGCGTCGCAGAAAATCCGGCATCTTCATCCAGCTTCGACGGCTGTATCGGCAAAAAATCATTCCGAAGCATGTAAATACATGGGTTACTGGAATAACTGAACTTCTCTATGTAAAGTACGTCAGAAAAATCGTAAAATACGACTCACACAAAACCTACATTCATGATAGCGTCGGATTTTAATTTGGGTTACGCGAAAACTCAAACACAAGCCCCTTTTCCAGCGTATTTGCCATTCACTGACCGGCCACCACGTCCGAGATTTGCGCGCGCCGCCACGCGAAAATCTCGGTGGCCACGGAGCGGCGTGCCCGGTTCCTTGCAACACCTCCAGATGGCGCTCGCCTCCGCCGCATCGTGTGTGTTTCTGCCAGAAAGCTCTCCTTCGTGCATTGCGTTCGCTGCCAGCGCTTCCCGGCTAACATTACGGTCACATCAGCTTCAGTTGCCGGGAAGCGTGAGAAGCAGCCAGGGATATTTGAATACTATTACGTCGCATTCTTAAAGGCAAACCTTAAGCGTCCTCAAAAAAATTTGTTTTTCTTTTTTTCGGATTCGCTGCGCACTCTTCCGCGGCATTCCGCGATTCGTTCCGCATACACACACACGGTGTGTGTATGCGGTATTCCGAATACACACACACACACACGCGCGCACGCACGCACGCGCACGCACGCACGCGCACGCACGCACGCACGCGCGCGCACGCACGCACACGCACGCACGCACACGCACACGCACGCACGCACATGCACGCACATGCACGCACACGCACGCACATGCGCGCACGCACACGCACACGCACACGCACACGCACACGCACACGCACGCGCACGCACACGCACGCGCACGCACCCACGCACGCACACACCCACGCGCGCGCACGCACCCACCCACGCGCGCGCGCGCAAGCACGCACGCACGCACGCACGCGCACGCACACACACGCACACACCCACGCACGCGCGCGCACACACACGCACACACCCACGCACGCGCGCGCGCACACACACACGCACACACCCACGCACGCGCGCGCGCACACACACACGCACACACCCACGCACGCGCGCGCACACACACACACACACCCACGCACGCGCGCGCGCACACACACACACCCACGCACGCGCGCGCGCGCGCACACACACACACCCACGCACGCGCGCGCGCGCACACACACACACGCGCGCGCGCGCGCGCGCGCGCACGCACACATTCGCGCGCGCACACACACGCGCGCGCACGCACACACACACACGCACACACCCAGGCACGCGCGCGCACACACACACACGCACAAACCCACGCACGCGCGCGCACACACACACACATATATATATATATACATATATATATATATATATATATATATATATATATATATATATATATATATATGAGCCACCAACAGCGCCGGAGTGTCCAGCGCTGTCTCTGGAAACCAGGGCGATGCCTTTATTCGTGCCAATTAATCAAATTGCAGTGTTCTATTTCTCGTAGCACTTGGGAGCCGGAATGTCACTGTTCTTCACCGTATTGTGAAACAATGAAATACACTAGGTTTTCACTGGCTTTCTTCTGAATCCGCCTCATAATGGCAGCCTGCTGGATAGCAGACTACCCCATCCCTCGAAGTGAGCAAGTATTTAATCCTTAGAAACAACCGCACATCCAATGTGACGCACAATCACCTCCGTTTGACTCAATTCGCGAAATCAAGAAAGAAAATACGAGTGCCAGGCGCAAACTAATGAATTCTTCAAAGTCGGCCGTCTTCATTATGTTACCCGAGTATATTACGCCTTCCCGAGAAAAAAGTGTCTTCATTTCGCTTTCTCTTGCCTCCAAAAGTGTCCAGTGAAGAGGGAGAAAAAAATAAAATAATGCACATAAGCGACAGTGACTACATACGAGAGGAGAATAACAAATTGTATAATGGGATGATGCCTAACTTCAGCGACTACTATACTAGAAGGAATGAGCAGAAGTTAAAAAGGGATGACGCAAAGGCGACCCAAGAAAGATATTCCATCAAGTACACGTTGTACCGTATTCTTTTTTTGCCTTCGTTGATGCCCTTTAGCGATGGCCATTGTCGCTGTATTATTTTTTTTTTCATCTCTCTCTACAACGAGCAGCAGACGCATTTGAAAGCTGAGCTTCTCGCGAATCGCAGAGCCCACGTGCGTTTTCTCCGAGCTCAGCGAGACATGCATGGGAGGAGGCCTGCACAGCTCATTGCTTCGTCAGGCCTCGCGGGACATAATTAAATTTCAGTTCCTTCTGGATTTCGCAGCGAGCAGTTTCCGCGCTATCTTGATCTCTTCCTCCGCCTCCTTCCCCCACACCCTCTGGCCGAGTTTTCATTTTTTTTTTCACTGTGTCGTTTGTCTTTGTTCAGACCTGATCATCCACACGCCCTCTCCAGCTATTCGCACCCGCACGAAATATTTTCCATTCTTCGTCCTAACGATATATACCGCTGTCTGCTGCTTCGCGCATATACCGCCCGGTCCATCGTTTCGCTCGTTTTTATTTGTCTCTGAGCACACTTAAGTCAGGTTGTTTCCGGTCTGCGCTCATAGTTTCTTTTTCTCTCTCTCTCTTCTTTATTGTGTGCGAAGATCCCGCACTCGTCGACTTGGGTGTAGTTTAGTAGTATCGGCCGGCTCTCAAGCACAAGTTCGTCTATATAGCTGACTGCTCGAAAAAGAGCGGTAAGTGAAAAAAAAATAGAGAGCGAGGGGTGGGGGAGAGTAGAGTGAGAAGCGGAGGATAAAAGAGGTACGCCCGGAGGGACGAAGGGCCACGTCCTTATTCGAATCACGTCTCTGTTATCACATTGAGACGTGTGGCTTATATGCTCTCGTTGCCAGGCTGCAGGCGCCGAAGCTGGCACGCGGGAGGAGACGCGACGACTCCTCGGAGAAATGATTTTTTTTTTTCGATTAACCCGGAGAACTCGAGCATACGCTGCCGACCGATACGTGCCTCCGACAAACAGCTGGGCAACGGCGGAGGACACGACGAATTTGCGAACTTGTAGCGTATACTAGCTTTTCGTATTTCGGTACTTCTTTTATTAGCTCATTCGTGGTGTTTCTTTTTTCTTTCTTTTTTTTCAGCGAGTATTCAAGCTCTGATTGGCGCTATTGTGTGCGTTTAATGCCAAGCTCTATTCGGAGACGATTTTCCTTGCAAAGAGGCCCGTTTCGTGTAGCCAGAGGGTCCAAGCCAGAATTCATTTCTATAACGTAAGTTTCTTTGTAAACCCTCTGACTTATTTAGCTTTGCCTTAATTAACACGAAGGTTTGAGGGTGTGAATGCCACGAAAGGTAGTGGGTTGGAGTGCCGTAATTAACTCTATATTAATTACCTGTTCCTTACATAGCTGTTTCAGTCGTTGAGTAACTATTTCACGGGAGACCTAGTTCTTAGTTCGACTACCAGCCCTATTTAACACCAAAGATCGTGGGTTCGTCTCATACCAAAGGTCGAGTGTTCGTAGCCTTTTGGCGCCATCTTGTGGTTACGCCAACACGGAGAACGCCGGATTTTTTGCCTGATAATGAGCCATATAATGCTTTCGCATTAAAAAAATTTAGTGATAGAAGTTGGAAAGTAGACGTACAGCTGTTTGCTCTGGGTGTCAGTACGTCGTTGTGTATCAGGCTTACTTATTTCATTGTTTCTGATTATGTTTTGCATGAGGCATATTTTTCAGGTTTCTGAGTCGCTGCTTACCAACTATCCTGGAACTGAAATTGCTGATTTTATATATGACATTTCTGTAGAGCGTTCATTGATTCCAGGATTTGTATGCTTCACAAAAAACATTGATGAATTCAAAATCCTTAATCCTTTCTGGAGCTGTACGCGTTCAATGATTCAGTAGATAGAATAATTCCGGGGAAACTAAATTTTCAGTCGACAGAATTAAATGAAACGTGAAGGGGTTACGTTAGTTGAATGTCTCAATCTGATCGGTTGAAGTCTTGAGCTTTTGTTGTGGCACGGCACAATTAAGATGAAGTGGAGAGTGATTAATTGTAACCATGGAATTTAAACAGAAGTCTTAAAAGCTTTGCTAAAATGTACTCTTCATAAGAAAAAACAAGAATATCAAGATCCTTAGGCTAAATGTATTATATGATGTAGTGTATTGAATGTATTGTATGTATGAACTGAGAGATTATTTTCTTCGTACAGAAGTATTCAAACAAGGAAGAGAACATTATAGCTAGCATTCCTTCACTTTAACAGGACTGTACTTTCCAGGACTAAAGATGCAGCCACTAACAACTGTACATAGTAATTAACGTCATTTGAATTGAATATTATTCATTAATTTTTGTGCTGAGGGGGCACTCTAACCAAGAGAAGTGCCTTGTCATTTATTTATCCTGTGTGTTGTACATTATGGCGATTTTTGTGCGTATAAATTAGAGTAAAATTGGTTCCGTGGCTGCCTGAAAACATTCGCACGTTTTACTACATTCAAATACATACACCCGAGTAGTACTAGAGCTGAAGCCTTCTGATAAGCGACACTTTCGTGTGCCTGATGTATTCCCGCGGCACGCATATCAGATGCAGATTTGGATCGTTATTTGTCATACCTAAGTCATACTCGCCGTGGGTGGGCGAGGCCACACGGAAAGACGCGTTGGAAGTACGTTCCGCGTTGTCTCTGGTTTAGGGCACTCGCACAACGCACACACCAAATGTCCTGATGCACGCAACGAATGTGAACAATCGCCGTACTGAGGTAATTACAAGGTTGCCAGTGCCACAACATACTGGTCTTGAGTGTTCTAGTACTTAACATCCACCGTGAGAGAAAGAGA
Organism: Dermacentor andersoni; assembly: GCF_023375885.2. Lineage (NCBI taxonomy): Eukaryota > Metazoa > Arthropoda > Arachnida > Ixodida > Ixodidae > Dermacentor > Dermacentor andersoni. The sequence goes on from NC_092818.1 coordinate 80,991,056, forward strand.
GCAATGGCAGTCATTCGCACTTCGAACGACGTGACACAAATGTAATTTTGGATTGCTTCCACAGCAACGGTTCCCGCGCACCCGCACTACTCCAGGAAGCGCTCCGTAACGATTGAAAGTAGAGCTCGCGACAGGAAAGGTACACGCTTTGGTGCTTCGCACAGTGAGCGGGTGAGTAGGGGATGTTGTGTAGATAACCGCGCGCTGGCGTTACAGTTATTGATGACCTGGCCTGTGCCTTCCTTTTTTTTTTTTCTTTCTAACTTTCGTTGTTTTCTGCAAAAGTGCCAATAAGAGGGTGTCACGAAAGAGCGAGAGAGGAAAGGAGATATGCGTATATACGATTTCGCTTTACTGATTCGTCGCTAATGCGACGCCTAAAACGCTTTGTTTAGCCCTTGCAGCGTAGGCAACGGCAGTAATGATGTCTGACACGCGCTGTGGAAACGAAGGGCGACTGCAGCTTCCCTATTTACTTCTCCACTTTCCCAATGCTTCTTTCTTTCTTTTCTTCTCTTATTCTTTTCCTGAATGGTGGCTTTAGTTTCTGTCGTTGCACCCTTTCCATTCGACTGGGTGTGGTTCCCGCTACAATGTTCGTTCACTTGCATTTTTGCATTTATCCGATGGTGTGCGTTTGCTCGCTGCATTTCTTTTTCCCGTTCTCACGTATAGCTTGGTGCGTAGTTTCGCCTCACGTCTCTATTTCGAAACTGTTCTTTTAAATTCAACAAGACCTCGACCAGAGCCTAAGGAGCCTCCCAAGTCTCACTTCTTATTTCTTGTTGTTTCGGTGATGCGAAACACGTTGGACCTAAAGAGCAACGAAGGAAAAATTGAACCAAAAAAGGAAAAGCTAGGCGCAAAATTGAGTGCGTAGGCGAACCGCGAAAGGAACGCGCGTAGGCATGAGAAGCGAGTGAGGTCACTTGGCAAGAGGGCTATTTTTCCACCGTAAGCGATATTTGCATACATTTATGGCGCCCATCCGGCGAACTGATCGAGTGTGCTTGCTTGCTCGTTGCTTCTTCATTCCTCCCCCTTGCTTGGCCTTCGCCGCTCTTCGATTACACTCCACACTTCGAGGAAACGACTAGCCGTACCACCTTTTTCTCTCCCGCTTCCTTACCTGTTTAACTTCCTCTCCTTCTCCCGATGCTTCCTCTTTCGATGTCTCTTTTTTTTTTTGCTTGCTTGCTTGCTTGCTTGCTTGCTAGCTGTGGGAACGTGCCTACAGCCGCAGAACTCGGTCTTGAGATTACAACGACTAAATACACCAGTGCAGAAGAAGCGAGTTTTGCTCCGCGACGAAAAATAAAATAATAAAAAGAAAGTTGTTCGGTGGGCAGTCACCTCCACTCTTTCTTGCCTTTGCATACATACAGCGCCCCCTAGCGGATTCGTCGACCACGCCACTCGCATGTGCCCAGGCCTGGGAGCTAGCTCTCAACGTAAGAGCCCGGGATTCGCGTGCAGTCGTCGTGACGTGCTACGAAGATGTCTGGAAAGGGCCGATGGGGAAGCGGCGAGGTTGTCTTGGGGAGGGAGGGTGGGAGGTAGGCTCATTGCACGGGGAGAAGTATAAGAGAAACGAGTCGGGGCCTCTTCACTGTCGTCGTCGGGTTACCACGGGGCACGCGTGGCACAGCCGCGCTATATAGGAGCCCACACCGAGCAGGCAACCTCTGGTTCCCCGCCCTATGCGGGCGCCAGGCTGCCGCTTCGGATGGCGTGAGTAGAGGTGCTTTGCGGGGGCACCCGAAATGCGCCGCTGCACGTCTGGTGCTTTTCGCGGGAGAGAGGGAATGGGGGGAAGGGGCCGAAGAGGGGCGAAAAAATAAGGTTAGAGAAAGGGGCTAAGGCTTCTTTTCTGGCCTCAGCACGCATGAATAGCTTCCACACACACCTTTCCGTACCTCTATCGCCGACGCTTACCTCCCCCCCTTCTTCTCCACCGCCCTTCTTTTTTTTTTCCCAGACCTGTGTGATGACCACGCCGAGCTTGCGTTCCTCGAGAGAAACGAGCGCGTGCGGACGCGGCATTGCCGAGTGGTCCAGTCGTCGTTATGGGCCTAATTTGGCTATCCCGCGTGCCCTGTGGATGTCGTGCTCGAGGAAGAGAGGGGCCGCTTCCGCCTTCGTTTGCAACTGTCATTGTGTGCCTTGAAAGGGCGGCCATGGCTGGAAGCTGGGGAGGATTAAATTCTGCAACGCATCAGGCGGTTTGCGGCCAGTCGGGGTTCGTGGTTTGAATCAGTTGGTGGCGGCGCGACAACGTGGAAGTTTAGCTTGTTCAACAAAAGAGACTGGAAAAGAAAAAGAAACGCACGACACGAGATAACGCAGAGGACACAGCGCTACTAACAACTGATGCTTTATTGCACTTGGTCATAGTCAATATAGCACCTTACAATAAAAGACGGAAAGGGGGGTGTAACGTCTCCACCGCAACACAGATCGCCTAGCAGCGTAACAAGCCACCACTACTGTGACAGGAACAGTACCTGCTTTTCTGACAACGCCAACGATGGGCAGCTGACGCAATCTTTGTTTCTGTTGATTTCAGAACGCCTCTACGATTTCCCTTGTCAGTTGACTAGAATGCCTGCCCATCACTCTAATCTTTTTAAACAGATTTACAGCCACAGCGCGTGCAGTGTGCATCATGCTGACCGGTTACTGCCAGTTTCTCAACATTGTCTGAGTTCTCTCGTTAGCGATCGTTGAGACACCTGCCAGTTTGTCCCAAATATTCTTTCCCGCTTGACAATGTAATGCAGTAAACTGTACCTTCCACACGTCGGACAAGAAACTGTTCTCGATGATTTGTATCCCACGAATTGCATTTCTGCTTGGGATTATTAACTTTGGCGCACAAGCCAGAAAGTTTAAGTGGGGAAGAAAAAACAACGCCCCCTCCAACTCTTCCTGCAATCTTCTTCAGATTGTGGCCGACTTTATTAGACACGGCACCACGACCACATTTTCACTTCTGCATGGTTGCAAGGCGGCACCAGGACTATTAGTTTTGCTTTTTGCTGCCGGCCTCCGCAATCAGTAACTGCAAAGGATAGCCAGCAGAATCGCGAAAGCTTGTTATTGAAACTTTTTTGCACAAGATGCTGGCAGGATTTCCGAAGTGCATTTTTAAAACATAGGTTGGCGATGCCCCTCTTAACTATTTTCGAGTGTGCAGATGCGTATGGAAGAAAGGTGGGTGCGTTTATGTATGGGTGCGTTTTAAAACATGAAGGGTGAGGTCTAAGAACATAATGCGTCCGTCAACAGACTCTTCACACGTTAAGGTAAGAGGTTTTAGGCATCCGCGAAAAACGGAGCAGATTGTCGATGTGGCAACCGCGGTGCAATAACTTTTACAGCTGATGTTTAGGGAGAACAGTGATTGCAGTATGGACACAAACCAATTTCCAAATTTATTTCACATCGCAAAGATTTTAGGGGCACAGACGAAATATCTCTACTAGGGCTTGGCTAAGCGTCTGTGCCCCTTACAGTAACTTGGCGTTTCTTTTTGCATGCGTAAAAGCAGTGACTAAAAGCAATGAAACACCGAAAAAAATTAACTAAGAGCAGCATAACGTCTCCAATAAAACCATGCGATTACAATCATTGAATGAACAAGTCACTGATAAGTAAATAATTTGTACAATTTTTAGTCATAACTGAAATATGTAATAAATATGCAGGAACGATACATGACAAGCCATGACGTGAGTAGATTTACACGCACGTTGGTTAGGTAACTACTTATTATGAAATTAACTATTTCACAAACATGGCAAATTGCATGATACCATTTGATGCGCATAAGTGTTTGTAACTCTTGGAGCACGCCAAATATTCTCAGTCAATGTGTTGTAATAAACCTACACCATGTTTCATGTTAGCTCGATTCATGAGGAATGAGTTAGAATGTTGCATATTTGAACTGTAGTGACTCATTGAAATGTCGTTGAACAGTTGCGGAATGGGAGTACTATTGAGTTCCTCAAAACGAGGGTCAGTGGTGCTTTCGTAGGGCACATTAGCAGCGTGAAGTATGGCGTGTTTCTGAATAATGTGCAGTTGATAAATGTTCCAAATACTAGTAGTTTCACACACCAAGATACTAGTTCATAGCAGAAAGAAATAAATAATTCATCCAGAGAGAGAGAGAAGTCAAAAGGTAAAGGTAGGGAGGTTAACCAAGCTGAGCCCGGTAGGCTACCCTGCACTGGGGAATGGGGAAAGGTGATTTAAACAGGAGAAGGAAGAACAAAGCTCACAGTTTGCACTGTTACCACATGCAAACGTTCATCACAACACAACTTTTCTTAAACTTCTGCTGTTTTTTTTCTTTCGGGGGGGTGGGGGGAATTCGACTTGATATTAGTGAAAAGTGGTTGCTCGTGGGCATGTGCTCTTCACACTTCACGCCAAATGTTTTGATTGAAAAGCTATTCCAGTTCTGAGGAGAAATCTAGACTCATGCAAGGTCTTATTCCGTAGTCTGAAGCGCGCACGGATTTTGTTTTCCGAGCGCTAATTATTAATGAGTTAGTCCCACCATCGGTGTAATGAATTTAGACACTCTAGTCCGCTGCACCAAATTCGTCACGTCTGTTCTTAAAAAAAATAAAATAATGAACTAGTATCATCTGCTTAAGTGACACATGTGGCGTTTTAATCAATGCTGACAATATCATGCACATAAGTAATACACGTCGGACACTCAAATGTGCGAAAGGTGTTTGTCTGGATTGTGTCTGTGTTTCTGGCTTACACTGCACGAGATCCCACATCGTCGGACGGGCCAACCGACAGAAATGCTCTCAGTGTGTCTGTGTTTCATAAACAAAACTATCTTCGTTCACACGTTGCGGTTTCCGGTGGAATTTCTTCAGAATTTTAATTGTGAGGATGCTTTATTTGATTCCACCGCAACAAATGGTTTCACTGCGCCAATTTCTATTCCGTAATTGGCATCTCGCGCTGCAGGCTCTGTAAAGGCATGCCTATCGGCAGTGATCTGCCCCTCTTTTGTCTGAAAGCCCATAGGTGGTGCTTCGTTTTCGGAGCGCTGCCGAAGTTTTAATGTCGTGAGCAGAATTTGCAAAACGCTTTTTGTTCTGGAATATTTTTGTCATTGACCAGCCCCTTCAGTGAGATTTCTCACCACTCGCTCTTCGAATTCTTGTTGTGCACTAATGGCTTTCTTAACTCTTGCAGTCGTATGAAAACTTAGTCCCGTATGCAAGCTGTATTTCTCACTAGTTGCCTAGGCGAGAAAGACGTTGCGCTGCTTGTACATCGGAGGAGCAGGGCATACAGCATTTGGTATATATATATGTATATATATATATATATATATATATACATACACGAAGGTTGTACGCGCGCCGAATGCAAGTACCAACCAATGAACTTATGTTAGCACTTTACGCTAACCGAGAATATGGTACCATTAAGCCCATCTGCGTTGAGCATAATAAAAAAAAAGAAAATTCCGCATAATACAATCTACGTACATTGACGGCAGACAAGCGTCTCTCAGTGGCGCATACCTCTTAATGACATAGCGTATTCTATTCCACGGCCTAATTGATTTACTCCCTATTTCTGTAGGTACCACTGCTTATTGTGCAACCATTCTTGCCCAATCCTCAAGACTTCGTATGTGTCACGTTCAGATATTCCTATAATCCTTAAATATAGTTATAGGTGTGTTGTACATTCTATTGCATACACATCATCATTATTCCCTCAACAATAATCGTATGCTACTTTCATCATGCTGACAACGCTGCGCTCGCACTCTTCATCAGCCTAATTTGGCGTTAGTCTGTCGGTACCGTTTGCAAGTGCTGTAGAGCATACGTATGAACATTGTATGAGCATAATATTGCGACTTAGTCCTGCATAAACATAAGCGTTGCATGATATTGCACGTTGCAGAGAATTGCAATGAAGACAGTAGCACGCAGTGCATTGAAGTTTGTAGCGTTTAGTTAACCGCGTCTCATTGATTCCAACAAGCGCGTTGAATTAGATTGTGATTTTTTTTTCTTCGCTCCACGTAGCACAGCTTGCTATGTCAGTGTTACGGCCTCCTGGAGTGCTGTCGAAGTTCGGCTACTGGTTTTCAGGGTATTAGGCCCATCATCAGTGTCGAGCCCGAAGAGCTGCTGGACGAACTTGGTTCTGGCTATGTACAAAACTGGCTGAAGTGAGCCGCCTCTGAAACTGCAACTTCTATAAAAATTTTCAAAAATGCGTAGTACTTCATTTCCGACGTCAGGCAGACCTTTAGAATTGCACTTGAGAGCGAGAAACCCACTTAACGTGTAAAGCTGAAAGTTAGTCTTGTTCGTATATCATAAGATCGAAGCGAACCAATGCACAGCAAGTCTATCACCTACGTTCTATTGTCCATACTGTCGACTTACCTAGGTATGTCTGTGGTGGCTGTTCTGAAAGTCGGTAATGTTACTATCAAAATTTTATTCTTCTGCGCGCGTCTACCTACTCGCTGTACAGGAGTGAAACCAGACTAAAGCGGTGCCACATTTCCGTATTCCGCGCAAGGTCCTTTACCTATAGATACACGACCTTCTGCGTGCCCTATTGACGTCGCCAAACGATGCTCTATATTCAGCGCAGTCAGTGTGCAGGTGACTCCTTGCATACATAAAACGCTTTTCTCTTGTTTTTCCATATCTTCCGGGGCACTCGAAACATCTTCGACCTGTATTTCCAGCATTAGCATTTGGCCTGCACAATTCGTTCAGTTAACAACGCGAAGCGTACCGTGTGCACGGCGTATGCTCAGGTTCGTTTATGCGAGAACAGGGAAACAGTGGTCCTCCACAAACAAGGCAGCATTTCGTTGAAGCAGTCCGAAGAATACAGAACCAGCAAGAAGCAACCGCGCATTACGGTGCTTTCCATTCGTGGAGCGCCATTTCAGCGCTCCGATCAATCACAGGCGCTGCGTACCTTTGTGTACGAAAACAAGGCCAATCGATACACACACGAATTGCGGGGAACTCCCCCCCCCCCCCCCCCCCCCGCTGCCTTACCCGTCTGGATCGCGTTCTTCCCTTTTGCAAAGGGCACGCCACAGTGTTTCTCCTGATGCATATGAGGAATCGGCTATGACGCCGCCCCGTCTTGGTCACTACCACGTATAGACCGGCTGCTCAGGTCGCTGCTGGGTAACGAGGAGTTCTTATCGGAAGCGCCGAAAGAATAACCGCACACGTATAAACACAACGATTAAGCCACTTCGTACTGAATATGAGCCCACTCGATGCGCCTACGTCACCGCAAGTTTGTAATGGGACTCTGGGCGGATTCATCTGGCTATTAAAGATGTACTGACCGGCCTATTTCCTTAGCGTAAGCATTATGAACGGCTCGACTCGTTTTAGTCATTACGCAAGTCACATAGACGCTGGATAAAAAAAAAATATATAAAGCGTTGCCACGTTGACTAAAAGAGATTTATCTCGGCGGTCGATATCTAAATGCATGGAAACGGAGAAATTGTTTTTCTCGGCAACGTCAACACCGAATTTGATTAAGCTTGTTGCATTTGCAAGAACAAAACTTTAAATCTCCTCGTTGTAGAAAGAGAAACTTTGATTTAGGCCGTCGATTTCATCACGAAAATTGCTGCAAATAGCAATATTGGTAATATCGAAACTATCAAGTTTACAACGCACGCTCAGAAATGAAAAATGTCACATTTCTGTAATCTGCGCATGAGAATGAATCTAAGGCACACAAAACGTGCACGCTAGGCAACCGTCTGAACTATACCTTTAGTTTCTTCGTAGAATTTCTGCAAGAACTCTCGCAAGCATTGTAACATATTACCGTAAGCTGTAAAGTAGAGGGGAATATATTTGGGCTCGTTGGTTATTGATCGTAATACTGAAAACCTAGTGCAGTACGGAAAATGACAAGTAGAGACACGACAAGTGCTGACTTTCAACTAAGCCTTTGCTGCGGATATTAAGTATATATACACGCCCATCGGAATCAGCAAAAGGAAAGAACAGAGAGGAAGGAGGTAAACTATCACGTGTGGTCGATGCCAAGAATTCATACTTTCTCTTCGATAAAGACACTGACGGCCAACTGACGCACTCGTCTCCTGCCTGGTGCCTCGTCTCCTGCCACAATTTTCCTGGTGCGGTGGCGATACACGACTACCGTCCGATCGAAAAGATGATCGCAAGGTGGCTGCGCGTCATATTTTTTTTTTTTTTTTTACTGAGGGCAGCCAGTAGGCCGTCTGTATAGCAGTGTTGCTGACTTTATTCTTGTGCTCTTGCAAGCGCATATTCGAGCACGTGCTGGTCTGATCAATGGAGTGCCTACCACAAGAGAGTGAAATTTTGTGGACAACGCATCACATGTAGGGGAAATAAGCATCTTTTTGGTTGATAGTGCAGTCTGGTTTTCGCGCTATCGTAGGGCAGCTCAACATGCACAAACTCAAAACCTTATAGGCACCATGAAGGACACACCGGAACGTTGCCCTGTCTTCTTCAGATTATGAGATACTTTATGCGGGTAGGGAATTACTGGTACCTTATCTTTTTACCTTTCTTCTTTTTTCTTTCTCTTGTCTTCCACTCTCTGTTCATCTCTCACGCGTAATTCAGCCTTCCTGAAAAAAATGTTGCCTCGTATAATTCTTTAAGTCACGTGTCACTATGAGTGACGTCACAGCACCGACATGTACGTAAGCGCACGCGGGCGATTAACGTCGACTCTCCGGCTGGGAGCGCGGCGCCCACGAGGAGGAAGGCGAACTACGTTTGGTTTGAAATTGAAGCTCTTGCCGCTAGCGCGTAGTGGTGTAATACTTAGAAAACCCGATCGTTTGCGCGCGTCGTATGCACGGCGCTTAGCCCGAAATGACCAGGCCTGGCAAGAGGCACTTTAAGCGTGAGAAGTTACTTTCTAGATCCTCAAGCTTTCCTGCTGTCTTTTGCAGACCTCGTTTTAGCGGTGGGCGCCGATGTGAAAGCCGAGTGATTCTGAACGCCACAATAAGGCTCGAAAGTATGCAATATTTAGAAACAAGCTACAGAGAACAGCTTTTAGCCGGCGTGCATACGACCGCTGGCATGCTATTCTGAATGGGGAGGTGGAAGGGAATTAAAGGATTCCAGAGTAGAATGGAGAAAAGGAAAATAAATATTTATAAGACGTGCCAGTAAAACTCCGCGATTTAAAGGTCTGACGACGGCGAAAAAAAAAAAATTCAGGCTTTTCTATTTCGTGAAGTCAACCTTCTTTAAAGCTTTCCGAGAACCCCAACTTGCGAGAGGTATAGCCGTACTCTGCGTATGTATAGCACTTTCGCAATGCAACTATAAATGCCGGTCTGTAGCGTGATATCCAGCCGTGGATAGCAGTTTCAAGGAGTGCAGTCGATTGCCTCTCTCGCTCGCTTTCTCGTTCTTTCGCTGCTTTCTGAGCGGGCGCCTTGGAGCGATGGCGCCATCTCGCGGCACCTTTGTCCAACGCGAAGTGTTCTCGTCCTTCCTCGCTTTCTGGGCAGCGTTGGATAGCAGCATGGGTCAGTCTATCATAGCTTACTTCGTTGGCACTCGACTCCCGCGTTGGACATAGTCGCATTGCAGCGCGGTCCTGGTCGAACGAGTAGATGGCTCTTTCTGCTCCCGTTGAGGTTCACGTTTTGCAGTGTAAGCTTACAGCCGGGCAACAGAGCCGGTGCATCTCTTGGGATAATTTTACTGTTCTTCAAACGCTCTGTCTCTTCGCGCTATCTTTGCCCATTTACGAGTACATGTTACGTCGGGCAGCTTTGCCGTTGCCAAGGCATGCCTGCACTGTAGGCCGCTGTACTGGCGGCCGGTGAATGCCTCTGGATATGTATGCCTGCAGGATAAAATACCATGATGACGAGCGGCTATATGGGTTGATGCTCTTAGTACCTAGTTATGGTGCGGTTCTGGAGTTCCGAAGCATTACACCCCCGAGTCATGTTGCAATAAAGCTTAGTGCGGTAACAGCTTAGTACGGTAATAAGCTAGTCAACATGCTTCCTCTTCTTTTCTAAGAAAATATTGTTGTATAAAATAAGTTACTAAAAATCTGGTTCAGTACACAAGTGTGCCGTCAAACACTACAATACCAACTAACTGTGTGCGCACGTTGGAAATAAAGCGTATTTTATATATCTTTTTCTTGATCTGTACTCTGTTTCTCAGGTCAAACAAATACGCACAATAATTTTTATCTCTAAACGATAGTGCCAAGGCGGCCGTTTAGAGCAACTTAAGCACCGCCTGTTTTGACGCACAATGCGGGCGGGGTTCACTTAGCTTTACCGCTAAGACGTGACACGACACGAGGCGTTGCTTATAGCAAGACCCCTAAGTCCTACAGTCAGCGAGAGGAACAGGGGGATCCGACGGGTTCCATTTTTCATTTGTCAAAATCATATGAACTCAATGGACAACGATGGCTGGTAAAGCATAGCCGTGGTGGTGCAATGGCTTTGGCGTTGCGCTGCTAAGCACGAGGGCGCCGGTTCAAATCCCGGTCGTGGCGACCACATTTCGACGGGGGCGAAATCCAAGAAATGCCTGTGTACCGTGCATCCGCTGCACGTTAAACAACCCGGGGTGGTCATAATTATCCCAGAGGTGTGCCTGATAATCATGCCGCGGATCTGGCACGTAAAATCCCAGGATTCATTATTTTTATTTTACAGTCAAAGCATATAAAAATGTCATTGTGCTTTCTATGAACTGTAAGAAATGTAACAAAAATATAATTGTTTGTTTGTTTGTTTGTTTATGTGAAAACTTATATAAATCTGGAAGAGTGCAAAAGAAAGCAGGAAACAGGCTGGCAACCACTACTGGAAGGGGCACAGTGCCTGTCGATTCAGGAAAGAGCGAGGACGCAAACATGGAAATGGAAAGGGAAGATGAAACTGGACAAAAAAACAACTAGTAGCAGGTAGCAGCCTAACTCACATCTTTCGCATTACGTCTGCGACAGATAATTTCTGCGATTCACCTAACGAAAACCAATAGCGTCCAGTATGATTTCCTTTGTTACATGGTGTGCAGGCTTAGTGGGCTTGTAAGTAACAAGGTAATACAGGAATTCAGTGAATATGTAAACTTGGAAAGTACAAGCGTATTTTGTTAAAATCCTTCAACCGCTTAAGAATCCACGACAACGAAACTATAAGTGCTGTCATTGCCTACAGGTCGTCGTGCAGGTATGACGGAGCAACAGCAGCGACATCATTGCAGAGAGCCACAGCTCCGTCTAACTTAACATCTTTCTTGGTGTTTCTACGTGCCTTGTGCTGTAATTTAGCGTGCTCTTTCACGTAGAATGTACTCTTCCCAACAGTCTAACCTATCCGTTCTGCAGGACGAAGGCTATTCCTCGCGATTTCCGCTAGCGTCCTCTGACTCCATCCTGTGCCCTCCAATTTCTTCATTCTCTGCCTTCACAGATTGAGTCTCGGTTACCTTGACACCCAATCGGTTGCACAAATAGAACACCGGCAATCTGCTGTATGCGCTACATGACTTGCCCCAACTCTACCTTTTTCCCTCAATCAACATCTTTTTGCTCCCTAATCAACGCTGCTTCCATCGTGCGTGTTAACAACACAGTTAATTGTGTTGTGGAAACCTTGTTGCGGTAACTGTTACGCCTAGGGAACCTTACATGCAAGTGTCGCTTTCCATAGTTCCGCCTATCACTGCATATTTTCTCGTGCCCAACTTTGACAATGCACGAAAGAGTGACCACCTCACGGGATACGTCTTTTTTTTTTTTTTTGCAATTCGTAATGGCAATTGTTAGCTGCTACTCGCGAGCACTGCAAACACATAAGTGCAAAAGGTTTATGCAAGAAAACTTGCAGCGTTCATCGCGTTATGAGAATATTTAAGCATTTGTCTTTTTTAACTCGAAAGAGTTTTATGCGGGGTCCGCCATCAACTTCCGGTAACGGATGTGATGCCGGCGCAAACACGCAAAATATGCTATCTTTACAGGGATGGCGCCGCCATCTAGGAGCGGTGAAACGAAGTACTGTCTAATGACGTGAACCAGAGCGGACAGTTAGCGCTTCAGTAGTCTCAGTTCAGCGGAGGCTCAAACGCAGTGCAGCCCGGCGTAGGCGGTGTAGGCCTTCTGTCGAGGTGACGGCGCAGTTTCCGCACATGGTTTGTCTTTCGCGTCCGATTAGCCTGTGACGCCTCGTCGCCTACGGAATGCAGCTTCAACATGCATCAGCAGTGCTTACACGCCGCCTCATGCATCACTTGCGATGACAGCTGCTAAGAAAACTGCTGCGCTAAGCGGCGCAGAAAGGAAACGACGTCGACGGGCGAATCTCGCTTCGGTCCGGCGAGAAACCCGCCAGCGTGAAGCAGAACGCCTTCGCGCGTTCTCAGCGCATGCTGCGAACTCTGCCACTCGCATTCTTGAAGCCGCGCGCGTCGCAGCTCAACTGGCTGCCCACGACACTACGGAGCCGGGCCAAAATGCTCGTACCTTCCCCGAAGCGACTCGGCAGCTGTACGCCACTCGCCAATAGGACTCCGCGCGCTAAGCAAACCTGTGACATGGTCGCCGACCCGCAGACCATGTGCCTTTCTCAAAAGAACGTGTTGTTGGGCGAGTTGGTCACACACAGAAACAAGGAAGGAGACGGGACAGACCGCCTATCTTGTCTCCTTCCTTGGTTCTGTGTGTGTTCGCGCCTAGTACCCAAGATGAATTGCGCCTTTCGCTGCAGCGGACCGACAGTTCACGAAGCAAACATACAACGGCTTCTGTGAAGACATGTTTCAGTTTCGTGTTCTACCGATTCCTATGAAACCGGCATCATCTTTCTCTTTTTTTTCTCTTTTTTTTTTTTTTTACAACGAAGCTGTGAAGAGTTAGTTCCCCCAGAAGCGTGTCTGTGTGGAGACGCAAAGCTCCCCATACATGCGCCGATCCCAAAAATAGTGCAATGCTGGGCCGACCTGTGGCGGAGGTGAAGTAGGCGTTAAGCATTCCCCATACGTGGGCCGATACCGAAGACACTGCACTGTCGGGCCGACCTGCGGCGGAGCTGCTGTCCGCCGTAAAGCAGCCCACATACACACCTTTGCTGGTCATGCTTCACAGAGTGAAAGGGGACTCAGTTTTCTTTTGTTGCTGTTACAACCTCTCGATTGATACGCTATGCGTGGGAACTTCATAACTGCTTTTTTCATGTCCTTCAGATGTTTTTTTGATGTTTATACATGTTTAGGTATGGGCTGGGACAGGAGGGAAGTAAAGGAGTGCACCCTTTCTTGTCCCTCTCTCCTCAACCCGCAGCGCTACAGAAGCGAGCGCATTTACACCTTCGTTATACCTATATCGAAACGCCGTATTGAAAAACGTTCCACGGGTTTGAGGGGGATTGGGGGGGATCAGATACAGCGTGAAATGGAATATTCACCGTTGTCGCCACGACAATTTTACAGCAGGATTTAAACGCCTCGGCCTCGAGGTAAGACAATAAGGTGGCTTCCCTTCCTTCTTCTTTCGCGACGAAGCGAAGAAGCAACAAAGTTGTTACGCCCGCAGACGCTGTCGGTGCAGTTGCCTGCCGAGCACCGCCGCGAGAAAAATCCCGAGCTTAGCGTGGAATTATTCGGCACGTTTTCTGTACATTCCTTTCCACTGGCCTGTCTGTTTGCTTGTTTCTTTTTTCTTTGCGTGCACGTTCGTTTCTCAGTCTACCTCCTTGCGCTTTTGAATGCGTCTGCGCCTGTTTCGTTCCGCCGCCGACATGGAAAAGCGGGTATGCTCGCGCGAGCGTGCAAAAACACATACTTTTCTTTACGCGGCTTTGGCACCGCAGACGCCGATCCGCGCACGGAACCGTAAATAAGCGGTCGGAATAATAGGTTTTTCTCCCTCCTCTCTCTCAATTTTTGTGTTCCTCCTCCTCCCGTGGCGTGTGTCGGGTTGCGTTACATCGCCTCTCTGCTTCCTCTCGTGGTTTGCCTTTTCGTTTTGTAGAAACCTCCACCTTCCCTCCTTTCTCCTCCCAACCACCCCGCAGCACAATCCCCAATTCGGAGAAGATTGTGTATGTGTGCGCGCGAGGGAGCTAGCTCTTTTCGGGAGGGCGTTTTTCATTCGTGCATATTCCGCGCCCGCACCCTCGAATCGCGATTGAACGCCAGTGCACCCCCCCCCTCCCCCCCCCCCCCCCGCCCGAAGCCCACCGCCAGCGCCAACAGCACCACGCACTCGTGAATAACGCTGCTTCGCAAGAGGCGGTGGCAAATCTACGTTCAACGCCGCGCACAAATTTCTTCCGACAAAATGCAGATTGCTGTATCTTGTATAGAGAGAGCCGAAAAATAAAGGGGGAACCGCGCTGAGCGAGAAACGCAGCTACGCTGAAATTGTAAACGAACGAATTCTTTTTCTTCTTTCCCCACCAGGCGATTCTCCTTCGCTGTGCAGTCGCCGTATCGTGTATCGTGGGTGTAGTATATACTTAACTGTTCCTCCTTTTTCTTACTCGCAACTGGGCCCGCCCGTGGCGTCATTTCAATGGGTTGCGTACGCAAAACCTATTTGGTTCGGGCCGTGTGCATAATGAAAATAAAAGACGAGTAGGAGTTCCCAACTCCTTTTCAGTTCTTGTCGGTGTTTCGCGTGTGACGCTAACCTCATTGTCACTCGTAGTACGCTGTCGGATCTTCTGTCAGTCCTGAACACGGGTGCGTGAAGAAAAACGTGTAGCTGGGACCAGCAATGCGAATCGAAGTCCTCAATCTGAAACTGAGATTTCTTTTCTTTTTTTTTTTTTTGCTTACGTTATCTCCCTTGCCATTTTCTTGCGGCGTCAGGAACAGAACGTGTTGCACTTATGCAGATCTGAAAGCGTATGTCCTGACGCTTTTTTTTTTTGTTCATTTTTCCCTTCGACATTGGCTTGCAAAAAGCTACGCCCACACTGTCGGAAGCATCGGCCGTCTTGAAGCGCGCACTGTAAGCAAGAAACAAAATGCGAAAAAAAAAACGCGGCCACGGTATTGTTACTACACCGAACTATTTATTCGGGAGACATAATTGTTAGTATAATTAAGCCTTAATTTGTTGAAATTTTGGTGTCACCCGAGCACGTGGGTCTGTGGCGCATTGTGCTATTATTGAATTGATCCTTTGTGTATAGTCGATTCATACACGTGCTGCAGTTATGGCTGGATCTAAGCGAAGACCAGAATCGGCTGCTTCAGCCTGCGGGACAGCGTGACGTTACTTGATTAGCGCAACAGTACAGATGGCTGATTCAGTAAGTTTTCTATGCTGCAGTGAATAGCGTCCTTATAGCAGCTCGCTCGCGGTGTGCTTGTGTTCGCTGTGCTTCAGCGGCACTGAGCCCCGCTAAGCTCGTCCGAGGACAGAAATAGTGTTCTGTCCCATTGCGTGAATTCAGGGTGCGCATTCTCGGACTATCCCTTTCAGAGATGTCACTTTCAGTGCATAAGCTCTTATTAGCTGGTCGAGCAAAAGCATTCAAATTATCCAACGCGCCGTGTTCTATGGCACACGGTGGTCACGCGAAAGTGGTGGTTTCGCCGAAAGTGATCTTCTGAGAATACCGCTCCAGCTTTGCCCGTAGCAAAATCGCCTCGAGTGCAGCTAGATTCCGGCGCTCTAGTGCGATGCAGCTTGGTTAGGTTGACCTAAAACTGCGTACAGACTCGTCCGTGGAGCGAAGCGTTGATTTGGTCAGTAGTGTCAATGCAGCTTTACAGTATGTCGGAACACCGAATCAGCACAGCGGAGCAGCAGTCATTGTTACAATAGCTTGTGGCCATTTAGTTCAAGAGCAAGACTCCCGAAGCATTTTTTTCTTTTTTTGCTGTTCTCGCGGAAGGAAAAAAAGGAAAAGGAAGCCAGCATACATTCATGACATTGCTGTTGCCAAACATTTTTACACTGGCGAATGCGCTGCACACAACTCATCCTTGGAATAATAGCCCCATATACTCTGGTCGAACTCGAAATCACAAAGTGGCGCCACTAGTGGTTCTGCTAACAACGATGTTTCCGGTATTCCAACTGTTCAGTTATACGGTAATACGCGTGCGCGCAAGGTTTAAATCTTTAGTAATTCTGCGCAGCAAACACGTACGACGAGTTTCCTCCGTCTGCGCGAGTTCATTTTGACTAGACTTTCGCTGCGGAGTTGCAGCAGATGCTCCAGTACGCCTATCTGCACTCGGCCGATGCACGAAACGAAAAGGACGGACAGAGAGAGAGAGAGAGAGAAATATAATGAAAGCGAAAGGCAATGTAGATTTCACGTGACTGAGAAAGATGTTCCTACATGCAAACGAGGCGGCACGTTGCAGCCCGCACACGCCATTCTGGATACACGTGTTTATCAGACGGGGAGTCGTTCTATTCGAAAGCAGCATTTTGTAAACATTTCTCACGCGGCGCGTATACAAGGGTGTGCGCGGAAGGCGCGGACAGCCTGCCGCGGACGGCATACAGAGAGCCCAGCGCATCTCTTGACCTCGGCGGCTGCTCGTCGCCTTGGCATGGATGCCCAAGCACGGCCGCGAGCCCACGTTGTTTAGTTTTTTTAAGATTCTGCCGCTCGGGCTCTGCGACGCGGCGATACGCGTACGTGATCGCAATGAATGAGGCTCCGCCTCGGCTTTCTTTTGTCGCGTCAACGCGAAGGGCGAGAAAGACGGCGTCTCTTCCTCTCGTTCGTGTTAGTTCGTGTTTCCTCCAGCGTTGCACTACCACTGCGGCGTGTCAAAACCACGAAAGGGCAGCGAAGTGTGACGCGAACTGGGTCGTCAAGCGTTCGCACTTTTCAAATGCAAACGAGCCTGGTGACGTGTGCGAGGCCCGCTATTGAAGAGAAAAGGAAAATACTTGTACGTGCTCTGCGTCTTGTGACGTTTAACGATGGAGTCTCCCGAAAATGTCCCCACACCGCGGTCTCTGTTAGGGTACAGGATGTGATGTTCTGGCACACCTCGCAACGTCCCCTTGTTACGGCTGCAAACTGTCGGAAGTGTTTGTTTTTGCGCGAGACTGACGTGCACAACGCCAATGCTCGTTGACAGTGGCCTTCTTCGTGACGCGAAACCATTTAAAACTGCAAGAAAACGTGACCTTCATTTTTCGCTCACTTCGAGGGACGCTCACTTGCGGAGGTAGTTTCACTTTCGCGAGATTTCGCGTGGCTAGCGCACGATATGTCGGCGTCTACAGATGACAACGTTCGTGCTGATTACTTTGGGGGGGGGGGGGGGGGGGCAGCGCACCAAGGCCGAAGACAAAGTGTAAGGAGTCGACCAAACTTGCTCAACTAACTACTTTAGTGAACATCGCTCTTGGTCCTGTGCCAAGAACGCTCATAGATGCCGTTACGTACGGCGCTATTCCCGCGAAATATCGCGAAAATGAAAGTGTCATCGCAAGCAATTCCCGAGAATACCGCCTTAGAACCACTCCTCCGCGTCGGCCATCAATTGCTCTGGCTAACCTAACGAATGCGCCGTGAATATGATATTACCGAAAGGGATCTACCGATAATATGACCCCTGGTGGCTGGGCAATCTGATTTCGAGTACCGTGCCACGCACGTCTATTTTGTGCTCGCAGGGAGGACAGGCTGACAGAATAGCGTTTGCGGAGTGCTGCCGATGTCCATCTTCTTGGTGAGAAATGTAGCTTGCTCTCCCAGCGCAGTGTGTCATCCACCTTATAAAACAATATACTCGATGGTGCTAAGATTCACCGGCGACATCTTTACCTTTGCTTCTTCTTTTTGCTCTTTTCTCCTCATTTTTTTCCTACTTTAGCTCTTTGTCGTCTTTGTAACCCCTAAATCCCCTCCCCCCGTGCAGGGTAGCAAACCGGGAACTCGCCTGTGGTTAACCTCTCTGCCTTCCTCTCTTTCTCTCTCTCTTGAGCACAACTGTATACGTGTTTTCATTTCGCGACATATTACAGCGGAGCTGTATACCTCTACCGTCAAAGGAAATTTTCGTGTCGTTGCAATTATAAGCAAAAAAAACTCCCCATACGTGGGCCCATCCCGGAGATAGTGAAATGTCAGGCCAACTCGTGGCGGAGGTGAAGCAGGCGTTAAGCACTACCTATACGTGGGCCGATCTCGAAGATAGTGCAATGCAGGGCAGACCCATGGCGGAGGTGCAGTTCGCCATTAAGGGGCCCACATACACAGATTCGCTGGTCATCCTTCTTCATAGAGTGGAAGGGCACTGAGATTTTTGGCTGGCCCGGACAGTCTGTCTCGTGCGGTATATTGCAAACGGAGCGAAGTAGGGCGGGACTGCCTCGCTAATCTGGAGATGGCGAGAACGAGTGCGTGGTGACGCGTGGGGGCGAATAACAGCAGCCGCCGGCAACAAATCTACCAGACGACGCGCGCTACTCTGGCGCCATCTCGTAGCCACCGTCGCCGCACTGCGCTTTTCTTCTCACGCTTTCGCCACACCCTCCTCCGCTTTCCGCCTCATGGTACCGCTGCTCCCTCCTCTCCGCCTTCCTCCTCGCGTCTTTCATCCACCGCTGCAATCCGTGTTCGCTTTCATCTTTCGCTGTGCTCATTCGCTCAGTTGCGCCGCCACCACCGACGCCAATGCTCGCCGCAAGAATGGGCGCCTAAGAGTCGCGCTCTAAAAAAAAATCATATTTTTCGTGTACTGCCTTATCGACAATACAAAACCGACTAACTAAAAGTCGTTAGGTGAACGCTGTTGCGAACGCCAAATCGGCGAGTCAAAACAACGAGTACTGGCTCGCGAAGTGTTGCACCGGCGCAGTTCCGTGGCAGCAGTCAAGGGCCACAAACTTCTGCTGCCGGTAGCGCAAGAACGCATGAACCCCGGCTCCACCACGACACAAAGTAAGTGACAAACCAGCTTCCGAATTGTGTACAGGGAAACTTTCACTGTGCTTATTGGCGTGAAAGGTCGTGTTTTGGGTAAAACGAACACCGTAATATAACTGAGGCACCCGAGTTCATCGAAACTGCATCAATTGTTGAAAGTATACAACTAACTGTTTCTTCGCGTCTTCCGTTAAATCTTTTGGGCGTAGCTCAAGAAGAAACCCCCACGCCCTAAAACCTTCGATTGCCTCCGTGCCGTATGTAACTTATTCCGAGATAAAATCCGTGCAACTTCGGCAGAAGCAAATGTGTGAAAACATTCTTGCTTTTCTGTTGCCTTTGAAGAATCGGTGCTTCGCTTGTATGTTGCTCTCCTTTTTCTGCCCATCGAATGCCTGTTTTCACCGTCTTGTTGTTTTTTTTTTTTCCTCTGCGCGACATTGAGGCCAGAGAGCCGTGAAACAGGAACCGGAAATAACCGCTTCTCACCTGTACGCGAGCGGTCTAACCGGGTGATCGGGAAAAATAAGAGTTTCGTGTGTGGGGCCTCTCTTTGGTCGAGAGCAGTCGTACTTCGGCGGGACGGCGTTTCCGCAAGCACGCAGTAGCGCGCTTGATGGATCTGATTGTGGCGTGCTAGCACGCATAGCGACAGCCAGGTAGCCTTGCCGTGTGCTTCTGGAAGGCCATGTGACTCCGCCGGAGCTCACGGGATCGACCGAGTCGGTGTCGACTGCGGGGCAAGCTCCCTCATTCGCTCTGCCCACGTGTGACTTCGTCGTCTACATTGTGCAAAAAAAAAAAAAAAAAGACGCGGGTGGCATAAGCTTTTGAAGAAGGCGGAAGAAAATAAATCATGAGGAAAATTGTTGTGTTTAATCATGAGTGGAGGAAGCGAGGCTTTAAGCTCAGTGCGAAGGCAGGCACGTTAAAGAAAAGTCGAAGAGAAATTGGGATATATTACTGACATTATTGATCTCTGTTAATGAAGAGCATATATATGCAGCTAGCAATAGACTAACTTGCACTTAACGGCGCAGCTGAAGCTATTTACCTTGTGTAATTTTAAATCTGTGGTCTTTGTGTTATGGAGTTTTACTTGAGTGATTAGCAATTCTCTCCATAGCTGTGCCAGTACAGACATTTGGAGTGTTTCTTACGCAATTTTTTTGTGTGGTCTATATCATCTACCTGCTATGCTCACGTGCTTTCTTTCGTAAAACTGCTTTAAAAACAGCGTAACATACAAGCACAAATGCATTAGGCCTTGAAACGTTATTGTATATATTAAGTGTTGTTTCTGAGAATAAGTAGTCTTCGCTAAGTAGCTCTATCTCTCTCTCTCTAACCAACCAGCCACTCTAACGATTTCATGGAATTCTTCCGAAGAATTGCAGTTTGGCCTACTTGGTGATTACCGCCCGTGTCGTTTTCGTGTTCTCTTCTGCTGTCCCCATCTTTATTTGCGGTCAATATGATATTCATGAAATTTTAATAAAGGGAAAATCAGACATCCACCCGTTTGTAGCAATTGCTACAAAGGAAATCCATAAGGGTTCCTCGAAAGAAAAGCCTCAAAGTTGAAGAAAAATTCGTCCTGGTCCGGGACTCGAACCTGGGACCACCGCCTTTCCGGGGCCCCCGCTCTACCATCTGAGCTAATCAGGCGGCTGGCGGATGGCAGGGCGAAGTCAAATTTGTCGACAACACGAAGCAAAGGCAAGTGTTTGGCGTACTAGTTCTGGGGAAACCCGCAAGGTGGAGAGAAGCAATTAATTAAGGGAAAATCAGACATCCACCCGCTTGTAGTAATTGCTACAAAGGAAACCCATACGGGTTCCTCGAAAGAAAAGCCTTTTAAAGCGCGTGTTATGCAGGCGCTTTTTATACACGGAAGTAGCCGCACACGCAAACGTTGAGTGACATCTTCGAGATGTGTCACCAGGAAGAAGCGCTAGCTGACTACAGTCAATAGATAAAGCCAGTGTAGAACAGTCGCTGTGTAATATTAGGTGTCGCAAAAAAAAAAAAAAGAAAGGAAAGTGAGGAGGCCGGCATGGTCCCGACGGCTAAAACTTCAAGAACAGCACGCGCTATATGGACAACCAGCGCTCGAACTTCGCGTGGCAAGAGCAATGCCGTAACGTGCGTGCTAGCGAGAGGAGAGAAACAGTTTTTAGCAGCGCATTCTGCGGTTTCACGTCAGCAATTTCAACACCCGTATTCAGGCACATGTGCCCAACTTTTGACTTGTCGATAACTGACTGGGCGCCGCGATAATAGAACGTAGGAGTCCATGCGATTCATGCAGCGCGTATAGACTTGAGCAGACCTTGGTTGTTTGCGTCGACCTCATCCAAACGTTGATATAGACGCGCGTTGATGCACTGATCCGCGCTTCCTAAAGTGTTGCAAAAAACAGCGCCTCTTCCTCTCCGCAGTCTTTCTCTTCAAGGGCGCGCACGTCTGGTATTGTTCAAGTTGTCTGGATGTTTTCGTGGCCTCTTTGCCAGGCTCTGTCGGCCTACTTTAGTTGGACACTGAAGCTGCCATAGAGCCTTCTAACCAGCTCCCGTTTTCGGCAAATAAACCCCCAACTTTCACACGCAAGAACCGGATACGTGCGCATGCGCCTAGCACGTACGCCCGACGTACCGTTCTTGTACTCTTCTGCGCATGCGCACTGTTGAAAGTGCCCCTGCGTCCGTTGCTTGCAAAATACTAAAGCCCCCTTGTCTGCGCCTGTAATGAGGCAAGACGTGCTTAACTCTGCACGCTAATGTTCATCCAAGTCATCTCGCATTTTTTTATCTGGCTCAACACATCTTGCGGTACACTTGCATGAAATAGTCGTTATCGCGCCTCCACGGTAAATGGGAAGAAAAAATATTCAAAGCTATCATCTGCGTCTAAGAACACAATAGTTGCGTTCATGTTCAAGCAGTGGAAGTGCTTAGTCGAACACTGAATGCAACAATAAAAAAACAATGATTACTGCAAGTGCTTTGTGCAAATAAGAAAGCACCAGAAAACGTACGTCGGATATAACGTACCTCGTAATGCCCTAAAGTTAAACTAAATCGTTGGCGCCACACAGTCATCGTCATGCCGCTATGCTCAAGAGCGACCTTGGCACGCGAGTGCCATAATAAAGTGAGACTATACCGGAGTATGTCCCACAGAGCCGAAGCAACGCCACACTGCTCTAATGCTTATCGCATTACCTCGAACTTCATCGTGAGATGAGTTCTTCCGTAATGCATGACAACGCAGTGATTGCGACGGTATGACAGCATATGGGTACGATGGGATGACAATGGCGTGAGGAGGATGGCATGACGGGCGTCGTACGTGAAAGCTGGAGTGACGGCGATTATACGAAAACGACGGCATGACAGCAACGGGTATCTTAATGGATGTATGATTTCGACTATGTGGTATCGACTGTACGTGTCCGGAAAAAGAGGAGGAGGAAGAGTACATTTTAATGAAGAAAAAGGAGGAGAGGTGGGCCTGGAGAGCATTTCTCTAGCCTGCTACTGCTCACTGGGGTAAGGGGTGTCTAGAAAAGCTGCATGAGATGGCAATGACGTTGATGGAACGACAAAGGCGGTAGTACGACGACGGCATGATGGTAATGAGATGACGCTTCTTTAAATTATGATAGTATAATGGCGACAGCGGGAGTAGATGACATCAGGTCAATGGGTTGACGATGTTGGCACGACCGCGACGGCATGGTGACGGTATAACGATGAATACATGATATCTGTATGACGACGACGCAATGACGTGATGGCGTGACAACGGCGGCATAATCATGGGTGAATGACCACAGCATGGTTACGATAGAATGATGAAGAAGAAATGACGTCGATTGATT
Organism: Dermacentor andersoni; assembly: GCF_023375885.2. Classification (NCBI taxonomy): domain Eukaryota; kingdom Metazoa; phylum Arthropoda; class Arachnida; order Ixodida; family Ixodidae; genus Dermacentor; species Dermacentor andersoni. Next base: position 81,013,897 of record NC_092818.1, read on the forward strand.
TACAAGGTGGTATCACGACGGCAGCTTGACGATACTTGTGTGATGACGGCTGTGTGAGAACGATAGCAGACGACCACGGCATGTCCATGTCGAAGCTAGAATGACAACGATAGAAGGGCCGCAAAAGCACCACGACAACGGTATAATAAAGAATGCATAACGTCCATTGCATGATGACGACGCAATGATAACAATGACATAACAGTATCAGAACAATGGGACCACAATGGCATGACAACGACGGCATGACGATAGTCGTAAGATTAGGTAGATCGATAGATGTATAGACAGATAGCATTAAAAAGGACACGAATCCGTCTGCGTTCATATAGAGAGGTGGAGGGGGTATTCTGTAAGTGCAGAATACCCCCACCTAGTGGACATGTCCACTTCGTCTGCTGCTGAAGTTCTGATTGACTGGGCACGGGTAGGCGTCAGCAGAAGACAGGCGCCCCCACCCAATCAGCACTCGAGCGGCACACGGAAGAGACCTTTCCTCTGGGTGGACACTTACACGTTAACCCTCCGCCCCCCCCCCCCCCCCCCCCCTCTCCCCTGACCACCTGTAAGCGCAATTTGTCCTTCGAACGCACACTACCAGAGTGGCACTATCGTATTTCTCTGCTGGTACCAGTGACAACGTCTAAATATATAATAGCCACGCGAAGAATTCTTTGCATGTATCACCCCAACCTCTAACCACAATTACCAGCGATGCGCAGCGCGGTAGCGAGAAGCTCAATTCGGAAACAGGGCTGTTGCGCCATACGTTTGCTATACCAGGCACTGAAGATGCTCTAAAGCTCCCGCACATTGCGACAGAGAGCTTTGCCGCCGATCGACTGCTGTTACCGCGCACTCAAGCGTACACGATCGGTTCGCCAGTGCCAACGAGGTATAGCGGACATCAAAAGAGTTCTCGCTTCTTGCTTGCGTAACGACTGTGCAGCGAAGCATTCGCGATGTTTGTCCCTTCAGGTAAGGATCGCTCTGCAACAGCTGTACTGACGCTCCATGCAGCCACGTGCCAGCGAGTTTTTCCTTTGTGCATGTAAACGTCTGGCGTGCAGCCACTGACTACTAAGTTTGACGTCATACAGGAGCATGGGACATCTATAGCTGGAGCAATCTACATTCTGAAACAATTACATCGTGGTACTTCAATACACTAGTGCGCCCTAGAGGTGTGCGTGCCTTTCAGAAAACCTGAAATTTTAGCGCAGCATAATAAACTATGGCAAAAACAAAAGCGTCTGTTCTTTTTTTATTGAAATGTATCTGGGAAGACCTGATATGTCATTGTTCATTAAGCCCCACTGTTGTTTATTTAAATACGAAGTTAAATTGCAGTTTATGATGGTGATGCTGATGATGATAAGGAGGAGGAAGCGAATTCTTGTTTCAAGCGAAATTTTTCGGCATGCAATTTTGCCACAGCAAGATGAACTGACCGTTTGTAGTCATAGCAAATGTTGCTGGTGATTGCTCCGCGCCAGCACCACTTCTCAATTGCTGTAGGGTCTGTAGCCCGCCACATTGCATCTTGGCACCACAGTGAAATATATAACGGCGACGACGAATTTGAACCTAGGTGAAACAGGCGGGGCGCCATCCGTTCTGCGTAGGCCCATACTACTCACCATTTTCACTACAGCTCTGTATCAAGGAAAATTTTTAATAGGAGCCAAAACACTTCACTCCTAAATATCCACTGTCCTCGCGGGAACCAAACTTGAGTTTGTTTGTATGGGGGGCCATCTTGCGCTTCAATCTATCTACTGAGAATTTGTGTTCTGTATAAAATTGAGGGAACACCAACAAGTAACGGTCGAGGTCACCAAGAGCTCGACAGTTCAAAACGCCGACGACGAGCTGTGTCTCGTCTTACACCGCCCCCTGGCAGTTTGCGGCGAATCTGTGCGGGTGCAATAAACAAGAACGATTTCAGTTCTGAGACCTCCATTGGTCACACATGCATGGTGGAGTGAAGGCTCTAAACGACACAATTTGTTTAAGATGCTTCATCCCTATATTGTGTCGTGAGGAGCGTCGTTCCACGGTGGCTATGGTGCTGCGTTGCTGAGCTCGAGGTACCGGGTTCCATTCCGATAGCGGAAGCTGCATTTCGATGAGGGTGTAATGCAAAAAATGCTCGTGCACTTATGTTTTTAGGCGCACGTTAGAGTGCCCGAGATGGACAATATTAATCCGGTGTCTCCTGCTACGGCTTGCTTCATAGTTATATCGTGGTCTTGAGACGTAAAAGACCGGAGTTTATAAATTACAATTTTAAGGAGACTTCTTTGTTGGTCTGGACATTCAAGGAAATAGAACATGCTCACTTGTACGCACATTGTTAGCATGATAAAGCATTGCAGATGTTGCGCTCATTGTCGGTCACGACGTGTTTGAGGTTCCTGCAGGCGAAATAGTACGAAGTACAGGAAATTTGAGCCGTCAACACACACACAAACTTAGAGACATATGTTAAATGCAACTAAGGCGCAAGCTCAAATGTACGATGCGAACTCCGGTCAGGTAACAGAACATACCATACGTCTTTACGTAAGGTACAGTTAGCCGCAAAAGCTTGCGGAACCTGCAATGCGTTGCGGAGCGACGCAAAACTGCATTGCTGCGCCGTCTGCCGTCACACAGCGTGGTGTCAAGCCTGTCGGCACTTACACTCTAAACGACGTTTACACCCTTTGAGGTGTATATTTGCCCCACAACACAAATCTTCATCTGTCTTGCCCGTATTTTCTTGGAAACGCTGCGCTCGTTACTTTCTTGTCGAGAATGCTCCGTCATGCTGATAACGCGCAAGAGGTTCGTTACTTGGAAGTACCGGGCTCGCAGCGTTAAAGAAAGGAAATGCGGTCAAGGACAGTGAAGATTATCTTTGTGTGGCAAATTTAGACTCCAAAGGGCGCAACTGTTTTTAGAGTGTGCGCGCACAGCGCGCTTTGCGTAGCCTCAATACTACGCTGTGTGACGGTAGACGGCGCAGCAATGCAGTTTTGCGTCGCTTCGCCACGCATTGCAGGTCCCGCAAACTTTTGAGGCTGACTGTACACCCATGAGCAAAACTACACGGACCACGGGAGCGTGTGCCAAACTGCATCGACGCGCCACTTTCCGACGCGGTGTCGGCTGTCGAGAGTGGCGCCGGTGCGCATGCTCATCCCATCATACCTGACGCCCTGACGCCCCGTCGTGTAGCTTTCCTCGTTTTCAGTGTTCAGCAGACCGGTACTTGTGCCACTTCCTCGGCTCCATCGTAATCTCGGCCGCTGTTTCAGCGATTGGCTGCAGCATCGCTCGCTCGCGCGTCCTTAGTGCATTTCATTTCTTCTGTTAACGCGCGGCCTATATACCGACTTCTCTCGCGTCTTTTCGACGATTCGGGCAGAACGCTTGGTTCTTGCTGCGGCGTGGTGTTATCGGAAGCACTTCCAGTATTTCCGGCAGACGTGCAGCTGCTACTTTCATAGATTAAATTGGCGATACATTGCCGCAATCTTTTTTCTTGCGCGAGAAAGGACGCCGATTGTTAAAGCGTGCTTGAACGGTGGCAAAATGTTGGAGGCGCTTCCGTTAACGTAAGGACGCAGCGCCGCAGTAAGAAGCAAGACGTTCTGCGCGAGTCATCAACAGGCGCGAGAACGCGCAGTTGGCTGCCCAATAACCGATGAAATGCGACGATGCACAATGAACGCGCGAGCCATGGCTCTACCACCGTCACTCAGTGAACCAGCGGTACAGATGTGCCGAGCAGCGTTGTCGATGAGCAGCGTAGCTCGTTAAGAAAGGCAACATCACGTGCCGGGCGATACGATGGCGCGCACATCCGCACCACCGCTCGAAGGGTAGTCTCGACAGCAGGCACCACGCCGGAAGACTGTCCATCGATGCAGTTTGGCATTGAATAAATTTAGGGCAAGATAGCTTTTACTATTTACAGCGGAGCTGTATATGGCTAGCAGATTCGTCCATCCGTCCTTCTGTCGCCTGTACGCCAAGAGCTCCTCCGGCGCAACTCCATGCGCATGCACGTAAACAAAAACAAAAAAAAGAGAGAGAGAGAGAGAGAGGCGCGCGATTGACTGCGCCAGTAGTGACGTTGTTGCTCTTCCTCGCCGCCGAGTGCGCTCGCAGCAGTTTCTCTCCGGCTCCGAAATGGGTAGGCGAAACGTCATACGTACTCCTGAGGAGCAGGCAGCTTTCGTTCAGCAACGCGGCGAGCAGAACCGGGAACGAGTTCGTCTACGCCGTGCCGCTGGTGCAGCCCGGCCACAAGAACAGGCTCGTGCAGCCGAGCGCAAGTCGCAACTGCATAACGAGGGTCCAGCAGCCCTACCAAGCCCTCGTTTAACCCAGTGATAAACACCGGGGCTGCACGTTTCCGCTTCGCTAGTTAACCATTTGCATGAAGTGCTTGGGCGGTGGTTTTTTTTAACGATTATTATCACTTTATGACTCACGTAGCAATGTCAATAAATGTAATTTAGTCAACCATTTGTAGTCTTATTCATAAAATACGGCCCAGATTCCGCAAATAATAGAAATAAATAAGCGTCAAAATGGCGAGAACTTAAGGAACTGAGGCGAAAAAAGCTTACAAAGTGAAACAGAGGCACCTTGTTAAGTGCCTGGGATTCATTATAGGATATGTTCATTTCAAAGTCGTATACGAAAAGTCGGCATGAATATCCCTAAAGCACGCTATCGCATTAGGTAATCACGGCAAGCATGTTTCGAGAATAGAACGTTCGCAACGTGCACAGAACAGTATCGCGTGAATGCGCGAAATCTTTTAATCGTCCTTTATCGAAATAAACTTTTTTTAGAGACAATGAAACGAAACAAACAAGCTAAAACAATTTTAGCAAGTATCCTTAAGAGGGACGCAATTCTCAACACCTTAGATCTGCGTGCCCAGAATAATATATATATATATATATATATATATATATATATATATATATATATATCGCGTAATGAAGGTGACATCGAATATTTAAGGCTCTTATTATTAGTCTTCAGTAGGAGCGCAGCACGAAACGGCATATGTTAATATTCCATGCAAAAGGCCCTGTGCTTGTCCCGTCAAGACACAAGTTATCACCTTGCTTTGCGAAAGAATATTCTCTAAAAGCAGGTCCCATACTTTCTAATGGTCCCTCCAAAGTATTCTTTCTTTCTTTCTTTCTTTCTTTCTTTCTTTCCTTTTTCCTGTTATCTTTAAGGATGCGTCACGCTGAATAGACAATCCAAGTCATAATGGCAGCAGTCGGAACCACGCCCGAGCCAAAGACAAAGGGAAAATGTATCGAAATTTAAGTGAATCGTTTTAAAATGACGCTCTGGAAATTTGCATACGGGTACACGTGCGTATGTGCTTGAGTGAACGCCTATGTTTGCTAGTATTTATCTGCACGCCTGATGCGCGCGTGGGTCGGGGCGTACCGGACGAATACGCGTGGGAGCCACATAGAAGCGGGTTGTTTCGCTGACCCGTGCTTTGAATTTTCGCATGAATAATATACGCTTTATCCTAAGGTGTTGCAGCATTTAGGAGCATGAGAAAGGGTAGCCGGATACAGTGCGTAGGAATGACGAAGGAGGTATTCGGTCCCGACGGCTCGACGACGCCGGCTCAACGATGGGGCGGCTTGACGATGGCAAGCACGACGACAATATCACAGCGCTGGGATGACGATAGAACAAAGGCGGCAGAATGATGACGACGACATGACAACGAAGGAACGATCACAGTCGCATGTGGGCCAATAAATAATAACGGCACGACGACTACGTACGGCACGACGACGACGGCGTGCTGACGTCGGAGCTCACGTGATCACCTGCCGCCGATGGGTAGAGGCAAAAAAGAAAGACAGATTACTACAGAAAGTAAGAAAACAACTCCCACCGTGTTTATAAAGTACCTTTCAGTTCATGAACGCACGCGTTCTGTACGCATCGCTACACATTTGCAAGCACGGCACGCTTTACACGCCCGCAGAGCGAGCCCCCCACGAAGTGGCTTGTCAATGCACGTGTGACGTCAAGAACCTGAGAACTGGATCCCAATGCTCATGCTCGGCCACATGCGTTTCTTCGACAATCCCCCATAGTGGGTATGCATCCACCAAAGTAGAAAATGAGATCAACTGAACTTGTCTCGATACGTGCCAGTACATCCCAAGTATTTAGGTCTACAATTACCTTGTCTCAATTATCGCGTACAGTGCCCGACTATGCCCGGCCGGCCGCCGTTGCAGGGTGAACGAAGTGAGCGCGAGGCAGAACGCCATCCGCATCTGTCATCTGGTGTGACGCAAATGTTACTGCGGCTAGGAGTTATTTTTTTTACTGTCTGACCTGCACTTCCGCTATATGCTGTTGTCGCATAGTGTTGTCATCGTCCCGTCACCAGCAGGCCACCTCCCCAGCTGAACGCATCTTCAACTTTCGGCTCAACGTGGGACGAAAAAAAGAATGTGCAAATTCAATGTCCATGCTGGAATCTATGTGATGCCTGTTAATTAAACGCTATAAATCCGCGAATAATCTGTTCAGCGTCTTGGAGCAGAGAAATTCGGTGACGGCCATGCAAATTAGCGAGACGTGGGACCCCCCCACCACGTGACCGACGTGATCAGCGCGACCGCGGATTACGGTGTCGCCGGGATGGGCCTGTCTTTTCATCATCCCATCTACGGGATCAACACACTTTAACTATTGCATTACTTCCAATATTGCCCACTTGACCCGGCAATAAAGCAATGACGGAGGAGAAGCACCAAACCTCGGTAAGAAAGGCGTGCAAAGCTTGGCTATACTAAAGGAATTGCACGGTTCAAGACGTTTATTTATTGCTCTGGCTATATTTAGGTACGGTTGATTGTTTACCTGCCTAATTTCATAGAGCAAAGAGCCAGGCAACGGTATATTTGTGGGGCTAGTAGACACGGCTATATGCAAGTGAGTGTTATGAGTGCTCGCTTCTGCGCGAGCCGTTCAGCAAAAAGAGCAGCAGTTACGGTCAGCAAATATTAGGAGGTCACGCAACGAAAGCTTCGCCTTAAAATATTTGCCCACTGCCACAGAAGCTCGCGCCTCCGCGGCATGGTGCGATTGGGCGCGCTAACGACTTAGCTGTCGCGCAACTTTCACGCGTGCCCGTTTGTGCAGAGCTTTATGCATGCTGCACAGAAGAGAGAGAGGGAGAAAGAGAGTAAGCGCTTTATTGAAAAAGCAGATTGTTTAGCCAGCGTATTCTTCCCTGGATGCTGCTCTGTAAGGATTGGGACGAAGGCGAAGAAGGCTTTTCGCCATCTTGCATATCTGTAAACAACGACGGGCCCTCTCTATGAAGTCATCGACATCGTGTCGTCGAGTAATACTCGTGGGGGACTGTGTGCTGCTGGGATTCCATGACCTTTCGTCAAATTTGAGCAGGGGGGGGGGAGGGGGAGGGGAGTGGAGTAGCTGCCGTCGCGTATTGCTAGTGAGTCAGTTTTTATTGCAGTCAGCCACGGCTCTTAGTTAACAATCCGCTTGAATGGCTTCCTCGCAAGCTTTTTTTTTTTCTCTTTGTCCTTTCTGCTCGTTTGCGCTCAAATTGTGCGATCATAGTAATTAGAAGGGCCGCCTTTAAGGGCGCAAGAGCTTCGATTCAATCTTGGGTCGGATATCTAATTTTTTTTGCGTCACATTTTGCCCTGACTGACGAACGAAGGGGCGAATACGAATTGGCCATTTCGTAGCCCATGATTGCCGTTCATATTAAAATGGAGACACGGCTGCGCAAAGAGTACGCAAAGAGAATAAATGGACTCATTGACACTACCCTGTTCTTTCGTTACTTGATACTTTACAGAGTAATATTCAATAAGTAATTTCAGAAAGCTTACTACAAAGTAGTATCACTCTCTTTTACACTAGTCATAACACTTGCCCTGGTCACAACTTGTTTTCAAGGTCGTTGCCGGAGCAAGGGCGCCTGCGAGAGGTGCGGAGCGTCACGGATCCTGTCAAGAAACTGCCCGTTTCCAGGCTTCATTTCTTAAGTCTTCACTAATAGTAACGAATGCCGAAAAGCCGCAGGCGCATATATATAAACTGTAGCAGCGCTTACATCAATGCGGAAGGGGCGCATCGCGTCGCATTCCTATAGCCCACAGTATCAGTGCAAACGACAGTAACGCGCTTAACATATATATGATGCAATGTGCCAGCCGAAGGTAGATCGAGCCTGGTAAGTCGCATTACGCGGTGCATATAGACGCTGGTTTAATGCATCGAGGAAAAACAGAATAGAGTAATGCGGCTGTCAGCGTCTGCTCTCCTCCACCCACCAACGGGTGCAACGCACTCGCTGTCGCAGACACAGGTTCCGGCTCATTTCGGACGAAGGGCGTTGCGACACATGGAATCGCTGACGCGCAGTATTACCCCATGAAGCGATAATAAACCCCACACTCTACTGTCGCATTTATGCAAACACGACTTACGATGATGCGATAAATTCTGCTATGGCGTAAACCGGTTGTTTTACTGTGACGATATTTACGAGCTAACAAACTAGTTCTGCGCTTTCCGTCCGTCTACCCTTCCGTTCCATTACGCCGTCGCACATCGTCATTTGGCCTGAAAAAAAAAAAAGGTGGTATTATGTACCACGACCATGATCTGATTATAAAGCTTGCTGTGGGGGGGGGGGGGGGGGGGGGGCTGCGGATTAATTTTGACCACCTGAAGATTCTGAACTTGCACCCATATGCTCGGCATGCGGGTGTTTTTAGCATTTTGCCCCCATCGAAATGCGGCCGCCGCGACCGGCATTTGATCCCGCACCTCCTGCTTAGCGGCGCAGCCACAGCAGGAGGTGCGGCTGCTGTGGCTGCCGCACCTCCTGTCTCTTACTCTCTCTCTCCTGTCTCATCTCTCTTACTCGCCACGATGGACACTTCAGGGAGACAGAGAGAGAGCTCTTGCATGCGTGAAGTGTCTCTGCTTTCCTCTTTGTCATAATTTGTTTATCCATCTGACCCTTCTCCAGTGCAAGGTATCCAACCAGATTGAGCCTGTTTACCCTCCCTGCCTTTCCCTTATCAGTTATCTCCCTTTCTTGCCTCTCGCCTCTCCGTCATAGACATTTTTACAGAAATAATTTTGTTGACTACAGTTAAGGACGTTTACAAAAGAAGACAAGGGGATTTACGCTAAAATTTGCGAGCGTTGTTGTGGTAGTCGTGGAAGTACCTGCTCTCGCTCCGAGTGACTTCAGAGCCCGGAGAATCGCCCATCAAAAATAGATCTCCTGTTTCTTCTCATTTTATATCAGACCTATTCTCTGCTCTAACGTTTACTTCCCGTCCTTAGCAGCAGAAACGTATAGCACTGCGCTTCAGCTCGAGCTCGTCTTACAATGTCGACACCTGTCGTATTGAAGCGACGGCTGTTGCTTTCAAGATGCGACTCGCATATCGTCCTTTTGCATTCCGTCGCCAGAGGAACGCAGTCGCCGCGGCCCTGAATGACACGTGCGACCTCGTGCTTATCCTCATACGTTTCTAGAAGCTGAGCCACCGCTAAAATTTTTTTTCGGGCCGTACCTTTTCCAAAGCGCAAGAAATTCAAAACGACAAACTCCAAGACGAGTAATTACTAACTAAGGAAAAGCAAACGCTTGGACTCCCTAGACGTGTAATTATAAACTTGAAAGAAACAAAAGACGCCGGTCCATACAGGATTATGCATTAAGCGCAAGTCGACTGTTGTGTGCACCCCGCCAAGTGGTGACGCCGCATTTTTGCCTCGGGAACTCCGGCGCCCGAGACGCTGTTAGCCGGGACGCTGGTGGCGCCGTACAACAGCCTCCCCTGAGCGCGCGATATTTTATTTTCCTGTTTAATGCAGCATATTTATGTTTTCCTAGGGTTCAGCGTCGCCTGCGCTGACAATTTACGCTTGGGAGGTCTCTGGTTAAACGCATTTGACGCCGTATGCTGAACACGGATGACCTCAGCCTCTCAACGCCCTGTTCGAGGGCTTTTCTTTATAGCTTATACGCAGACACCCTGGCGCGATCGTTGCTTTTAACACCGTGAACACGTCACAACAGCTCCGTCTTTCTCATCTCTCTTTCTTTCTTCCTTTCTCTTCTTCTTATTTCCGTCTTTAGATTGTGCGGCTACGCTTCCATTTAGTTTAGACGCGGCCAAACTCGCTAAAGAGTAAGCACGATCTAGGCGTGCTTGAGCTGCGCTCGATAGAGTTATTAATAATGAGCGGCCACTCCTAGGGCCGGCGGCTTTAAAGCGCTTGCGTTTTAGATCCGTTAATCCCTCGCAAATTCACCGACTTTCTCCTCGGTTCGCTTAATCTGGAATTCGGCTGGACGTTTGCAGATCCCCTAATGAGAGGGACGACGGAGCCCGGCTTTCCGTGGCGGGAAAGTTTCCTCGAAAACTTGCAAGGCCCGGCTGGACGGACGCGCGCGCGGGCACCCCCCCACGCGGTCGAGGATTATCGGGCTGCGAATGGGCCATGCATGCGCTGGGCTAGCCGGTCCAGCGCGCTCCCGCTCAGCCGACCTGCGGTCCGAGCTCCGTTTCTAAGCCACTAATTTAAATTCGAGAATGATAGCTCGCGCACGCTGCGGCAGTTCGACGCGCGAGCGCCTTTGCCCAGCGATCCGGCTCGGCGAGTTTTCATTCAGCGTCCTTCCCGAAAGCGTCGAATAGGACTCGCCTCTGCCTGCCTTCCGTTTGAGTGTCCGCGGAGCGTCAGCTGAAGCCCCCCGCTGTCTAGATCCAGAGAAAGAAAACTAATAACAATGAGCATAAACGGTGGTGTTTATGGAGCGCGAATCCACTTGGCGCCCGCTGTGCCGCTGACGCCCACGCTCACAACCACGCGGCCGTTGGAAAAGGGCGCATCCGGGAAAAAAGACAAAAACAATAAACTTGTTCAAAGGGCGCAGCGGAAGCGTTCATTAGGCGACGTGCTAAACCAAGCCGAGCTTCGTCGTCGGAGAGGCCGGGCGCTGATTTTGTACAGCAAAACGCATACGAGCGAAGCAAAGTGAGCGCTATTCAGAGCACTGGCTGTCGGTGTATACAGGAGAAGCAACCAAGCGCATTTGACAGTCAATCGGGGTATGAAAACGGCTTTGCCAGCGTACTTAGGGGAAAAAAACGCAATCGGACAAGATGGGCCCCCACGCATGAACGGAGCTTCCAGAAATTGTGTTTACTACACACATATATATATATATATATATATATATATATCAAGACTTTTGCGCAAAATATATAAAAAATCGCGTCGCCCTTCCAAGTTTAAACAACGTGCACATAGTACATTCGCCGCGCTTACGTGACACCATATTTTGCCGTAAACAGGCGTCGAGTATACAGGAAACGTTCGTCGCTTCGACGACAAGTCTTAACCACAAGTTAACCACAACAATAGCAGCTATAGTGGCTCCGTAGACGTGGCGTCCTGCTGTTGAGAACGAGCCTGCGGCTTGGATCCCGGACTTCAGTGGCCGCGTTGTGACGAGGGCTTAGCGCAAAGAAAAAAAAAGTTTTCGTGTAGTTAAATTTACGTGCTCCTTAAAGAAATCCAGGTGGTCAATTTTATTCCAGAGCTTGCAATACGTCGTGGCTCGCGGTTCTAGCGTTGCTTTAGAACGTTAAACTTTATGAATTATTCAACTTAGTTAACATAGAACCCATGTTGAGGAGCAACTGAAAGCCCCCCAAAAAAGAAACTTACATAGTTTGATGCATCCTAATTAGCGCAAACTTGGGATACATACCTCGCCTCTGAGATTACGAACGTTTCGCTTCGTCTATGATAGTTTCGCACATTTCCCCTTCCTTCAAATAAGCGGTAACGTTAGAGATTGGCATGCGCGCCCCCACATTCTCGGCGTTAACTACACGTCGTCACGTAAGCAGCTGTAAAAGCGAGAACGTTAATAACATCGGACGGGCGAGAGTCGTCTGTCGGTTAACAGGAGCAACACACGCCCACGCGCACACAGTGGGAAGACGCGAAATCAGGAAAGTTCACTGACAGTTCCGATGTGCGCGCACGTCGTTTTGTACGTCGCCCGTTAATAGGGAGCGCTCCCAAATAAAGAAACAAGCAACGATATGAAAAACAGGTAGGATCGCCCGCTGCAGCCGTCACGTCATAATTCAATGTGCCAGCACGGCAACGCTAGGGAAAAAAGGGAGAGAGCGGGCTGGCTGCTAAAGCAAGACACGAATCCCCCGCGGGTTATATGCGTGGCTGTCGCTTCCCTGTTATCGTTCGTCGCTTCCTGCCCTTGCATAACAAAGAAAAAAGGAGAGGAAAGTATAAAATGACGTGAATGCAAGTAAGCTGGCGTGAATGCAAGCCTCGCGTAGACTGCATACGGGCTGTATAGCGAGGACAGAAACGTGTAGGGGAAGTGGGGAAAAAAGGAAAGACAGCAAGAAATTCCCACACGCCGCCCCGACCTGTCAAGCAGCCAATAAAGATCGCCATCGCTTCGGGGCGCGGCTTTTCTCCTCGCGTCCATTACTGCGCAGGTGGTGGCGGCTTCGGTGCTTCGAGCACAGAGAACGCAGAGAAATTACGGTGACAACGCCGGCGAGGTTAAAGGGCAAACCGAAAATAATAATAAGCGAGGATGTGCAGGAAGAGGCGAACGTTGTGTCAAACTGGCGCGGGACGCTGATTTGACACATTCCGCGCGAACGCCGGCGACGATGACGACGTCGACAAGGGGTGCGACGGCCCCGAAGGCTCCGAGGCGCGGTGCAGGGAGCGTCGCGAGGACATACAAGTTTCGCGCTTTGACGCCGGCGTCACCTTTTCGCGAACTGCTTCGCGTTTCCGTCCCGGATTTCTCGTGCAAGCGTGTGTTCTCCATTGTTCCCTCCCCGTGTGCCTTTATGCTGTCAAAAGCTGAGCAGCGGAGCTGACGGTGGAGCAATGGGATTTCATGCAAGCGTCGAGAGCGCACGCTCTTGCCTCGCTTGAACAAACAGTTGAATTTACGTTTAAACATGGATTAGTTATATTCGTACCAAGGGTTTTGTTCTGTCGTTTTTTTTTTTTGGTCTGCCACTAAACTAATCCTCAAAAAGTTGTCGGAGGCGCTTCCGTTTCTGACCCCGGACGATTTCTTTCGCAGCGGTGAAAACCTTTTCGGAGAGCCACATAAAGTCTGCTACAGCCAAGTACACAGTAGTATCTCTCTCTCTCTCTCTCTTTCTCTTTCTGTGTGTGTGTATGTGCGTGCGTGCGTATGGTAAACATGAATCAGGCTGTGCGTCACTTGTGCAAAGGCGACACAAGGACGGGAACGAGTCGACGACAAGTGCTGGACGATTTATCGGTCTCGTTCTTTTCCATGTTTCCTCTTTGCGCTGTTAACGCACAAGTATAGATCACCAGCTAGCCCAGTCATGCATCCTCAATTTAGCGAAATTCCTTTTTATTTTGATAGCAATTATATTGACACTCCAGGCGCATTTATGCCGTCTTAGTTGCCGTCGGTGTCGCCGTCAACTTCTAGATAAAGTTCAAGGGTGATAACATCGTCACCACGCGCCATCTGCTGCATGTGCGAGTGAAAGCGTGCGAGGTTAAGCCGACGATGGTGGCTCAATCTTGCGCGCGCGAAAGGGAGGAAAGCGATGAGGAAGCGTGTCGTCTTCCATGGTGCGCAAGTCACCGGGCGAAGGGGAGGGACAGGTGTGTGTGTGTGTGGGGGTGGGGTGCGTTCTACTCCAGCGGCGGCTGCGTATGGCACGGCCGCGCGGGCCCTATCTTGTTGAAAGCGATCTCCGATGGAGACAGAGCGCGCCGAGCGCTGATAGCTTGGTGCGCCCTGTGTCCTCGCGGCTTAGTTGGCGTTGCCGCGAGAGGCAGCACGAAGGTCAATTCGCTCGCTGCTGCTACCGCACTTCCTCACTCCAGCGTTTAGACAGCGAATGTGCGCGGTAATCGAGCCAGATGTGTTCATGTTTGCTTGTGCGTGAGAGACACCATGGTTGGTAGTTTAATTATTAAGCGAATGGTTACTAGTTTCTATGGCCGACAAAACTACTATCCTTACTTCGTACAGCTGTCTACTAACTTGCTATCGCAATCGAAGCTTCACCTTTTGGGTGAAACTGCGACTTTTATATGCTTTCCTTCACATTTTTATTCAAAAAGAGATTCTACTAAATGGACCATAAAAGTTTCTAAGGTCCTCGTAGTGCCGCGTAATGTTCGTAGAGTTCCTGAAGCTAGAAAACTCTAAAGGGCAAGACCAGAATTTCGCATCTGTCCGACGCTATTGAGAAATTTGTGTGCAACAAGAAGCCGACCAAGCGTCCGCGAGTCTGCATTTGTCATGTAAGTAATGACTTCGTTTCTTGTGACAGCGGCTGCGCTCCACAAAAACACTGTCGTTGCCTAAAGAAGTGCGAAAGGTAGCTAGCCGTTCAGTATGATTTTCCAAATGTGTCTTCGAAAGCACTGCTAAATGCCGGGTCCACGAAGTGAAATCATCGAAACAAGAGAAGTGTTGCTTCAGCATACAACCACAAGCATTATTTAGAGTGGGTTAAACTTGACTGCAATGTCAAGTGGCTGACGACCTTGGCGGCCATCATTACTAAGCCGGAAATGATCTGTCTGTCACAGAAAACAATGCATCACTTAAGACTTAGGACGTCCCGCTGCTGCCTCAAGTGAACCCAAATTCATTCATTCATTCATTCAAGCCTTGGATTTTTAACGCAGGCGTCTAGCCTAAATTGAAAGGAGGAAATCAGGCAATAAGCAGGACGCCTATCTCCTTAGCGAAGGCATGAGAAGCAAAATTTACTAAGCAGCACGATAGTTGCAGTGCCAAATAAATTCACCAGCCATCGCTAATGTACAATAATGACTGTTTTCTCGCCGAAAAAATGTACTTCCCGTATCGCTTCTCTGTCTTGAGCAGTTCCTGTGCAGGGAACCCTTAATTAAAACTGAAAATAAACATGGGACGTATTCTGCGACGATCACTTCGGCGATACTATCGCCTTCGTGTGACGTAGTGCTCAGCCACCCAATCAGCTCATCAGATTTTGCTCAACCAACCAATCAGCGAGCGCCTGATGGCGATGGTATCGCAGGGCCAAACTGTCGCTGGAAGTGATCGTCGCAGAGTACGTCCCCATATCACTGATGTGTAGCACACCTGTTCTACGAATCTGTATTGCCACGCGAAGACCACCATGATGTGCTGTCGTAACAGACGGGTGATGATGATAATAATAATGATGATGTTGATAGAGTTGGACATGAAACCGTTGCTGTGGCCTTGATGAATACTCTAAGCAGACTCATAAGTCCACCGTTCGTGTATGGTGCAAGCAATACATTGAGCTACGGCGCCCATAAGCACCTGGTAACTTCTTGTACAGAAGTAACAATCGATAATAATCGTCAAGTTACACTAAACGGCTAGATTTTTGGCGCGAAAGAATTAGTCCCGCCTATGTATGTAAGCTCTGAACATACTGATACATGCATCTTGAGTGTTTCTTGTGGACGATGCACACGGGCGCCCCGACGAAGACGACGAACTCTCTCTGGCTCTCGAGCTGTCGGCTGAACTGGCCAGCGCTGCAGTTATCCTTTGTAAATATCCTTTGTAAATAGTCTCCAGTTCTTAATCGTTCGTTCGTGTAACATTTTGGTGGAGGGTGCCGTTCCCCGCCCTCGCCACGGAGCTCCGCAGCGGCCGCACCGTCCTCCTTTTCGCCACGGCTCCCGGTGACAACACCTCGTCTGCTTCTACTCCTGCGATCCCGACAACAACGTACGTTACGGTTACCAATCCCCGCCATCCTGGCATTTTCTCCGGCCAAGATAATGCCGACGTTGAGGACTGGCTCAGCCTCTATGAGCGTGTTAGCCGAAACAACCGCTGGGACCCTACCATTATGCTAGCGAATGTCCTCTTCTACTTGGGCGGAACTCTCGTGTCTGGTTCCGGACACACGAGATCTCTAGCTGGGATGCTTTCAAGGCGAAGCTCAGTGGCGTCTTTGGAAATCTTACCGGTCGGCAGCTGGCTGCTAAAATAGAGCTTGCTAACCGAGTTCAGTCTTCTACTGAATCGTTCTTGCATTTCTGATCCCACCAGTGTCTTAGAAACGGAGATTGACGTGTTTGCTCTTTTTTCGTATTTTCTGTGATAAATGTACTGCCTCTTTTTGAGCTTTGGTTTTTTGTTGATATCAACATTTAAGAGAACAGATGTGTTGAGGTGGGGCCTCTAAGGTCTTAATGACAACGAACAAACTGGTCTAACATCTTCAGCAACAAGCAAGGTGGACACAGCTTTACAGCTAGTGGTTATTTTTCGCAATGACTGTTCGTAGTTTCCTGCATTCAAAGGAGGCGGCGGCGCTAGGAGGCCTATTCATTTAAAATGCCTTTTGAAGCATACTCAGTAATCATTTCATTTTATTCGTGGAACACGGATTTTCGTTTCCTTCATGACTGTCCTTGTTTCATGAAAGCGGGAGTTGACTTTGCGCGAAGTTTTCGATTACTTTTACACCGTTCCACATATTAGCACAGGGACGAAGTGCGACGAAATATAAGATATTCGCTTAGGCACCAAAGTAAGAGAACTTATATCACTGAGTCATCATTGTATTAGTACGGTGGCTTAAAACTTTAAGCCATTTAATC
This sequence comes from Dermacentor andersoni, assembly GCF_023375885.2. NCBI lineage: Eukaryota > Metazoa > Arthropoda > Arachnida > Ixodida > Ixodidae > Dermacentor > Dermacentor andersoni. The sequence continues at coordinate 81,030,652 of NC_092818.1, forward strand.
CAGTCGCTTTAAAATGGTCACAACATCAAAGCAATATTCTCAGTCCAGAATTTTCTAACACCTCGGGCCATCTGGTAAATCAGCTTTAGTGCACGTCGGCATTGAAACCTGGAAAACCATTACTTAACTAAATGTGCTTATTTGGCGCAGCTCACAAATCGGTGAAGCACTGAGTTAGTTTCGATTTTGTTGGTTGCCTTTCGTGTATTTGTTTATTCGTGGCCTTTATAGCGTGAAGACGGGGCATACTCAGCAATACCATAGTGGCAATTCAAGAATAAATTAAAACTTTCAACAACGTTAAAAGAGACGCTCTGAATTTGTTTACATTCCATTTCCCAGTTCTAGCCGTATGCATTCATTGATTAGTTTTTTCTTTAGTGGGCGCGCTCATACCCGGAAGAGAGAAGCGTTCTACCATAAACGCGCCATCCAATTATTCAGTGGCCTAATCAAAACGGCTCTCATCAGCCGTCCATGTCATCAGCTTATGACGATCAAAAGTAGCACAGCAGAGCAAGGTGAACTTGGTTGAAGTTAGTTAAAGTTAGTTGAAGGCATTCCGCATAGGGATGACCGACAGCCCAACCTGTGACCACTGCGGCCATGAAGAATCAATTGGCCATATTTTGTGTGCCTGCCCGCAGTACAGTACACAGAGGGCATGCCTTCGCCACGAACTTGACCAACTGGACGACCAAGCGCTATCCGAAAAAAGAATTCTACAACATCGAAAGGACCTACCGTCACAGAAGAAGGCCGTGCAAGCACTATTGCGCTTTTTGCGATCTACCGGCCTGTGTGAACGACTTTAAGTGGAACGCCTTTTGTGTGTGTGTGCCTCCATCTGTGCGTGTTTTTTTTACCTTTTTTTGCGCTTTCCTCCCTGTCATCTTTCTAACCCCTATCCCCCATCTCCAGTGTAGGGTAGCAAACCGGAGACTCATATCTGGTTAACCTCCCTGCCTTTCCTCTTCATTCTCTCTCTCTCTCTTGGTTGAAGTTGTCCAAATCAAGCGACAATGTTTTATGTATTTACACTATGCGCATCACTGACCTATAACACGCAGCGTATCGCACACTTGACGAAATACCCCTGTAAAAAAACCGCACCGTATCGTGCGACGATGCCAGCGTGGTACAGCTTGTACTGTGCTTGTTCTCATCATTTATTTTTCGTTTTTTTATTCGTCTTTTTTTTTTTGTCTGCGTGAGCAATATTCCATTGGGAATATCTTTCGACAGTCCACGCGAGTTTGTGTATGTGAGCAAATTTCGTACTCAGCTATCAACATTTGCACTGCGTACGACATCCTGATCTCTGTTCTCTGTTTAGCTCTCCCATACCCCCTTTAAATTGACTGTCTTCTTCTATTCTCGGTTAAAAAAAAAAAAAAGAAGAACGGACTTTGTCGTGTTTCATAGAGCACAGCAGTACAGCCCGCACACAACACAACAGCCGTCGCCCTCTGGTAGGCACCGGCTTGACGCGCTGTGTTTAGATATCATAAGCGTGGCTGACTGGTTTTTAACTTCTGGCCGCCGCATTTCGTTAGACTACCGTTTCCTTAGCGGGGTCACTACTAGAGTCGGCAATGTACGCAGTCATAATAAGACAGCGAATCAAAAAGTCTTTGCCCCTATTTGTGTTAAGCCAAATTACGACTGTTAATGCGAAATCCGTATATCCCTTCCCAGCGGTGGACCTCCCTTGGACCGGCACGGTCTTATCTGCCGGTAGCTCCGTGGTACGGCGCTGCTGCCAATTGTTTGAAGATTGCTGTTGTGCTTCACGCGACCACAGCGTACAAGGGACGAAGTGTGATTCGTTTTCTACGGAGCAAAGGGGGGACGAGCGCCCATCGAAATCCACAGGGAAATGCAGCCCACGTATGAGCAAAGGTGTCTCGCTTTGAGAAGTGTAAGGTGGCGGTGTTGTGAGTTAGCGAAAGGCTGTGAAGTCTTGCATGACAATGAGCGTTCGGGGAGGCCGCGTGCATCGCTGACTGACTAAAACAGCATCTCAAATTTAGTGCTGCGATGGGGCAAATGTCTGAACAGATGTGGGGACTATGTGGAAAAGTAGCGTAAGGCACGTAGAATAGTACGTATATTTGTAATTACCTGCATGTACCTTAATTTGGCTAATAAAAAATAAGGGCAAAGACTTTCTGATTCGCCACCCACAATTATTTTTCCGCAAGGCAGCATGACTTATATCCGAGAACCTATGCCAGAAAATAGGGGTTATGAAGGACTTGTGTTGGCTATGACGTTACGCTGCTGAGCTTCAGGTCATGGGTGCGATCCCGGCCGGGGCGGCCGCATTTCGATGGGAGCGAAATGCGACAACGTTCGTGTACTTAGATTTAGCTACACGTTAAAGGACACCAGGAGGGGAAAATAATCTGGTACGCCCCTACGGCGTGCCTAAGGATCAAATCGCGGTTTTGGCACGTTGAACCGACGAATTCAATTAACTTGAAATAATGTCAAATCCGTTGTGATTGTATTTAGTTTTGCAAGCACTTAGGTTTCTGTGCACTCACCTCCATGGAAACGACAAATATTTATACTGCAAGCATGTTGCGCGATTATACTACTGAACGTGGTATTTTAATTGGCAGGGGCACATTCGGTATTGCCACTGATAAATTTTAGGCCACCTACGCTCGCTGGCATGTATATATTGGGCGTATGTCTTGATGATACCTTAACTAACACCTAGGCTTTTAGAGTAAGTACCTTTTCTCGTTGCCACGTGAGGAACAGAAACTTGCGATCTTAGTAAGAATAGCGCAAGAGCGAAACAGGCCGTTTGTTAGCCGAAGTATTTGTTTGGGAGGATTAGTTTCTCAAAGCTGATTTGTCTATCCCACAGTCAGCCTAATAGGCTACCAACCCTTAATGTTCCCATCATGGCATTCGTTTTTGCTTTTACCTGCTTTTTTTGTTATCTGAATTCGCGTAAATTCATGGACGCCATATGTCACTCAGCAGACATGGTGAATATTTCGGCCCCTACAAAGCAGGAGGAAAGAAACGTCAGCACCTATAGCCTGCTCAGTACCTGCAGAACACCATCTTTCTCCGCTTTGCAGGGTGTTGATCATCTGACCCTCCCGGTGATTACGGCAGAGTACAAACTAAATTGAATAGCGCCTTTACAGCAGAAAAGGTGAGTTATTAATTGGTTAGAACTGTCTGCCGCTGCAAATATGTTTACGGTAGTCTACGAATTCAGTGTCGTTTTGCCAAATAAGTTGCATTCTTGTGAAACAGCCGAGAAAACTACATTCATTATTAGCGCTCAGTTCGCTGGCGTACTTGAGGCTCGCAATGTCGTGCCGTGAACTTGGATAACATGTCCGAAGTGGCAAAGATTATTCGCACTATCGTAGGCTGACATCATTGTAGTATTCATAGGAGACAGCCATTATATGCATGTACGTTCGACGACGCCACTGATAAAGCTACTGCTGGATTCTCGGGTAGTTGCGGCGTAGTTTCGAGCTATGAGAACGATAAAAAAAAACATATTTGGCTTAACATATCAGTTCGGCGCATTTCTGGCCGCTGTGTCGCCGCTGCAATTATAGCGGAATCATGAATGTGCATAAGGGTTTTTGTGTTTTTTTTTTTTGCTTAAAAAACCGTTGTGGCTTTCTACACGAGCTTTGTTGAAAGTGGATTTGCGTCGTAGCTATGTTTTCATTTGTATTTATTTTTTAGCGGTGATTAGTGTCACTGTGCGTTTCATGGCTACCAGCAGATATTTTTAAGAGCACTTCAGAGAAAATAATTTAAGATATTCAGCACTCTCAGCCGGTGTTTGGTCTTGCCCATATTATATGATCCAGATCCTTCGGCACGCATACGGCTGCAGTATCATGATTTACTTTTCAGCTGAAAGTCTCGCGATATAGCGAGCGCAAAACACTCATCTCTCCTAATGTACCTGCTACTACACGGCAGAGCAGAACGATGCCATGACGTTGTTTCTCAGTAAAGGCAAACTGCACTGTAAAAAAGCAAATGGGCCTATGCCCATAATTCTTATTTTGGGTACGCTACTGTGCCGCTACATTTTCCTCCAGCAAACATAACTTAAAACTCCATCGATTGTGGTATGCGGCTTTCGTAAACAGTCAGGTGACCGAAGCTTGCGTTCTAGCACAGTCCGACTATACGCAGATACGCATTGTTATACGCATTGTTATACGCATTGTGTATAATTATGGGAAAATGTATATATTTTACTGTATAATACTTTTCTCGTTATTAACAATTTTTTCCAATTGTTGTGGCGTGCGATTATCATTATTAGGAAGCTAGCAAAACAGGAAAATGAAACGTCCCGTATATGAAAGGCCGCTTCGGAACTGCATTAGACAGATTATATTTGTGAAATATCTTGACGTAAGGTATTCAGTTTTCTTTTAACTTCATGAAATTAGACAAAATTTTTTTCCAGCATTAGCGTGGTATCTGTTACTTGTTCACTGGTCGCTAAGCCAATGAAACTCAGCCAACTTGTTTTCTCCTTTTGGTTAAGTGTTGAAGACCAGCGTTTTCTAACGGCCTGCTCACAGCTGCGCTGGAAATTTCGTCTGGCAATACTAACACTGCGTAACTGCGCTAAAATTTCTTGACAGATAGTGTCCATAGTCTTGTGAATTATTTAAACGCCACACAAGAACAAAATGCTCGAAGTTACTATTGTCTTAGTGAGACACGGGTAGTGCACGTGACGAAATTCCTTGGGTGGACAACTGCGAAAATGGCAAATAATACTTCCGTTGTGCAGTGTGAACTACAGGGAATGTGGAGTTCCCATAAGTCTTCGTTGCTGCAGGGCTACAAATGACTTCTGAACGCAGTGCTTAATGTCGTTCATGACTTCCCAACAATTTGAGAGCTGGCACGTGACAACGAATGTTAAATTTGCTGAAGATCTCCTTCGCAGACATGCGCGCAACTGTTTAATCCAACTCTACTGAAGAATGTGTTTAGTCGCTGCTAAAGCATCATGCAAAGAAACAGTGCGGGACCAACCTCTTCACAAGCAGAAGAGCTTCCCGGCGATGGACCAGGCGCCAAGCACCGCTCCGGGGACCAGAAGTTCCTCAAACAGTACAACACAATGTTCACCGGAGACGGAGGGGAAATTGACAGCACACCGTCACTGCGGCACTAGTCGGATGGAGCAGTTCTTTTTATTTCCTGCCCCCACAGAATCGAAGGGAAGACGCGCACAGTCGTGCCTCGGCGATCCTCTTCGAACCTTCAGCACAAACACCTAGAGGCCTCGACTTCGCTGGTCGCAGGACAGAGAGAAGACACCGTGTCGCGTTCCCTCCAGCGTGGCTCGTTTCAAAAGCCCGCCTCAGTCGTTCGGCACACGGCGGGCACGGCGAAACCGCGGCTCGTGTCTCGGGAAGTCCCGGCCTCGAGATAGCGAACTGAAACCGCCGCGCGCTTTCCTACAACAAGCGCGCCGACGAGCGCGACGCTCGAGCTCTCCTCGCTCCAGGAGCGCTGGCGACAGTGTAGCGCCTTCCACTCGCTGGTACACGAGTAGCGGGCCCGACTACTACCACGCGCTCTGCCCTCCTCCTCTCTCATTCTGGGCTTCGCCCTCCCCTATCCGTGCGCACCCTGAGTTGGCGCCGGCGCTGCCGATCGCGTCCGCGGACTCTGCGGTGCGCGCACCCTTCTCGCCTACTCTTCCTAACCCCCCCCCCCCCCCCCCGCCTCCCCTCTCTTCGGGACACACTGTGCTGGCCGCACCGCCGCCCTGGTGTCAGGCTCGCGAATCGCCGCGGTCCGTGATCGCGGTGCCTGTGCGTGCTGCTAGACGCCTCCCCGCACCCAGCCCTCGCCCCTTCTCAACCTATCTCTCTCTCTTGCCGAGACGCGCGCGTTCACCGGACGCCAGGAAACAGAAGACGGCAGGCAGCGCGGCGCGGTGCGGCGCGTCAGGATCGGTGCCCGTACCTGTATCGGCTCGGTCTCCGTCGCTGGTCTTTTACTCTCTTCGGTATCGCCGCATTCGCTTTTCTTGCGAAGGCCTTCAACTTTTCTTTGCGCAGTGCTTACCTCGTCAGGTGAGCCGGAGAAAGAGCGAGGAAAAGAAAAAAAGAAAGAATCATAAAGGGAGCAAGCGGCTGGAAGGACGCCGGGGCTTCTTCTCCGTTGGCTGGCTGTGCGTGCGTGTGTCGCTTATCTGCGGCACTGTACGCGTAGGCCGTGATAAACGGTTTATAGGCCGAAGCCAAGCGTCGTGCTTTGAGCGAGAGAACTCTCCAACGCGGCGCACTTTCTGTATTCTACAGCTTTATCGGTTATTTTTTTTCCTCTCCTCTCTGGCTCATTTCTTTAACGCCCCCACAGACGTGGCGGCGACTTCGCAAATGTGTGTGCGTAGCCCTACCTACGCAGGCACCCCCTCTTGCTTTTTACTCCTATTTTTTTGTTCTCTGATATTCTCGGGTTCTGCTGGGTTGCGCTCGCCCTACCTCTCCCACTGCCAACTCTCAATATTTTGTTTTAAAGATTGAATTTTTAACCTTCTGATGTGTGCTCCCTGCTTGTTTACCTGAGAAAAAGGATAAAAAAAAAGGAAACTGAGAGCTAGACAAGGCGGGTTGCGAGGTTTTCGTGGTAGAAAGCGGTGAGTGTCGGCAAGAAAGCTGGTGAACATACGGAAGTCAGCTTCGCTGCGCGTTTCGCGCGGATTCGCCCCAGCCACGCTGTTTGGGCGATAAGCGAACAGCACCGGGAAAGGGAGGTGGGCGCCGGTGGAGATTTATCGAGTTTCACTGTTATTATTTTCGGCCCGGGTAAAGTGGCGGATAGAGCAGATGCCCACGTGTGTGTGTGTGCGCGCGCGCGTGTGTAAGTTGGTGAAGTCTACCAGTGTTTCACTGGCTTCAAGCTGGAAAAAAAAATCACGGCAAGAATATTTCTTTTTTCTTTTCTCCTTACTTGTTTGCATTGCTTTGAACTCCTTGGTTTGGATTCGTTCCCGCCTCCGAGCAGTGCGATAGACGAGTGTCCGGGGTCCCAGGGCACTGTGCTAGCTCGATTTGTGATTTGCACTTTTATTTTGCGATGCAAGCAAATATTGCGCTGTAGGCGACAGAAGCAAAGCATTGCGAGGGGGTATCGAAATTCCAATAAAATGAAGGCTCTGTTCGCAATAGCCGGTAATTGACCTCGGCCGTGACACCGCATTAGCGAGTGAAACCAATACTTGTAAGTGATACATTGTTTTCAAACACATACACACACAAAAAAAAGCGATTAAGGGCATCCGACTCGCGGGGCATCCAAAAAGGGAAAGTGGTCCGGTGTTCCCTACAAGGCTGCAATTAATTAGGCAATGCGTGCCGCGTCGCATGTTTCGCAACCTCTCTGTCTTGTGGAGGGAACAAATTAAAGATCGCGGCGCATCTCTTAAAGTGGTCTTCCACACCTGTAAGTTAGAATGTGTACTGAGAGACAAGATCCCAAAGAGCGCACTTCAGCGCTCTGCGACTATTGAGCGAGGGTGGCATTTATTGTATTCATTCCAACTTTTCTGGCCAAACGGCGGCCAGAAAAGAAAAGTGTTTATAAGAAAAGTGCTACCAATAATTGTAGTTTATCCAGCGTTATTTTGTAGCTCTCCCATTTTCATAATTTATTAATTAATGAAGAAGAGCGATACTTAAGACATACTTTTTGATCGCGCGCGCGCGCGCGTGTGTGTGTGTGTGTGTGTGTGTGTGTGTGTGTGTGTGCGCGCGTGCGCGTGCGTGTGCGTGTGTGTGTGTGTGTGTGTGTGTGTGTGTGTGTGTTTGTGTGTGTGTTTGTGTGTGTGTTTGTGTGTGTGTGTCACAGAGCACTGCAGACAAATCGAGATACATATGTGCCGTCGCACTTAGTTGGCTTTTTCCCGCAGCAGCTAAGCGCTGCGCAAAGCACGCTTTACAGGTCGTAAAAGCAGGTGCTGTGTGTGTGTGTGTGTGTGTGTGTGTGTGTGTGTGTGTGTGTGTGTGTGTGTGTGTGTGTGTGTGTGTGTGTGTGTGTTTGTGTGTGTGTTTGTGTGTGTGTGTCACAGAGCACTGCAGACAAATCGAGATACATATGTGCCGTCGCACTTAGTTGGCTTTTTCCCGCAGCAGCTAAGCGCTGCGCAAAGCACGCTTTACATGTCGTAAAAGCAGGTGCTGTGAACTATCAGTAAGTACGACTTCTTACAGCAATAGCAATTACATGGCCTTTCCATGCGAATTCCCGCCACCGCCATGATGTTCCGTACAAAATCCGAGTACGATAATGTCGCACTCCGCGCACCGCGTGCTGTGGGTGCGATGGACAGCGTTCAATGTTAGGCCTACAAGGATAATGGCTTGGTGCACGCGGCCTTTTCGTGTTCCCAATCATGGAGGTCAGGTGATCAAGTGCGTTCACGAGAGAGTGGAGGAGTGGAACGCGCGGTGACGGCGTCAAGTACATACTGAGAGAGGTGGCAGGCGAGCGCTCGTCTCCTCCTCTAGCCCGGCGTGGATTCGGATGGCGCGGTTAAATGCATACGCTACCCGCGCGCCCTATCTTGCAGAAAATTTGCGGCGGGTGCAAACACTGGGCGAGTCAGTATCCCTAGTGGCTTCAAGTGCACTATCGTACCGCGCCCATAGGTCCCATAATATGAAGTTTCGGAGACGCCTTGGTGCGAGAGCTAGCACGACGCGTTCGCTACCCGTTGCCGATGCTCTTCATCATGCCAGCTTTGTGAGAGCGTGTGCTCATGGTGCTCAGTGAGATATGTTTATGTTTGCCTGTGCGTGCGTGGAACCGTACTGCTTAATTTAATGTGTGTGGGAACGATTTCTGCAGTTTATATGACCGATAGTACTGTGAACCTTACTGCACGTAGTTGTCTAGTACTTTGCAGTCGCTATCTATGCTTCGCCTTTCCGGCGAAACTGCGATATTTTTTTTTTCTTTGATCATCTGTGCTCGACCTAAAATTCAACTGAGAAGAATAAATTTATATTGGTCATGTACAGTGCAAGGTACATATATAGGGTGTCCCAGCTAACGTCAGCCAAGCTGTTCTACGAAAGACACTACTATAAGACGCGCGATGTTCGCTCATCAGACCAGTGACAACCTAACATCGTAGGTTTTATAACTATCTGGTACCGTCTTTTCCAAATAGTTTTTTTCGTTGACAAACTTGGCTAACTTTAGCTGGGACACACGGTACAGTGTCGGCTTTAGCGTATTACTCAGACCTCCTTGGATCGCTCTCTGGCTGTCGGATGCTGTAGGGTTGAAGCAAGGTTTTGCATAGCACCGTTTTATTCACTTCTGGGCCTTTGCGCAAGAGCTGTTTACAAGAGAACATGCCAATCCATCCTAATACTGGATGTCATATCATCGCAATTTTTTACAGCCTGTGTAATCACGTCTTCAATAATGCCAATAGCACCATTTTAAACATAACAGCGCGTATTTTGACAGGGACAAGGAGGGAGACACGAGACCGAGAAGCCCTGCCGTGTCATGTCAAAATACGCGCTCTTCTGTTTAAAATGGCTTACCAACTCGCCCAAACATCCGTTTTAGCAATAGCATCAGCCACAAGCTTTCGCTTAAATCAATCCTTTCTATGCTTACTCTTTCGAATTTGGTGTGGATACTTGCTGGTGAGTTAGTCGGTATCACGGCGGGTATATTTATCGTTTGATATATATAGAGATTAAACGTGTTCCCAATACACGTACAAGCAAGCGGGCTTTTAAAACTGTTGTATGCTGCCAGTGCCAGTTCTAAATAGTGCCAGTACGCGCACCTCTTTTCTGCGTGAATAAAAGAATAAATTCTTACCTGAAACAGGATCATATATAGTCGGCTCGCAGGTATCTCTAATGCACACTGACCTGTTATAAAATACTGTCATATATTCAACGGATTCTTTGATATACGTAATTTTCCTTGACTTAGTCATTCACTACGTGCTACTAGGTGTGTGCCGATTCCATGCCAATCTTCTAGAATCGGTATGTGCAACTGTTAAACAAGAATTACAAAATCCTTAAATGTAGCTATATATGGGTCACACTTTTCTGTGCTTGCAGCTGTCATCACCATTAGTCAGTCTACAGGTATCATGCACCTCTCTCGTCCTTGTGACAGACATGGGACACTATGCAACCTCCTAATTTGTTGTTTTTATATCCGCATATCTTGTGACTGCCGTAATGCAGAAACATAAAAATTACATGAGAATGAAGTTGGGGCCCTTGTGGTGCATAAGCTGAAACATCGCGCGGGATTTCACGTTGCCTAAAATGAAACAATATATGCTGCGCCTCCCCGCCCCGACATGTCAGGAATTGGTCTGCTCGCAACGTTTTCAGTATGGTTCGCATCGTAGTATAGAAAAGCTTCAATTCGGCCATCGATCGTCTCACCTGCAAGTATAAATTAAAAATTTTACTCGCTCATTTTATTTATAGTTTTACTTTGTTTTTTCGACTTTCCTATGAAATCTTCTGTTCTCCTTCCCCCTCCCAATGTACAGTAGCATGTCAGCGGTCGTATGCGTGCCGGCAAATACATCTGCCTACCAATAAAGACATTCTCTCTTTCTCTCTCTCTCCTTTAACCGCATCACTGAAGCATCGCTTCACAAACGTCTGGTCCACTGTGGCTAGCCGATCACACCAGTTGTTTTTAAAGTGACCGCGCCGTTAATGAACCAATGTCATCTGACCACCTATCTTTGTGCGGAACTTGCAATCACGCGTAGCTGCGCGATGATATGTTTACAGACCATATTCCGGTCGGTAGACATTTACTTATAATATTTGGATGATGATCACTGGTGCATGAGGCCTGTCAGTAGTTGTAGTTCTTATGCCTGTTTGTATGCGAAGGAAGCGGTAGCATTTATTTCTACCGGACATTTTTCTTAATTGCACATCAATCAAGATCGGTGCTTAGAAATATAACGTAAAGTATGCTCTTTCATTTGAATAATTTATTCTTTTTTTTTGTCAATGCAAGGCAGCGCCAGCGGGTTAAGACAAAAGGAGGTAATTAACCTGCTAAATGGTACTGCTAGTGCTGAGCGTAGCAGCAACAGTGATCATGTTGCATTGTGAACAGTTTTTTACACATATGAAAGGAGCAGTTATTTGTCACACAACGATTTCAGAATTACACAATAATTTCCTGTTAAACAATAACAAAACGCTTATAGTAACATTTCACCTCCTCCTTACTAAATAGATTGATGTTTCTTTGGCAACATCAAACTATTTTAATAACGAGGAAATTTCACTTAGGTCCTTAGCTGCGCAAAGTTATCTTTTCGTCGACTTTATTTCTCTTTACGTTATTCTTTCTTCATTTCAAATAAACATAACAATCAACTGCACCGGTGTTTCTCATGGCGTCATTGTCTGTTATTTTGTAAGTTCGTGGCTCCCAATAAGTCGAGCCCCTTGGATACTCGTATTTCTCTAGCTTATTTTCACTGCACCTGTAGCATTTCAGTCAACGCTGTTCTAAAACTAAACATCACAAGAACTCTGACGAGTGAGCATATCGTGGTGTCTGCGTAGCCAACGCGCATTCGCTGTGAACATGGTTAGACCAGGCCATTTCTACAATTGGACCAAATAAATTTATGTTGCATTTTCCCTACAGGTTAATCACCTAACAAGAGCATTCAGTTCGCATGTTACCGGACAACGAACGGGCTAATGACTTTAGTAGCAGAATTTTTTTTTTTTACATATAAAACATTACGGCAGAAACCAACTCGGGATGAATGTCGACGTTAATGCGATTAGCACGGAAGCAATGTAGCGACACAGCTTACTGACGTGGCCGAAACGTGTCATGTATCAGGCGCGTACAGCAGATGGGGCTCCTCTCTCGTGTTTCTCTCTGGACACGGTGGGTCACCTGGCGGTGCTGCCATGAAGTCCGCGCGTGGTGCTGACTTCACTCTTCAACGACAAAAAAAAAGTCCTTTTCAACATGTCTCCGGTGCTGGGCGGCATCAAACCCGCGTCACATACATTCAGAGAAACTTCACATATATTCACACACGCACCACGCGCGAACTTCGCGGCAGTGCCACTAGACCGCGCAGTGTGCCCAGGAAAGCACTACTTCAAAGCTAACCGCATTAAATGTCGACATTCGTCTTTCTGTTAGAATCTTTTTTCTTGTTTCGTGTCTGTTTTTTATTCATTGATTTGCTCACTCATTTCCCTACTCACTAATTTATTGACAAATTTATCGCTAGAAAAAGGCAAGTTTTATGACACTGATTATCCGCTTTCAGAAATGACATAAAAACCCACCGTGGTAGCTCAGTGGCTAGAGCGTTTCGCTGCCGAGCTCGAGGTCACGGATTCGATTACGGAGGCGGCGGTGGCGGCCATATTTTGTTGTAAACGCAATGCAAGAACTGTCTTGTACGGTCAATTGGGTGCACGTCAAAGAAAGTCACGTGGTCAAAATTAAAGCAAGCTCCCTCAGCATGGTATGCCTCATAATCAGGTCTTGGTTTTGGCCTGTAAAGTTCCATAGCGTTTTACTGGCGTATACACACGTGGTTGCTTAGTCATGTCGTGGAAATATAAACACAGTCACAAAAAAGTCATACAAAAATAAATACTACGATAACGCTCCCAAAAGGTAGCCTATGTGGAATTGCGAGTGAAAGAAATATTCACCTGGAGTAATTATTTTTTGCAAGTACTTTTATGTTTTTTCAGATGCCCCAGGTATATTTGTAAACACCAGCGTACGGTTCTACTACTGAGACAGTACCCTTACCAACACCCTTCGCAAGGCTCAACGATATTATGTTGGGCAGTACAAACGCACTTTTGGCTGCAAAGTGTTCATGACCATTGCCAAATGAAAGTTTTTTCCATCGATCTCTCATTACGCAAGGAGGATACTCATTCAGGCGAATTCTACATGTTGCGAACGCAAAAGAACAGCGCAAGGATAGAACAAAGTGTCAAGATTGCCACTTTACATCGCCCACAGTGACCTACAGTTTAAGCATCTCGCTGGCACATGCAGAAAGTGAGCACCGTGACACAGACTGTAATTCGAACATGCACAGTGTCTTTGTCATTCATATCTGTTTCATTTTCTGCCAATTTCGCTGTACGCGAATATGTATAACTGTTTTCTATTAAAATAGATAGTTTAGAGTCTGTACATGTCATGTGCATTATTTGTCTATGTCCCAGTTTTTCTGAGCGCAGCGCGAACAGCAAGATGACCTTAAAAAAAAAAAAGCTGAATCACTCAAGCTGTCAACCATAATTTTTTCCGCCTGCCCACATTGTAAGTCTTGCTCTTGCTCTGTTCCCTTGTGTTCCCTCCAACTACTTCTGTGTATTGCGTCAGCCGCGGGCCCGTCCAATTGCGGCAAACTTCCGTACCTCGTCACACACCGCCCGACACGCCGGCACACTGTACTGCGCTTCCATGCGCATGACCGCCTTTGCGTTAGTCTAATAAACCACCGGTTATCTGCTCTACGTCTTACAAGACCTGCCCGACTACGCCTTCTATTTCTCAGCTAGAGAGCCGTAGCTGTTCGTCTTTGCTCGCTAAGCCGTAGTGTCGTGTTCCTGTCGCTGAACGTTACGCCTATCAATATCCGCTCCGTCGCTCGTTGTCTGGTCCTCAGCTTCGTTTCAAGTTTATGTATTTATTTTCCATGCTTTAGTCCCATATGGGAGTCAGTGACCTACTGACAAAACGCACGGGTTGTGTATATTTAAACGATACTGCTAGGTGGGGCTTCCTGACTTAAACATCATTTCCACGCACGCTCCACAGTATTTCTATTCGTCTTGTCTGCAAATTTCATCCCTATATACATTCCATATGACTACTTCTCGTAGTTAAGCGTCGTTCTTCCTAATTTGTTGATTCGAGTGAGTTGGAATTGCAAATACACAGTCGCTATCATCACAGCATATGCACACGGGTGGGGCGAAAGAAAAAAGAAATTAAAGAAACGACTACAACATACGCAGACCACTCTTTTTTAATCCTACTTATACGTAATCAATCTTTAAGAACTCCTATTTACTTTCACTTTTTATTTGTCCGCCAATCAACCCCCAAGCCCACGCATAAAGTTTTAAATCAATTCTTGGAAGAGATCTCCAAAACTTGTTATCATCGAACTTCGGAATACAGCAGAACTGAAGTACGCGAAACATTCGAGAAGGAAGAGCTTGAAATTGTTGTTGTTGTTGCCTTAATACATGGTTCATACTAACGAGAATTCCGTGTTCCTGCTGTTGTCGTCGTCGTTTTTCTCGTCGTAAGTATATGATGATTATTATTGACGTTCTCGTGTTCAGACCGGCTACTTGCTGCTTTGACTTTCATATATCCGTATTTCGCCAAAGTTCCTGCGCCCCTCTTTGAATTTATTTTGTAGTTTTAATTTCGATGCGAAAGCGTCATATGCCCCATTGAGCGAAAGAGCCTGCGTCTGTCGTCTGTAGCAGCGAAACGACAGGTACATTCCCATTGGCTACGACGCCGCGTCACGAATGCACCTCGAAAGAGCAGAGCGGTTGCAACGGAACACCTTATGGTCGTTAGCCACCTGGTTTTGCGTGAAGGAAAAGGGCATTGCCGCAACGCCACGTCGCCTTCGTTCTCGCTCTCGGAAGCCGGCGCGCGGTTCGTAACTGTCTGTCTCATCCCTGCGCTTAGCTGATGTGCGCGCCTGCCGGCTTTGGTGGCCGATGATGCTTCCTCCGTGACTTCCCCGAGGACCTCATTTGCATGTGGTGCTTGCACCGCAGACTCCTGCTTCTTGCTGGCGCAGCCATCACCTACTGCTATGGTACATTACTCGCAATGCAAAACTCGGACTGCTCAGCTGCGTTCAAGTGTACATTAATGCTTTCGCCTTCAGATCTCATGAGAAGTACTTAGTGCCCTCAGATTTTGTTAATTACTTCACGTATTCCAAGTTTTTGCTTTATACACAACTTCACACGAAAAAGAAGAAAATAGAAAGGAATGAAAAGTAGGGAGCTCGACCAGATGTGTGTCCTTGATAACCTACGTAGGGGTAAGTGGGTCAAGAGATGAATGACACGATATGGGCAGTACTCCTCTCCCAGTTAGTCTTTCTGTTTACCCTATCCATTATGGTTTCGATCTTCTTTTTCTTTTCCCGTTCTCCTTTTTCTTTTTTCTTTTTTACGCCGGCTCCAAGCACAGCGATAAGAAAACAGTTTTATTTTCGCGACCAAACGAGTAATGCGTTTTACATGTGCGTGATCCAGCAAAAATAACGCTAAGATGGTCACACGAGTTAGGCAACGTTACCGGATTGATTGTCTCACGTGTAACCTGGTCCTGATGACACTGCTGTGGCACATCGTCGTTATTCGATTAATCGAGCATGAATTTCTTTTCAGGCGCACTCTAAGCTTTGTTATTAGCACTGAGATTGTAAGATATCTGCTAGTATAGGCCTGCATGCACGGAATACTTGGCAATGCCAAACATCTTTATCTCCCAATTACGCGTCATTGTTTTCTGACGCTAATGTTATACCGACAACAATCTTTGACAAATTGACATTTATGTAGTCTTCCCGGTTGAAGGAATGAACTGGCTCCTGGAAGGATTGCTACATTTTCTTTGTCCAAATATTGGTGTGATCGATAGAGAAAGACATTAGCCATCGGGATTCAACTTGCGTCGAGATTTTTATTACGCTGAGGCAACTTTAACGACAGGCATGTAACGTTATTATTTTTTTTTTCTTGTCCTAATTGTTACAGCCGATAATTAACTTGTGAATGAGGTTTCCCTTAGCGGTTTAATTTGTTTTGGGAGAAATAAACGAAGCATGATTGACTGGCAATTAGACCAAGGTTTGGTTAAGATTTCTTTTATTA
The DNA here is from genome assembly GCF_023375885.2 of Dermacentor andersoni. Classification (NCBI taxonomy): domain Eukaryota; kingdom Metazoa; phylum Arthropoda; class Arachnida; order Ixodida; family Ixodidae; genus Dermacentor; species Dermacentor andersoni. Next base: position 81,046,623 of record NC_092818.1, read on the forward strand.
CAACTGACTATAAGTTCCAAAAGTGATCATTTGACTCCTCAGGTGTCTTACATTGAAGTATGCAGCGGCTCAGAATGAAACCATCTGTTTTTAACACGTATATTGACAGCGCGCCCTGATTTGCGATCGAAAGAAATAACTGCGTGTCATAACCGACAGAAAGTAATGATCGCCTACCTTGTTGTGAGCCCCCGCATCTTCAACGTCAGACGCACTCTAAGCAATCCGTGAAAAGCTTAGCGGAGTGTTCACTTCCCACTACGTTAGATACGTAGGTGCGTCAAATTGGGATCCATGATGCGACGGGTTTCGTAAATGTCTCGCTTCCAGTTTACTATTGGGCCCAACGGGCTCGACACATTTTCGTCCTGCTGACTAAGATCCTTCGCGGCACACTGGCCGGGTCGAACTTTATTTCTGCGTCAAATAAAGAACTGTGGCGGTGGCTCTTTTCGGGGTTGTGCGCTATGCGATGCACCGCACGTGTGCCTAACGCATCATTCGATAAGAAGTAAGCGACCACGCATGAAATCAAGCTATCGTTGCGACTGCGGTGCACTTTGTCGGCACTGAAAATGTTTGCTTCGGCGCAGCAAATTAACGCGTGTCCTACAAAACACGGAAACGCTTATAGACCCCTTATCATTGAGAGCCTAAAAAATGAAAGCACGAAACGTAGTTGCGCGGAATCGCAGAGGCTTGCAGACCTCCGGGGATACGCTTAGCCAACGCGTTGTGCTGATAGATTCACGCTGACAGTTCACGCAGACGGTATAGTGCAGCCTTTTAATGACTCTCGGTGGTCACGCCGCACTTGGGCCGTAAATCAGGTACAATGACGCGCACCCCCGTTAACCTTGAGCGTGCACTCTAATAGCCTTGCAGTGATTACGTGTTACCGTAGCGTTAGGTACACACGGAGAGGAAAACTGCTCGCCGAGAGTCGGGGTACACCGGCAGGCTCCGCATACTGCTGTGACGCTCTACGTATCCCGAGCAGGAACTGCTCCGGATTTCCCTCAGGTGCGCGATGTCGTACGACAGGCGCCTCCACCAGTGACAACTCCAGGCATATCAAAGTCGGTTAAATGCTCGATGAAATATCGCTCTAAAAACAATAATAATAATAATCATAACACGATCGAGAGAGAGACAAAGAAAGATAGGTATCATTGAGTGCGATTGCCTTCTTATATTTCGTGCAGATCCCACTACCACGACGTGAGATCTGCATGAAATAAGAAGATAAGTGTATTAATTCAATATCGTTAAGGGCACCGTGTCACAGAATATCCAGTGTCAGCGTCTGGCGTCGGTGCCGTTCGTGCTGTGAGCGAAAATTAGCCTATATATATTATCTATACGCAAGTAGTGTTCTTCTTCTATCACTAAAGTTGCTCATTCTTTACAAAGGTAATCCTCGGTATTTTGAAAATGACGGCCGACAAACAATGTTATGAAAAAAAACAACACCACAGCACATGCCTTCTATGTTAGATCTTTTCCGAATTCAATAATAAAAGTGCGAAGCAATAACAGAAGATCGGCCCATGCAAGAGCTCGCCTTCGCGCATGCCATTTTCCGCCAGCGTTTCCTGGTAGCATTAAACTGAAGTCACTTGGGAGCGTGAGAGGCAGTCGGGAATTTTTAAATGCTCTTGCGTATCACTCTTAAAGGCGAAGCTTAAGCGTCCTGCACATTTTTGTCGCACCTTTCATTCGGCTTACCACTGGATATATAGAGGGATGGACCTGGCAACACGGGACTCATTCCCCCTCTCCTTTAGTCCTCGATACGTGTCGGCTGATAGTACTGACTGTGTGTGTCTCTCTCTCTTCCTCCCTCCCTCCACGTTTTCTGTATGCTTTAAAACTATGTAACATACGATATGCTCAGCTACCTAGATGAAGTGGTTGGTGTCACTGAGTGAAGATTAAGTCATTCCCGTTAGCGAATGATTCGGTCACTTTGATTTAGGCCGTTAAAGAGAGTCGTGTGCCCACTGCACGAATTATGCGCATTCTAACTAATGCTATGCATCACCATGAGCGTGGCAGAACGAACAAGCTGTGGTGTCACAACACCGGCGTTCTCTGTGTCCGCGTGCGAATACCGATTAGTAAGGAGGCTTCTTATCAGCCGATTCCCTCATTCGGGTAGGGCTGGTAGGGTGCAGATTGCGAGAATCAAAAATGCTTCACGAGAGTTGACTTTGATAGTCTCCGAATCTCTTGACGTACTCCCACCACGGACCTCTACATTTCTGTTTGATTTCTCCGGCTTCCTGTCCGGATGCGCCAATGTGGGACGGAATCCATTTATTCCACCAGGCATATGTCCTACGGAAATGCTCGCTGCAGAGCTTTGAGTCAAATGTCACTGCCGGTTTCGGCTTTCGCAACGCGGTTGCTTCGATTGCAGCGCTTTCTCTGACCTTTCTAGAAGTAAATCTCATGAGGCTCCCAGGAACGGCACCACGAAAGCCGCAGCATTAGCCACTGTTAAACGTCAACTGAGCCATTGGTGAATACACGTATGTAGTGACTGTAAATCTCATCGCAATGTTCGAGCACCAAGGAATTAACTTGTGTTGTGAGACTAAACAAGGTTGTAGCACCAAGAGAGAGATAGAAACAAGGTGACAAATCCATGGAAGTTAACCGGACTGAAAACAACCTGCTTGCACCCTACATTGGGAATGGTTAACAGGAGACAAATATCGAAATAAAAGCGCAGAAGTGAGGCCCACAAACAAAAACAGTAAAAATAAAGATAGGGCAGGAACTGCCCATTTGGTCGTTGTCATAAAGGGCGTAGCATTGCTCAGAATTCTTTGTAATCGTTACTTATGAAGCCTATACTGTACCCTTGAAACCATGACTTTCCTAGTTCAAGAGATAATTGACTGTAAAGCACACGACGCACACTATAATGATCTCACAACTAAACTTATTTTTACTACTAGTCTTCTGTTTGGTAAATGAAAGTGTTGCTACAGTATTTTTTGTTCTCGCAAAATTTGCTTTCCGATACCCTCGCCTTCGTTCCAACGCGTGCTCTTCAGAAGCTTCTCCCTGTTGTTGCAGACGCAATTCTCTGGTTCCTTGCCTTATCCAAGTGTAGCTTGTCCAAGCAAACTCCACCTGCGTTCTAACTGCGCGTTGGTAAAGCTAAAGCAAAATGGAAACGCGCCAAGCGTCTCAACGCGCACGCTTGTCCGCAAGGAATTCATAAGGGTATATTATGCCGCTTGAAGGTTCATGCGTCCGTGGCGTAATTTAGCCGGCAGTAAAGACGAGAAAAAACATGAAGGAAGCGTCCGTGGCTTAATGGTTTCAATATCGGGCTCTTTTTACTAGACGTAATATGCTCGAATCAAGCCTTCGCCCAACTTTAATGGTTTTTGTTTAGCTATTCATAAAGTAGTGCTTATTTTGATGATGAGTTTATGAAGCCGTTTGCAGCCCGAACGGCGAAAGTTAGGCGAATGTATCTGTTAACCATCACTCCCATGCTGGCAAAAAATTGGAGGATGCTTAAGCTTCGCCTTCAAGAGTGGAACGCGATAGCGTTATCGCACCCCGTTCGCACCGCCCACTCATTCGCTCGGCATGCTCTTGACGAGACGAAGGGGAGAAGCGGGCGAGTGGTGCGCCATCTGTCGGGGCAGCGCCGTACATTGCGAGGAGGGGGTCTTCTGTGTTTGCCGCAAGATGGCTCTGCGTGTGCGCCAAGCACAGAAGAAATGTAGCGGAAACGTACTTCGCTACTCGTTTAACTGCGACTTCTGTAATTTACATGCTCATAATCACCGATATACACCCCAGTATAACTTTCTACGGCACGTTTCTAAGGCAACATCGCATTCACTAGAGGCGCTTTTGTCACGCTTTGAACTATCGAATTCGTGGCTGAGTGGTAGCGTCTCCGTCTCACACTCCGGAGACCCTGGTTCGATTGCCACCCAGCCCATCTTGCAAGTTGTTTTTATTTATGAATTGCCTTCCGGGATTTTTCGCTCGCGGCCAACGCCGCCGACACCGGCCTTTCTGCGACACGTGCACCTTAACGCTGTCGCGTTAAAAGATCCAAGGACACCTAAGCACCCATTGGATGGGAATGCGAAAGAGAGAGAGATAGAGATCTAAAGAAAGGAAAGACGCTTGATTCTGCAATGCGAAAGCATTAATGTCTCTTTGAACGCCGCTGGGCGGTCGTTCGAGTTATGAACATCTTGCAGGCAAGCGAGCGCGTCTTGATTTGGCCTTACCGAGGCGCACTTAGAACACATGCGAGGCCTTGCGTGGCCAAGGAACGTGCGGATAACACAGGCTTGCGAGAGCGAGGGTAACGTGACGTTGCAGCCTTGCTATTTCCTTGCACGCAATACCTGGCGCGCTGTAGCATCAGTAGGCGTACCCTTTTTCCCGTTCTGCTCTGTTCCGTCGAGACTCGCTCGTGACGTGTCGTCGCAGCCAATGGGAAATTTGGCACCGTTTCTCTACTACAAATGACAGACGCCGTCTTTTTCGCTCAATGGGCCATCTGACACTTTCGCATAAATATCGCGTCGGTGGTTCGTGCGCCCACAAGTAGGTGGCAGTAAGCATACAGAAATCGTTGTATTCACAAAAATTCGCCTATTCAAGCCTAGGTGGCGGTGCGAGTTTTTTGGGACACGAAACGGAAGGACCAACGGAACGGAGGAGAAAATGACCCCGGGCGCCTATCAAAATAATGCTACGCATTAAAGCTCTTTCTTACATACGCACGCGTGCGTTAATAATAACGTTGTCATTTTAGTCTGCCGCACTCACTCGTGTCTCTCTTAACGTGCAAAGATTTCACATCACCTCGTTTTACCTTGCTATTCTGGATGTCGCCCGACAGAGCTGTAAGTAATTGCGCGCGAATAGCCCTCCAATGATGCCTGTGTATCCACACACGCTCTGCGTAGTCACATTCAAAGCTACAATGCCTAATGCAAAGTTTTATATTGCCCTTTCGACGAACATCTCACTGCAGCCTACATCGTGGTTTTCACTGCTCGTGGCCATGCCGTATGAAGTAACATTGAAAGCAGACCGGTCAGACATGTGGTATCGCTCAATTTGGTCTGTAGCTCAACAAAAAAATGTGTACTGCAGACGGGCAAAGCATAGCATAAAGTTTGCTTAAATGGCTCTGGCCGAAATGGAGGAGCAGCTTATAAACCAGAAACAAATTGGCACGGAGGCACAACCCTGGTTTTTGCTTCGAGTGTGCATAATAACTCTATTTCTGATTAATGTAAATGTGAGTTAGCGACGATGTAAATAGCTTTGCAGCTTTTCATAACCAGTCGTGGTGAGCAAGAGTAAAATATATTCATCGTTGGAAGTTCTCAATTAGTCTTCTAATAAAGAATAAACATTTGTTAGCAGGGTTATTACATATAACGTAAAATTAGCGTTGGCTTCTCACTGAACGTCAACCAACATGGCGAGAGCATGATTCAATGCTTTAACTTCTTTACAGAGGTACAAAACTGCCCTCCTGTAGCTTTGTAATGTTAGCATCACTAAGTAAAATTGACAGCTGAGCAGTTATATCACACTTAAGCAATGCACAATTTTCTAAAGTACTACGTTTAGCCTCCTCACAGAGTGTTCCAATAACGGTTGATTACCTTTACACGGCATTTGTAGGTTGTAAAGCAACCCTATATTCGATGTTCTTTTGTTTTAATCAAGCAGAATTTTTAAACGTCGCCTATGGAATATAACATAATTTTAGCCATTGAGCTGGGCTACTAATTGATGCGGACATTACTTGCGGCTTCGAGTAATCCATCTTAAGCACTACAAATACGTTGTCTGCCGCAGGTTACATTTAAAATTTTCTGCATTGTGGAAAAAGAAAAGAAAACGCAGAATTTTTTCCAAAAACATGTGCGCAAACGTACGGGGGAAGAAAAACGTCTCAGTGTACAGGGTAACCAACCCAGAAAGACGATGTTCCCACGTTTGACTGGGAAGTTTTCATTGAGAAATCTGTATGGACCTTGGTTTCCGCTTATTAGTTTCACAGAATAGAATAGCGTCTGTAGTTGACGTTTATATCCTTAGCCAAAGCTAGCTATGAATATGTGCCCCGCAGGGGCGTCTGCGTAAGCAGGCGTTTGGTGTGTTGCGACACCACGTACCCGAGCACACGAGGGCTGGACCCTCCCGCGTGTAGCCGTGCGCGGCTTAGCCGTGTCCGGGGAAAGGGGGATCCTGGGGGTTGAGCCGATGCCGGGTGGTTGGACCTTTAAGGCCCCCCGGCGGATGCAACACACCTCTTTGGCCTCTGCTTCACGTAGACGGCACCCCCGGACTGACCCACCCGGGGGAAATCGGCAGTCGCCTTTTCCTGTCCTCCTCTCCATTCTTCGTCTTTCTCTCCCACTTGTACATCTTTCCTGTCTTCTCTTCACTTCCTATTACTTCCGTATTTTCCTGGCGGCAAGGGTTAACCGTGTGTAATATATCCTACCTTGGGTATATATATATTAGGTTATAGCGGCGATGCATGGCTGGCGTCTGCAGGTATTCTTCCAACCTTGTAGCGTCCCCTTGTTGGGCTCGGTGGTGGGTGGCCACCATCGCCGCCGAATTTTCCTGCTCTATATGGCAAATAACTTTCCTCCGCTACCTGATCGCTCCCTGAAGAGGGGGCGCACCGATGAAACATTCACTTTCTTCATGCAGCCAAAACAATCTTTTCCAAAGTACCATGTTGTACATAGTCAGAACGATAAGAAAACAGTCAGAATGATCTCACCATTTGTTGTAGCGAAATCTCTCACTGAAGCAATTGGCCCAGGCTATAAAGTAACGAAGATGGGAAGTGGCGATCTTCTTCTCGAACTCCGCGACAAAGTGCAGTATGACAAACTGTCAAAAGTTGTAGCATTTGGGGAAATTCCCGTCTCAGTGGGCCCACACAGATCAATGAACACAGTGCGCGGGGTCGTCTCAGAAGATGACCTCCTCGAACTGAGCGAAAGTGAACTCCTTGAAGGATGGCAAGACCAGAACGTAGTCAAAGTTCAAAGAATAACATTGAGGCGAGATGACAAGCAAATACCTACCAAACACATAATCATTACCTTCGGAACCTGCAACCTACCTGAAACAATAGAAACCGGTTACTGTAAGCTTCGCGTCAGACCGTATATCCCAAATCCGCGTCGATGCTTCAAGTGTCAGCGCTTTGGGCATGGGTCGCAGAACTGCAGAGGACGTGCTACTTGTGCCAAGTGTAGTTCTTCTGAACACACTTCTGACATCTGTACATCAACAAACCACTGTGCCAACTGTGAAGGAGACCATCCCGCCTACTCCCGATCGTGCCCTACTTGGAAAAAAGAAAAACAAATCATAGAACTGAAAGTAAAACTCAACCTATCATTTCCAGAGGCACGTAAGCGTTTCTCCCTCCAAAATCAGTCCAGTCCTTCCTACACCGATGTGGCGCGCCGGGGGGCAGCGCTACATCTTCAGGCGGCCGCGCAAGTCACACAGAGTGTGACGGCGGTCACGCCATCAGCCCCCCTGGCGGGAGCAGCCACGGCTCTTCCGCCCCCTACCACGAAGGGCCAGCAGACCTCCGAGCCTGCCGGTCCCAGGGCCACTGCTCGTGCAGACAGGCCCGAAAAACCCCCGCGCGTTCCCGCTGAGCGGGCGTCATCCAGCGCCTCTGACGAGGCGATGGATGTAACAAAAACTTCTCCGGTGTCTCAGACGCCGAAGGAACGGCGTTGCTCCCTGGAGCGCGCCAAGAAAAAAGAAATACCCCGCATCAAGGGGCCTGAAAAGGTCCCTTGAGCCAGCCTAAGTTATACCTCTTGACACACAGCACATAAACACAAACAATATGGATACACAAATATTACACTGGAACGTGAGAGGTCTGATCTACAACCTCGATGATATCAAAGAACTCTTACACAAATACAATCCAAAGGTGCTGTGTGTTCAGGAGACACATCTTAAATCTACGCAAACAAACTTTCTTAGGCAATACGCTATTTTCCGGAAGGACCGAGATGATGCTGTTGCATCGTCCGGCGGGGGTAGCAATAATAGTAGACAGAGGCGTTGCTTGTCGGCAACTGCAACTCCGAACTCCTCTTGAGGCAGTTGCTATCCAAGCAGTACTATTCAATAAACTAGTTACCATCACGTCCGTATACATCCCCCCAAGTTATCAACTCTCTAGCACAACATTTCAAAGCTTTATTGATGAGCTTCATCACCCTTACATAGTCGTCGGTGATCTAAATGCGCATAACCCACTGTGGGGCGACTCTCGCTGTGATGCGAGAGGACGGCTTGTAGAAAACATCCTGTTCTCTTCAAGTGCCTGCTTGCTGAACAAGAAAAAGCCAACATTTTACAGCTCTACACACAAAACATTTTCTTCGATAGATCTAAGCATAGCGTCTAGTACAATTGTGCCATATCTGGAGTGGGATGTCATTAATAACCCTTATGGAAGTGATCACTTCCCCATCGTTCTAAACCTTAAAAAACAAAGTGAGTGTCATGCACATCTTCCTCAATGGAAAGTTGACTCAGCCGACTGGACAAAGTTTCGCGAACTAACACAGCTGCCCTGGAATGATATTTCTGAACTTAGCTTAGACGACGCAGTAGCATACATAACAGCGTTCATTATTGAGGCCGCATCAGTATGCATTCCGCAAACAAATGGGTCGCCCTCAAAACGACGTATTCCGTGGTGGAATGAGGAGTGTAGGGAAGCCAGGAAAAAGCAGAACAAGGCTTGGAGCCTCCTCCGTAACTCCCCAACCACAGAGAATCTGATTAATTTCAAGGCGATCAAGTCGCAAGGTAGAAGAACGCGCCGCTGCGCTAAACGAGAAAGTTGGAAAAGCTACATAAGCAGCATCAACTCGTATACAGACGAACGAAAAGCCTGGAACAGGGTTAACAAAATAAAAGGCCGCGAAACTCATCCCTTACCTTTATTAAATACACAAGGAGACACTCTGGAGGATCAGGCAGATAGTCTAGGAGCACATTTCGAGCACATTTCTAGTGCATCTCATTACACAGATACATTCCTAAAATACCAGCGACTAGCAGAACAGATGAAATTGGGTCGGAACAGCTTATCCAATGAAGCATACAATCGTCCATTTGGAATGGCTGAGTTCCAGGCCTCACTGAATTGTTGTAACAAGTCCGCCCCAGGAAGTGACAGAATAATATATGAGATGATCAGACACATGCACCCTGAAACCCAAGAAACACTACTGTTACTCTTCAATTCAATGTTCTCCGCAGGCTACATTCCGTTTGCCTGGAAAGAAGCAATCGTAATCCCCATTCTCAAAGAGGGCAAGGACCCTTCCTTACCCGACAGTTATAGGCCTATAGCTCTGACAAGTTGTATATGCAAATTATTTGAGAAAATGATTAACCGTCGCCTCATCCATTTTCTTGAAAGCAACAAGATACTGGATCCCTTACAGTGCGGTTTTAGAGAGGGTAGATGCACAACCGATCACCTTGTCCGCATCGAGACAAATATCCGTGATGCCTTTGTCCACAAACAGTTTTTCCTGTCCGTATTTTTAGATATGGAGAAGGCATACGACACAACCTGGCGCTTCGGAATCCTCCGTGATCTGCCCGAAATGGGAGTTCGAGGGAACTTGCTATGCGTCATTCAGAGTTACCTCTCGGATCGCACGTTCCGAGTTAGAGTTGGTAACGTTCTGTCTCGTCCATTTACGCAAGAGGCTGGTGTTCCACAAGGAGGTGTGCTGAGCTGCACTCTTTTCATTGTCAAAATGAACTCCATCCAGACTGCCATACCACGTAGTATGTTTTATTCTGTATATGTGGATGACATCCAGATAGGTTTTAAATCATGTAATCTAAGTATCTGTGAGCGACAAGTACAGCTTTGCATAAATAAACTGTCTAAGTGGGCGGACGAAAATGGTTTTAAGCTAAATCCGAGAAAAAGTACGTGCGTCCTGTTCTCTAATAAGAGAGGTATACTGGCGGAACCTGTAATCAATCTCAATGGAGAACGGATATCTGTGAGCTGTGAACACAAATTCTTAGGGATCCTTCTAGACAGTAAGCTAACCTTTGTGCCACACCTGAAGTATCTTAAGGCAAAGTGCCTCAAGACTATGAATCTTCTGAAGCTGTTGTCACGCACAGCTTGGGGAAGCGACAGGAGATGCCTAATAAAGTTGTACAAAAGTCTAATATTAACACGCCTTGACTATGGCGCCATAGTCTATAATTCTGCAGGACCTAGTACTCTAAAAATGCTAGATCCTGTCCACCACCTAGGCATCCGCCTTGCTACAGGTGCCTTTAGGACCAGCCCTGTGCAAAGCCTTTACGTCGAATCTAATGAATGGTCCCTATACTACCAAAGGACATATTTAAGTTTTTCGTATGCCTTGAAGGTAAAATCAGCTGTGGATCATCCATGTCATTCAATTATTCACGACTCCTCCACGGCCAGGCTGTTCCGTAACCGCCCAGGTGTCCGGCCTCCTCTGTCCCTCCGGTTGGAAGCACTCTCAGAAAAAACAGGTGTCTGTCTTTTAGAGAATGTCTTAATGGCGCCCTCTTCGCTTCCACCGCCTTGGGAGTGGCAAACTATCCAATGTGACATCTCCTTCTTAGAAATATCAAAACAAGCACCTGAGGCTCACATACAATCACACTTTTTTGAACTTAAAGAGAAGTATTCCTGTGACGAATATTACACAGATGCATCGAAGTCTCCTGCTGGTGTTGCTTATGCAGCTCTCGGACCCTCATTTTCAACATCTGGTCCGCTAAACCCACACACCAGTATCTTTACGGCAGAAGCATACGGTATTCTTTCGGCTGTTAAACACATAAGGCGCAGAAATGTCGCTAAGGCTGTTGTCTTTACAGACTCATTAAGTGTCGTGAGAGCCCTGATTAGCTTACGAAAGCATAAGAATCCCGTTTTGAATGAGCTGTATAGCTTGTTGTGCTCCGCATATATCTGCAACCAAGCGATTATCCTATGCTGGGTACCTGGCCATAAAGGTATAAAAGGTAACGTAGCTGCTGATGAAAACGCTACGTCAGTGAGTTTTAGCGACACAGATAGAAATATCCCTATTCCTGCCGCAGACCTAAAGCCCTTTTTGCGCCGTAAATTGAGGAAACATTGGCAAGCAGAGTGGAATACACAAACATTGAATAAGTTACACATTATAAAACCAACATTGCGGAATTGGATAAGTGACAAAACAGCACGGTACAAGGAAGTACTTCTTTGCCGTTTAAGAATAGGACACACTTACAGTACTCACTCCTACCTATTGACTGGCGGCGATCCTCCTACTTGTAGTAGGTGCGGCGATAGCCTGACTGTCCTCCATGTTCTTATCCAGTGCCCTGCAATAGAAACAGAGAGGAAAAAGTATTTCCCTTCTGCATATCGGGAAAATATACCACTTCACCCTGCATTTTTTCTTAGTGATGAACCGCTTTTTAAACTGCAAATAGTTAGATTTCTTAGCTGAAACCGACATTCTGAAAATAATTTGGCCAGGAAATTTTAACACGTGATTACCAGCCCTTGCATTCGAGGGCCGTCTTGATGATTGAGTGTAACTGTTGTCTGGTCTTATGTTTTTTATCAAAACACAACTGCCATCGTCCACGTCCATAATTAATCAGTGTCATTATTTTACTAGCTATATACTCACGTCATTTAGAACGAAAGTTTTAGGCCCTTATACAGCCATGTCACACCTACCATAATAAATTCACTGTCCACGCCATTCAGAATAAATTCTTTAAATTACCATTTGTCATGGCGCTCTTTGGCCATAACTGGCCCTTGCGCCATTAAAAACCACATATCATCATCAGCTATGAATATGTGAACTTTCGCCTGGGAAAATAGATGGTACACGCACAGGCACAAAAAAAGGAACACTTTCTTTCTCTGCAGGAAAACTTTGCAGGATGTAGCTTCGGTGTTGCGTGGATGACAATTTGTTCTTTATTTGATGAATATTGTTCCAGGTTTCGACGTTTTGCAGAATTGATTTGTCACGAGTAGGCACTACAGTATCAAAAAAAAAGGGGCAGAGACTTGAGCGGTGGTTCTTCCTTGTGAAGCGGGCCTGATTTGCCAGCACATAAGCGCGGTCACCGACGGTCGGCCCGGACAGCGGCCGCGGCGGTGTGCCCCGCGCGGTGTCGTCGCCGTCGGCTTTGGCGGCGGCGTCGCTGCTTTTAATGACTTGGAACGGGCGATTCCCGGCCATTGTTCTCGGGTCGATTCGTGGGGGGAGTACACCCAGCCAGCCGGGCAGCCAGAGGCACCTGTTCGGGCGGCCTTCTCCTATTCCGGCAATCGATGCCGCGGCACCGACGCACCATTACGCCCCGGGGTGGGGCGGAAGGGGAGAAGCACGGGGGAGTGGGGATGGGGTTTAAGGGGAGCGAGAGGGAACAGGGGCGAGGGAGTGAAAGGGCGACGCGGAAGGAGGGCCGAAAGCGCTCTTCTTGGTCGCGCGGCTTGGGGGAAACCCCTGGGCTTCCAGAAAAGATCGTCCGGTGGTAGTATAGTGGTGGTAGTTGCCAGTGCTTTACTGCCGTCCACATTGGTGCTTTTTTTCCCCGACACAGTCTCTTTCGTATCTTTTTATTCCCCTGTTTGCTTTCCTTCGACTGACGCTAAGCGAGAATGTCTATCGCTGCCCCTTCCTTCTTTTCCAGTCTTCTTCGTCCAGCTCGTCACCTTTTGTTTGGTCAGACTCAAATAGGGTCGGCTTGTTTTCTTTTCGCGTGCTTTCTTTCACGCTGCCGTTCTCTTTCGCCGCGGTCCGGTCGCGCGCTGATTGGCTCGTAAAAGTGTCCCCGCAATAGCTGCCTCCGGAGGCGGCACGAGGCAAGGGGGAGACGGTGAGGAAGGGGGGCTTGGGATGGGGTGGGCTAGGTATCCCGCTAGAAGCGGGACCGGCTGATGCCACGGTGAGGACGGGAGGATGTTATAAGCGCAACTTTTTGTCTTCGTTTGCGCGTTATTTCTGCGGCCCTTGTCCTCTTTAGGGATAGCGGAGGATGCATTTATGCTCGGGAATCATCCTCTGATGCCTCGACTTCGCGGCAAGCCACGCGAGTTGGCGTTTTCTCTACTTTTTTTGTGTCTATTTCCTCACGATTCCCTCGGGACGCCCCAATGAGGAAATAGACGAGTGGCGTGCCCTTTTGATGACCACAAGGAATGACATCCTATATAGGTGAAGCCTGCAGCATTAGTGACCCGTCCTTGGAAGATGCTGCCTGGCTCGCGCACGCGAAAATTCTTATTGACCCCTATTTTTCAATATTTGTCGCAAGTGTGTGCTATAAGCATTTTGATAGACCAAAACCTAAGTGTGATAAAAAAAAACAAATCAGTAGGGCAAAACAGCGAGCGATGATTGCATGGTTGAGCATCGACACACTGGGAGCAATAATTCGCGGAAGGTCTGCGCCGTATTCGAAATCATGTGCGCAGGCAACATATTCTTAATAGCGAAAAAAGAAAGAAAACACGCGTTAAGCGCGAGTCCATAGCTATAAAATTACCGCGCGCAAAATCTTTCAGAGGTTAAGGCGGACCTAGCCCTAAAACGCTGCCGGAAATTGCTCTGCCAGACCGCCACTTATCAATTTATTTACTCATGTACCCTAAAGGCCCGAGGGCAATACATAGGGGGGGAGCAGTATACATAGCTTAACTCAATTGATCAATCGAGTACAAAAAGGATATATCGATACAAACGAACGTAAACTGCCAGAAAGACAAATCTTAAATAATAGAGAGGCAAGCCTAACAAATAGGCTAACAAGGCTGAGCATTCACATCCTAAAATAGTAGTCAAGTGAACGAGATTGTGCCTGTTATATAGTGTTTTTAGCAAGACAATATAATCACATAACAAATCTGACACAATTATACAAAGTCATTCAGACACCAGGATGAAGCTTTAATTTGCGAGTGAATTGGTCATGGTTTGTTATACAGACAATATATTCTAGAAGTTGATTCCAATGATTAACAGCTGGGACTAAAGGTGAATACAGATACGGGTTCGTTGGGTGAAGAAAGGTTCTAATTTGAATTCGTGGTCTAGTCGAGCAAATATTCGGTGTGCAGGTTTGTTAAATACAGATCTGTGGGAACCGTTGTGGTGGATATTGTGAAAGAGAGATAAGTGGCAGTAGTGTGCGCTGTTGCAAAGAAGGCAAGCTTGGGGACATTTTTATTTCGGTAGTGCTAGATGTCTGAGAGTAATTCTTTCTTATGAAACGGGCACTATTGTTCTGAAGAGATTCGAGTTTAATCATGAGGTATGCCTGGGGAGGGCAGAGATTGAGTTTAATCCAGAAGTCCATTGCAGCATATACAGCGAGGACCGAACACCATCGGCGCGCAACGTTTTCAGGAGTGAAACTGAACTAATCTCAGGAGTAATGATGAAATGGTGAACAAATGGGGATACTTCTAGGAACATCAATAACTGAACAGCTGGGGTGAAACGGAAACTCTCGGTATCAGGTAAACATGAACGTGTTCAATTTTGTCTTGTTCTTTGTCTCTTTACACCGTCTTCTTCTTTTTTCCTCCTTCCAAATGTAGGCATTTTAACCACATCGAGTGGCCATTTTTCGACACGCGGGATCCACGCTCTACCACGTTTCAAAAGTTTGCCCTAGAGAGCAAGCTGTCGCTGATGAGCATCTCTCCTAGTTGCTAGTGTCGCCGCAAAATAATTCGAAGATCACTCATTCCATTTGCGGCTAGAGCAATGACGCGCGCCTTTCTTCCGTAGCATTCCTTAGATTTCGCCTGCTGTTTCGCGGTTAGGAATGAACAGTGTTTCTTCACACTCTGCGTAGTTTACAAAATCGGAGCGCGCAGTGATTTTAGCAACTTGCTTTGTTGCTTTAATATTAGGACTGTCAAAGTGGAAAAAAAGTTTGTCTGAAGTGTGAGAAAGCGGTCATATATGCAGAGGTAGCACTGTGATGGCAGAGGTTATAAGAGCGCAATATATATATATAATGTATATGAATAATCAACGTTCCATTACACCTCCACCGTTCCATTACAGTTTCAAACGAAACTGCATTATACAGTAACCGCCGTTTTCTATAGACAATTGTTATCGCTATTAATATTTTCTAGAGTGGTATTCCTAACCTCTAACCTGTCTGGTCCAATGTTCATAAACTCATTCTGCATTTTTCCTTACCGCAGTATAACAATTGTTATTTTTGACGCACATTGCCCTTCACTTCGATCACTACAGCATGAAAACAGAGCACGTGTCTCTCGGCTACTTACGCAAGGCTTCGAAGAAGCAGACAAGCGAACACCGCGCGAATCGCTTCTCAGTACTCCATAAAGCTTCCCGCTTAGATAAAGAAGACATGACGGGGCGAAGATGAGAGGCTTAAGAAAGAAAAAGCGTGAAAGATAGCAGACACCAAACGGCAAGAACGAAACATCTTCCATTGTTTATTCGGAAGCAAAAAAAGCTCACGACGACCGTGCGGTCTATATTTCTGTGCTAAATCAAGTTCCGCAGAAGCGGCGCCTCTTCTTCTTCCGACGCGCGAATCGTTGCCAAATTTTTCTTCAATAGCGGCCACTTTGCGAGCGAGAAGCGGCAAGTTTTTTTTTATTTGTTTGTTTTTCTTCGTTTGATCCGTCTTCATAAGGGAAGGCGGAGTCTAGCCGGTTCGAAATAAAAAAAAAATGAAAGAAACCGAGTCCCTTTCGGCGATGATCTATTGAGGCGCAGCGAACTATGTTTACTCGTCGGCGGGTCTCGCTGCGAGCCCATTGTTGGGAGCACGCGCGAGCTGCCACTTCGTACACTTTGATTCGCAGAGCCGCTGCGAACGTGTTCGTTTCGCTTATCCCGTTGTCGATTGCGCAAGAGCGCTTGCTTGTTCGGCGCTCGTCATTGTGGCGGGAGCGGTTGGGTTACAGCGCGGCACGGGGTGCTTGAGTGTGAGGATATAAAAGGGGCCTCCCAATTTTTTTTTTTTTTTTTTTTGAAGAACGAGAGACGATGTTTCAGGAATTACTGCGACCGTGTGCTAGAATGGCCATGCAATACTGGTGTGATAGTACCGCGAAATGTTATTGAGCGCAGCGGTATATTGTTAGACGATATTGGCGTTTGTGGGCACGCCGCACGATCGTTTTTTAAGAAAGCCTTGTTCATTTGAGTGTTTTGTTTCTACTGTCACACTGTCATTTGTATGTTAAGAGGCAGGACTGTTTTGTTCGCGTTCTTGTTTTGAGAGCTTCTTTCTGATGGGTTGTTAGGCTCTTAGGTATAGTAGAGTGCATGCTATATCTATGTGTATTATTTTGTATGTTATATAGGTATAGCTGGATGTATGTGTATTTTATAGAATTACAATATGTTATAAGTGTATGTTCGATATACTAGAATCAAGGTTGCGTGTACGTGCATACATAGCAGCACATGTTAGGTGTCAAAAGTGAACTCTTCATGAGGCGACAAGGAAACGGCGCCGAATTTGTGCGTCAACACATCCTTTTTGTCATGACACTTGTTCGTTTGCTTGTCATGGTATTCTAGGTTTTCCTACGGTAGTAGATTACTTACCCCTATACCGAAGTTATTTACCTACTGTAATGCAGCTGCTGAGAATCTTCAAGTGTCTCAATGCTGGTTGCTTGGACGGTAATGCGCGATCCTGTTAAAGGGCTCCTTTGCTTTTGAAATGCAAACAGTAGGCAAAGAGTATGCGAGTAGCATGCGTACAGTATGCAAACACTGTAGCGTGCTAAACTGCTGAAGAACCACGCAAAAATTATTTCGCATAACCCTTTCATCGGATTGCACGATCAGTTCTACGTTCGTTAAACATAAAGAATTGCCGAAAATTCCACATCAAGACGCTGCCAATAGTCCGTCATACGTTACCTCACACTGTGCCTTTCTTCTTTTTTTCCCCATTTCGCGCAACTTCTTCCACTTAATATTCCTTCTTTCATTGCTTAGTCTCAGCCAAGGCTACCAGATACGTGCCACGCTAGCTCAAGATGCATTTAGTCTTGAGTGACTAACCTCATGCACGTTTTTTCTCCCTGCTGCGTGGTTCACGATGTAGAAGTTTGCATGCCAACTGGCAATCAGCGCCACTCTTTCTTGTTCCGCAGACGGCTAGTTTAGCGAACCGTAACGTTAATGATCACACTCGGCAGCCACGAGGCGCAATCTTTTCACTGTTCTGCTTTATTTTTTGATTAAACATAACTGAGAAATATTCCCTTGCTTCTGCAACTTTTAGGAACCTCGGGCCTTATTATTTCATTACGAACCCTCGACCTTTGGTGGGAGTCGCACCCGTGACCTGTGGTGTTAATGAAGGCGAAGTTATTTAAGATGGGGTTGATTAAGGCACGCGAACCCACGACCTGTGTGGGTAGTGAAGGCGACGTTAGTTCAGGCACAGTTAAGATATAGTTGAGGCACTCGAATCCATGACCGTTGGTCTAATGGGGCAAGTTGAACTCACGACCTTTGGTGTTCATGAAAGCGAGGTTAATTGAGGTACAGGTAATGGAGATAGAGTTAAGTAAAGCATTCTAACACACGACCTTGGGTGGGAGTCGAGCCCTCTCATTGGAATTAAGAGAGATGACTAAGCGAAGTACACTAAGCGAATTAAGAGGGATCATTAAGCAAAGTAGAATAAGGGAATTAAGGGTGATGTGTACGTGATGTGTCCGTCTTTAATGCATACGCACTTGCGCTTTCGCCTTCAAGTCTTCCTAGGGATAACATAGGAGACCCTGCGAATTTTTGATGCAAAAGCGTCATATGGCCCATTGAGCGAAAAAAGCCAGCGTCTTTCTTCTGTAGCAGCGAAACGGCAAGTAAATGGCCATTGGCTGCGACGCCGCTTCACGAGCGCGCCTCCATGGAGCAACGCGGGCGGAAGGGAACACCTGCTGCCGCATTAGCGTGCCAGGTGTTGCGTGAGGGGAGAGGGCATCGCCACGACGCCACGTCATCCTCGCTCTCGTTCTCACAAGGCAGTGTTATCTACGCTTTCCTTGCCGTCCCAAGCCCCCACCTGCGTTGTAAGTGCACCTCGGTAAAGTCAAAACGCGCCAAGCGTCTGAAAGCGTTCGTTGGCCCGCGAAGCGCTCATAACTCGAAGGACCGCTAAGCGGTGTTCAATTGGGCATTAATGCTTTCGCATATTCACAACTCGTAAGAATTTCCTGGGTGTCCAAACATTCCTTTTGCAATAATTTTATTTTCCTGCAGTAGGAATTATTTCTACAGAACGCACAGATTTTCGCCGTCACTGTGATGTTCCATGTATTTTAATTTAAATAAATAAACAAATAAAAGTGTCCGCTAGCTGGATTCGAACGAGGGACATCTGGCACAGAAACTCGATACTTAATAAATAGGCGCCACGTATGCTTGTCTCAGCCTTAACAACTTCTCATCTGAGAAAGGATCCCACCCTCTCCAACTGTATTCATGGCGCCGCCTGCTAAAGCATCGGTTGGCTGTGTAATGCGTGCTCGATATCATCCAGCACCGGATTTTTTTTCTCCCCTAAAGAGCGCCGTGAACGAGGTTAGGCCTACAGTTCTTGACTGCACTACCTTTGGGATCGGCCCACATTCTTGTACTGCACCATCTTCGCCATCGGTCCGAATTTCTGGTTAGTTAATTATATACAGCCGAAAAGAAAACTGTGTTGGCAATGACAAAATTACCATTGCCATTGAAATGTTCTTGCAAGATACAAACATCTTACACTCACACTAAAGCTTCGCTCCTGAGCACACTATGGCAATTATTTACAAACCATTACGCCGTTGTATTTACTTATGCGCAGTTATGTTATAATTATGTTCTATTATGTAGCTATCTAGCATATATACAGTTCAGCAATCTCGTCTGTGAAACTCAATTTCTGGCGTCTTCAGTGGACTCTTACGTCTACTTTCATGTATGTAAAGAACTACGAGCTTGATGGATTTTCATTCTTTGAGCAACCCTCTAATCTGCGCTATTCCTTCAGAATATCAAGGCTCCAACAACCAGCCCACCTTCGCACTCGAGTATATCCAACAGAAAATCTGAAGCGCGCCTATGCCTTTAGCGCAGCGGTCAGCTCACTAAGCGGTTTGGGGTGAATCAGCGTTTTATCTTGCGACCACCAAACGCGTTCTTTATTTCGCGGGAATATCTGACCGCTATTATTACAGAACCAGCACACTTGTGGAAATATCAACCAACAAAAGAACTGACAAATACGAACGCTAATGTTTCCTTTTGCGTTCGTCTTCGGCGCTCGTGTCCGTCTGCTTTTGTCCTCGTCCGTGCGTCCCCAAAGTGCGCTGCCAACGAACAAGCCTTCCAATATCTCCATCGGCTCTTCGATTGAAGATGTACACGCTTTATTTCACTTCTAGTTTCGCAGGGCGGCTTTAAAAAAAAATTAAATTATGGTGTTTCACGTGCCAAAACCACTCTCTGATGATCAGGCAGGCCGTAGTGGAGGACTCCGGAAATTTCGACCACCTGGGGTTCTTTAACGTGCACCTAAATCTAAGTACACGGGCGTTTTCGCATTTCGCCCCCATCCAAATGCGGCCGCCATGGCCGGGATTTGATCCCACGACCTCGTGCTCAGCAGCCCGACACCATAGCCACTGAGCAACCACGGCGGATAGAGCGGCGTTGGGACCCTGATTCTGGAGTTGCGGCTCAAAGTCGGGCGTCACATCATGGCCCGTTTTCCTACGCCCCCGGAGCGCCTAAAGAGAAGGGATTCTAGAAGACACAAAGCTGACTAAGCACGTCTCCGTCGTTTCTTGCCTACTGCCGAGCGTAGATTTTTGGTGAAGTGATGAGGTCGGAAGGCTGATGATACAGAAACGGGTTTATTTTATATATTTACAGCAGACATTACAGCAAACAGATCTACTGTTATAGCAACTCACTACGGCATGACTGAATCGAAGCACCCTACATGTCGAACCCCAATAAATGTTAATTCCCTAGGCAAGGGAATATGCTCACATTGCCCCGACCAATCAGCAGTAGCTGTGAAGTTATCCAAGGCAACTGTTGTGGTAGTGTCATACTACATAAGACCAGCCGGTGGCTCTTCTTCAAGAATTAATCTGGGCTGGTTAGTGAATGTCCGTCGCCAATACCCAACGTGTCCTATTTTAGTTGGGGGTGATTTCAACGCCCCTCACCCAAACTGGGGGTACCCTACTTCTAGCCCTCGAGGTAGGCGTGTGCTGGACGCCTTCGCGGATGCGTTGTTTCTACTACTGAGCCATCCCGATTCAGCAACGTAAGCTCTGCCTCAAGCTCGACGTACAACATACGCACCGGATCTTACGTGGTGGTCGGGTCCCGACACTCCCACTTGGCACCTGGAGCCCGACTGCTGGGGTAGTGACCACCACCCTATCATCATCGGCCTTCATCCGTCGCAGGCCCACCGATTGCGCCGCAAGTGTTCTGTGGTCAACTGGGACACCTTTCGCTCCGTTCTCCAAGATACATCTGTGGACTCGTCACCACTACTTGTTGACCGCATACAAAGCGCGCTCAATGAAGCTACAACCATCAGCTGGGTAGACGTCGATCGACCGGCACCGGATATCGGCCTGCTCAACTTTTGGGCTGCTCGCAGACAAGCTGAGCTGGCAGCATCCCGAGACCCCACTTCTGCACAAGGACGTACAAGACTGAATTTCCTTACTGCTAAGGCTCGCAGATATGAACGCGACCTCTCGCGGAGGCACTGGCATACGTGGTGTGAGCGGTTTTCATCCAAGACATCCAATGCTTTTCTCTGGCGAACGTTCCATGCCATGGAACACGGTTGCCGCCGTCCAGACGCGGCAGCCACAGCCTGCTTCGCTGCTGGCTTGTCGCCGGATGATTTCGCCAGAGAAGCAGCCCGGAAGTTTTTCCCGCAGTACGATGTCTTGCCTCAAACAGCCAATGGTGCTTCCTTGGCAGGCATTCCGACACATATCGACAGATTACCATCTACAGCACACTCCGAGGGGATTGCAAGCTCTTTCACCATGCCTGAGTTGCTTGCAGCGATAGATGGTACCAGTCGCAAGACAGCACTCGGACCAGACTCTATTACATATGAGGCCTACAAGAACCTGAGTTCCGCTGTGCTTCCTCAACTCCTCGACACCATTAACAAGGTATGGCTATATGGCGTTGTCCGTCCAGGCTGGAAATCAGCTATTGTGATCCCTATTCCGAAACCAAGCAAGCCGCCGACTGACCTTGGCAACTTCCGACCTATTTCCCTAACGTCAAGGTTGTGCAAGCTTGCTGAGAAAATGCTAGCCACACGACTGTCGTGATGGTTAGAGCACCACGGTTTCTACCACCCTGCTCAAATTGGCTTCCGTCCATCCATAGGTACTGAGGAGGGACTGGCTGTCTTGGCATCCTCGGTTCTATCGTCAACTCGTAGCCACAGTGTCCGTACTGTCCTCGCTATGGACGTCGAAAAGGCGTATGATAACATCAGTCCTGCTGCTATCTTGGCTTCAACTGACATGCTGCATTTTCCCCCTAGAGTACGGAATTTTGTCAAATCTTTCCTTGAAGACCGACATTTTGCAATTCGCCTCAGTGGTAACGCCGTCGGCTCATTTGTCTCTCTTCGTGGCATACCCCAGGGATCTGTAGTGTCACCCACGTTATTCAATATTGCTTTCATCCATCTTGGATGGCGCTTACACGATGTACCCGACATAAAGTTCTTGTTGTACGTTGATGACATCACGGTATGGAGCACTCATCATGACCTGCAGACTCAAGCCGCTGCCCTTCAATCAGCTTTAGATATCATGGCGACTTACGCTTCTTCGGTCGGCCTTAGGCTTTCCGTCAGCAAATCTGCTTACATTTCAGTCGCCAATCGCTGGGGCCGGCGTAAACTCTCGGCAACACTCATTCGTCTTTATCTATCCGGAACCCCTCTTAAACAACTATAAAAATTCTGGGTCTGATGGTACACGAGTCGGGAACCGGAACTGCTTTGCTCTCCAGCGCTAAAAAGCAGGCAATTCAGACGTTGGGTCTGATTAGGCGCATTGCTCCTAAAACGGGCGGCGCCAGCTCATATGTTGCGCGACAATTGGTGAAACCGGTTGTGCAACCACGCCTTGTTTATCAAGCCCAATTCCAGCATTTGACGAGGGCCCAATGGGATCGCCTTGACGCTGTTCATCGCGAGGAAATGAGGGTCATCACCTGCCTTCCCCGCATAATCCCGAAAGTGGCACTCCAAGAAAATGCACAACTTAACACACTAGATGAGCTGGTGCAGCAGCGACGTGATGCTCGCAGGCTTAATGCCAGCCCTTCACACGCAACGTGTGCTCTCAGGGCTTACGCTTTCTCGAACTCGCTTCTACCACCACCATCGTCAGTTCTTCCTCCCTGGAGTTTTGTACAGCTGAGTGATAACAAGCCAACTGATAGACATCGCCCGACATCAACTCACGCGGCGGTGTCGCTTCGTGACCAAATTCTAGCTGAAGATGCCCACCTGCCGCTTGGCTCCTTCGTCCTTTACGTTGATGCAAGCATTCAGGACTGTGAAACAACCACTGCAATTTATTGCCCATGCGCACCTGCCCTTAATAAGACGACCCGGTTTCAAATCCAAGAACCTCCTTCCTCCTTTTGTGCTGAGCTCCTTGCTGTCTGAGAAGCGTTGTGCTCTGTGGCCGCCTTTCCAATGGTACCCACGGCCCGCATCGTCATCCGCACTGATGCCCTCCAGGCGACGCGACTTCTGCGACACGTCAGTCGCAGCCCTGACATAAGCCAACAGATCCATCTTCTGGCGGCGCGCATCCCGCAGCCAATATCTGTCGAGTGGATCCCACGCGACTTTCTCAGCTCCCAAAGCCGTTCGGATTCTGCGACCCGTCTAGCGACATCATCACTGCCTCAACTCCTTCATCTAGATGATGCCACCCTCCTTTTATCAAGAAAGGAGCACCTCCGGCGCCGCACACGTGCTCTCATACCTCCGTGTGCGGTAAACCTCCCCCGCGGTCTTACCGTGCAGAGGAGGTTGCGTTTCGGAGGATCAGGGTCGGGGTTGCCCTCACTCCTGCCGTGACTAGGAAGTGGCCGCAATTTCGCCCGCTATATCCTCGTCCTGAGTGTACACTCTGCAACTCGCGAAATGCTGAAGCCGACATCCACCACCTGCTGTGGGTTTGCCCTGCACTCAAACCGACGAGGCTCCGGCACCTCGCAGCAGTGGGACTCTCGCCGCATAATCCGAGCGATTACATTGCTTGGACGCAGGGACCGCATTATCGATCCCTCTTGGACTTCATTAGGTCAGCAAATCCTTTTTCATTAACTGAACAATCATCCTTATTCATCCTTATTCAACCCCATCACATACCCCTGTATGCCCTGAGGCATTTACCCTCGCATTAAAAAAAATCATAACATTGTGCCGCACTCCGCCAATTATTTCTAATCTTCTCGCAGAAATAAGTCACTGATAGCCCACTTTCCTGCTTGCCATCGATGCAATCCCGAGGAAATCTAGAAGCAACATTCCCGCGAAAGTACTCGGACGTTAGCTCCTTGTAACGACCAGCTGGTTCCCCGTGACGCCCAGCTTGGGCTGCTTACAGTGACTGTGGTTGCAGACAAACATGGCCACTTCAACGCCACTTAACCAACCAGTTTATTTCATCAGAGGAGTTACACAATCAGTGTTACATCGAGTTGCCTGAATAGAGGCTCTTCACCGCTTAGCAAAGCTGAGCCACCCACCGGAATGCTGGGCATGTGAGCAGTTCCGTGACCCCATAAAAGGTATGCGCTGTTGGATGAAGCAGTTGTTATGTAATTTTCATTGGTCGTCGTGTTATAGACATGTGTGCACATTGCCGCTCTGCTTCCGCCAAGATTCCCTTGTGCCTCGAGTTGCAGAAAGCGTTTCAAAGACACCTTGCAATGACATAGCGAAAAACCACCGACCAAAATTTCCCATTCATCATCAAGCCAATGACGGTTCGTGCAGGCAACTGGCCACGAGGCGCCGAAGAAGAAGAGCGATACCATGGCGGACGGTGCTCATACACAGCCGGCAACTGGAGCTTCTCGCGTCTGTGGGCGCCCCGGAGGAACCAGTCTCGCCAACGCAGCTGCACCGTCCAAGAGCACATGGAATGGCGCGTTCATCACTGACTGTGCCGGTGCAGTGTGCGTGGCCATAATCTTGGCGATCGTGATCCTCATTGTCTACGCAAGTGTGGGACAGAGAAGGCGCAAGAAGCCTTCCGACCCCAAGGTACACTCGTTCTGCTGCCCCGGTGAGGTCGAGAGGATGGCCAGGTACCTCAACACGAGCGTTGACCCGTGTATCGACTTCTTCGCGTACGTCTGCTCAAGTTCGATCGAGCTCAACCACTCCCAAATTACCAGCCTGCAGTTTAGACTCGAGAGCGCCGTGATAACCGGCGCGATGCCGGGCAACGTCCAAACGGCCAAGGCGGGACGCTTCCTCAACTCATACTACCAGTCATGCCTGGAGACCATGACCCTCAGCGGGTCGTTCACCACCTCACTTGCGAGTGCGTTGTCGCAGGAAGTTCGAGACGTCCTGAACAGCATGGACTCTCGAAAGGCGATGGCTTTCATCATGACGGTGTCTTTCAGGTATTATATCCGTTCAGTCATACAGGTCACGTACCAAGAGGCAGCGAAGGTCATTCTAGAAATAGCTGCTAAATGTCATCCCGAAGCCCGCTCGCTGAACTATTTCAGCGCTGCAGTGGACGCACTGAAGCAAACGGCTAATTCGGCAGCGACAACAAAAGGTACCGCCATGTTCGTTACAACGCTCTGTGAACAACTTCAAGGGCACCGGAATGAACGCGCAGTGTACCACCTATCAAATGGCAGCACCGATTTCAGCCGAGAGGTTTGGAACATCGGTGAAGTTGAGGACGCGATCAATGCGCTGGGTTTCAGCCTTGATGTGAAAGTTATAAAGGTTCAAGGCGTCAAAGAAATTCGCCTGCTTTACGACACTTTCAACAACTACACGAGTGGAGATACCAAAGCGGCCTACCTTCTGTGGCACTCTGTCGTAGACGTCATAGAACAGTTTAACATCCACCCTTATTCGCCCAAATTTTCCACCCAAGTCTTTCGAACCTGCATGGACAGCGCTTTGATACTTAATGAGCTTTGGGAACTGTTCAAAGCCGAAATTCTCACTACCCCGCGCAAGGATGATCACGTAAGGGACATATTCGTGCTGATAAAAGGCGCCGTTCACGAACACTTGAAGAGTATGTCCCTCATCGAAGCTGAAGACGCAGAGAAGGGAGACCACTTTTTCGAAAACGTCAATATTGTTACACCAATGGCGGAGAGCCGAGCTTCCGTGCCAGTCCCAATAGCCACGAAGGACTTTGCCCAGAACTTGCTTAAGGGCCGGCGTTTTTCCTATGAAGTAATGACGGCCCGAGAGTCGAAGTTTTCACTCTTAACAGCGCCTCTTTATTACCGGGATATATGCTTTCTGGGAGACCGCTATATCCTGCTGGAACCATGGGTGTACAATTTCATTCGTACAGGTCCCACTTCCCTTCTTCCAAATATGGCTATCCTCGGTCAGCTCTTGGCGGAGTGCCTGTGGGCCATGACTTTCGATGTCGTGAAGTGGGAACCTAAGACAAGAGAGAACATCCTGAATTTCAATGACTGCTTCTATGACACATACACCAAGAACGCCAAGATAAGCCAAGAGTTTCAAGTGCTTTACGCTTCGCTCGGTATGTCCACAATTGTATTTGCACTGAACTGGACCGACTGGGAGACAGTACAACCGGCTTGGAATCTGTGGACGCTCTCTCACGCACAATTCTTTTACATACTCAATAGCTACTACCGCTGCCCGAACAATAAGTCGCTGCAGAAGTACCTCGAGATCAGCGCGCCTGTAATGTACGTGAAGGATTTTGCGAAGGCATTCGGTTGCCCTATGAATGCTTCGAAGACGAAACCTCCGGAATGTCGTGACCGCGACCAGCCCCGCACTTAAAAGATACCATCATGCCCGTGTTCGTTTATTTACTGTTTTTATGTAATGCGTTAAGCAACCTCGTCATGTGAAACTGCTTGTGATTAACGGATCCGAAAACTCGTGTTTCGTGTGCCTTAGGTCACAAGAACTGAATTTTGTTTAGATATAATGGAGTTTCATAATTAATTGGCTATAGCTTTTGTTCTATGCATTTTGGTATCTCTGCAATGTTATGATGTGCCTGAATATTGCGATCTTGTGCGACCGACATTGAATCAGCGCAGAATCTATGTTTCCTTGAGTGACGACACTCTCTTCTTTTGGTTTGTCTTGCGTCTTTAAACCTTGTCTAAATTCTTGTTCTCGAACTGCCTCACTTGATTGCGAGCAGCAGTGGTAGCGTGCCTATGTTTATTTCAATAATAACAATGGAGTCATCGTATATATATATATATATATATATATATATATATATATTGTACAATATATATGGGGGGGGGTAGGTATCGCGCCGGTGCTGCATCATATTTTTCTAGCTTATACTAACTAAATTCCGCGCATTTACATGATTGCAACGCGATCGAAATCAATTATTGAATGCAACAGCCGGCCGCGTCCTACAGTGAATAGCTTCGAATTGCAAAAAAAAAAAAAGAACTTTCGCGGCGCGTAAGCTTCGCCTTTAAATTGCAACGTGATAGTTTTATCGGGCCCCTATCCCACCGATGCCCACATCGGATATTCTGCGACATGGGGCCGAATAGAAAGCAATGGTGAGCCGATCCCGGCGGCAGCGCCCGGCAGATAAGGCAGAGGCATAAAGCAGCGACTTTTCAATGGCTGATACCCCGTGAGCAAGTGAAAAGGTTTTGCGTTTGTTTTACCGTAACAAAATTGTTTTCTCGTGTATTGAAATTGTTTTCTCGTAAATTCAAATGGCGCTCCGGAGCTATCATGCCTCTAGGTTGTGTGTAAGTGTGATTTTACGAATTTTCGTGACGAATTTTACGTTGTGAAATTCAATCAGTTCAGTATCGCCTAAGAGCCACGCGAAGGGCTTGCGTGGTCGTTGAGCGGAATGATTCTTTTCTGACGGACAACGCCGCCGACGGTGGACGCCGATGCCGACACCAGTTTTTCTGCGATGCGGGTCACTTAACCCTATCACGCTTAAAGAAAACAGTGCAACAAGGAAATGCACACTCCATTGATGAAGTGGCTATATAACCGGCAGTGACCATAGTTGTTGTTGTCCGGAGGAATAAACGTTACAGCGGTGGACTTGCGCAAGAAAGTTCACTGATGCCACTAATGCGGCTCGCCCGCATGTGCGAGTTGAAGCATTAGTTTAAGGGTGAGTGCGCTCTTAGAGCTGGTGAACAGAGTTGTGTTTTCGATCCTGCATGGTACTGTTAGTCGAACTTGTGGCTGTAAGCGCCTAGTGCGGTCCTTGAACAATTAAGCGAGCACGGTGGCTACCGCGTTTACACCCACATTCCTGGGTATACCCACGAAGTATATTTGTCTGCGCATGTGTTCTAGATGCACGTTTGCCAGTGTCTTCACGACCGCGGCGACAGATGCTTTAGCTGTGGGCGTCACCGACAGATGCTTTAACCGCGACGAAATGCGTCGCCGCTGTGCTTTTATACAGATCTGTAAGGCCAGTAGGTCCTGCAGGCACTGCAGTCTTGAAAATCGAGAACTTAGTTCTCATTGAACTCGTTCTTGTGTAGTCCTCCCAAGATCGTGTTTGTGTCTCTCCAACTAGATGAAGGGCGGCTGGGGTTCTCTTACGCTGCTGTGCCGTGGAGAGAGAAACCACGAACAACATTTACATGCCATTTACAAGAAACGTCTCGAGGGATAGGCTCGGCCAAAGGTCTCCGTGGTCGATTGATATTGCGGGCGATTGATATTGATCACATAATCGATGTCAGAGGCGCTGAAGCGTTAAACGTGCATTGCTATCTCCGATTTCGCTGCGCCTGTTTATACACGTAGTTCGCGAGTACAGAAATTTGGGAGCGACATCTCTACGACGCCATGCCCCGCAAGGTCATTCATCGCTTCGCAATGACCTTGAGCCGCCGGAGCCAAGTGTGGCAGCTGTGGCGTCACGCCACGGGATCCGCTGCGGAGAGGCGTCGCCGCTGCGCTCACTCGCAGCTTCGCCGCTGCAGTACCACGTGACTAGGCGATGGTTACGGGGATAAATATACTCCGACGCAACGTGCGTTCGCGCCCAAATTACGTCACGTTGGAGAGAACAGCGTCGGTATTTCGGCCGGTGGTTCAATGCACTGGCGCAGCCAACGTAAGCGGAAGCGGCCAACGCGCTGCCACGTGCCCGGCGTCAAGCGACGCTCGCCCGCGCGCCGATATCGGACTATAAACGCGCCTTTAACGGCCGCTTCGCCGGCGCTTGGTTGCCCAGAGAGAGAGAATAAGCATTTATTTCGCAAAGCAAGTAGAAAATTTCCTCGATGAGTGGGGCCCTCAGTCCAGGTCTTTATTGCCTTGAGCGACTTCGCGAGCCCGCTGGATCAGCCGTTGCTGTTCCTGCTGGCTTGTGCTGAGCAGCGCAGACTCCCAAGAGGAAAGGGTAGGGTTGGGTATAGGAGGAACACCTAAAGGGTTAGGGCATTCCCATATGGAGTGATACACCGTGGGTTTGACCCCACAGTTGGGACAATAGGAAGGGTACAGGGTGGGATGAAAGATATGTAACATGTGGAGACAAGGAAATGAATTGGTCTGCAGTTGCCGCCAGACAGTGGCATCTGCCCAATTAAGCGAAGGATGAGGAGGGGGATAGTTATGGCGACTTTGTCGGTAGTACTCGAGCGTCTCGGTGTACTGTAGGGGCTCTGGCGGTGCGTCGTCTGGGTTGGACAGCTCTTCCGATGGTACCCGGCCAGTCAGACCTCGGGCTACCGCATTAACGCGTTCATTGCCATGTAGAGAGGCGGGTCCAGAAGTCCAGACGATACGCACCCTGTGTAACGTGGGAGGGGGGACAGAGGAGAGAATTCGATGTGTGTGTGCAGTCACGAGTTCTTGCGCGAAGGCCCGGCAGGCAGCCTGCGAGTCTGTCACTATGGTGATGGGGGTGTCTTGTGCGGAAAGGGTCGAGGCGTTGACAATGGCCAGGGCAATTGCCCCTTCCTCTGTTGAGCAGCTGTGCGTTGATAGAACTGTGGCACACACCCTAAACGCGTCTGTATTGTCAGTTACAGCTAAACACATGGCCCGCCTCTCTGGGTAGCGGGCCGCGTCAGTGTACAAAACCGGTGTAATTGTGGTGCGGTCTCCAAAAATGCGTGCCATGGCCTGAGTTCGAGCGCGTTTACGGCCTACGTGTCGCTCGGGATGCATATTGCGGGGAATTGGAGCTACTTGTATGCTAGCGCGCAGAGCAGGAGCGAGGCGATATTGTGGGACGTGTGTGGGTGTCTCGGGGATAGGGTAGCCAAGGCGAGAGACTATAGCGCAGCTCTGACGGCTGCGTCTGAGACGTTGGAGCTGACCATTGCGATGAGCCTCCAAAATCTCGCCTACGGTGTTGTGGATACCAAGCTGAAGAAGCCGTTTTGTGGAAGCATGTTGAGGCAGCCCAAGAGCCACTTTCACTGCCTTCCGCAGAAGGGCGTCCATCTTCTGAGTTTGAGTGAGGGTGAGATTGTGATAGGGGAGGTGATATGTGAGCCGGCTGATTATCAGAGCCTGTACTATGTGGAGGACGTCTTTCTCGCGAAGGCCTTTTCTACGATTAGTAATGCGCTTTATCATGTGTGTGTCTTGGGCTATCTGCTGACCCAAAAGGTGCGTAGTGTGCGAGGCTTTGCCATCAGACTGAATGTGGAGGCCCAAGATACGGAGTCTAGCTACTTGAGGGATGGGGCTGCCGTGTAAAAACAGGGAGATATTAGGGGATTCGTCGGTTCTGCGGCGCCGCCTGTGCACGAGGAGCAATTCCGACTTTTCGGCTGCACAGGGAAGGCCTCCCATGGCTGCATAGTTTTGCACCACACGTACAGCTTCCTGGAGAGCATCCTGGATGGCCCCGTCGGATCCCTGGGTTGGCCAGATCGTAACGTCGTCGGCATATAGAGCGTGCCGGATGGTGGGTATGTGGTCTAGTAAGGGGGGCAGCTTAGCCATAGCCACGTTGAAGAGGGTGGGTGATAGGATCGAGCCCTGGGGTGTTCCTCTACCTGTGAGTGCGATGACGTCCGACCGGAGCTCTCCTATGCCAATAGTGGCTGTGCGGTCCGACAGGAAAGCTCTGACGTAGTTATAGGTGCGTGTGCCGCATTGCGAAAAGGCCAGATTTTCGAGAATTAGGTCGTGGGAGACGTTGTCGAAAGCCCCCTTGAGGTCTAGGGCCAGAATAGCTCTGGCTTGTGCCGCAGTGGGGCCATCCACACGTCCTCCTTAAGCTGCAGCAAAATTTCCTGCGTACAGAGGTTAGGGCGGTAGCCGAAGAGTGTATCCGGAAAGAATTGACTGTCTCCGAGAAAGGGTTGTAGCCGCGAAAGTACAACGCGCTCGAAGAGTTTACCTACACACGAAGTTAAGGATATAGGTCGGAGATTCTGGAGGGACAGTGGCTTGCCTTGCTTAGGAATTAGTATGATGTCCGCATGGCGCCATTCCTCCAGTGGTCATTGTAGAATGCAGTTAAGTCTTTAATGGCCCCATCATCTAGGTTGCGTAGGACTGTGTATTGAATCCCATCAGCCCGGTGTGCAGTGTTGCACCTAATGCCCTGTAAGGCCGCCCTAACCTCGGCTTCTGTAATATCGGCGTCTAGGGAGGTGGCGTCTCTGTGCGGGTAGTCTCTGTAGGTGGCGCGGGTGCCTGTAGCAATGTAGCGTTACTGTAAAGTGTGAAGTAGAGTAGTGTCATCGAGGCCTGATTTGTGGAGGATTGTGCGGACTCTGTTGCTAGTGTGTATTTTGGTTTTCGTAGGGTTTAATAATGCGCGGAGTAGCGACCAGGTCTGAGGTGTGCTTAGCGTGCCGCTGAGGCGATCGCAAAGGCTATGCCAATTGTTATTAGTGAGGGTGCTCGCGTAGTCATCTGCCTCCGTAGTTAGGCGGGCGATACGCAGACGAAGTTTCCGATTATGCTTTTGCCGCCGCCACCGCCAGGTCAGGCCTCTATGGGCCTCCCAGAGATGGAGCAAATGGAGATCCACATCGGTGTCTCTGTTGTCGCAGTGATGTGTTGAGTTGCACTTTTTAGATCAGTTTGAAGTTGTTTGATCCACTCCTGAAGGGAGAGGGTGTCCTGAAGAGCTAGGGAGGACCGATTACGCCTAAATTTATCCCGATTTATAAGCTTAACAGTACGTTCAGGAGTGCGTGTTGGGTGTACCTGCAGTTCAGTAGCTGGAGTGTAATGATCTCTGCCCAAGTTCTCCACGAGATTGCTCCAAGAGTGTAGACCTACCTCTCTGACCATCGTGAGGTCAGGGCACGTGTCTCTGCTTACGCTGTTGCCTAATCGTGTTGGTTGATCTGCCTCTGTCAGCAGAGTCATGCGATGGAGCGCAAGAACTTGAGCAAGCCGACGTCCGTTTGGTGTTTCTGTTTGCTAACCCCAGGCCGGGTGCGGGGCACTGAAGTCGCCTACAATAACCATCTGTTTTGCCACCTTGCATAGATGTGCAAAAAGATGTCCGAATTCATGCTTCCTCGCATTAGGTGCGCTGTAGATATTAAGCACAAACAGGCTGCTATGGGATCGAGAGCACGGGACCAATTCGAGAAGTACGTGCGGTATGGGTGAGGTTTCCAGGGTGTGTTCGATAACGGTCAAATGTTTGGACACTAATGTGGCTGTGAGGTGTGGTGTGTTGCTATTTATTGTGTCTGTGTATGTGTTGTAGCCGGGAAGTGTAGGAGTACAATGCACTTCCTGCAACGCTATTACATCGGGGGGATGCGGCTGTGTGGCGATGAATTGCGTAAAGGATTCGCGTTTCCGGCGGTAGCCCCTGCAATTCCATTGCAACACGCTTAGGAGTTGGAGGGTAGCGCGTGTCCTTTTACGGTTTCTGGCCATGAACAAGTATTATTTGTGTGTGTTTTATACCCGGGGACTGTCCGGGTGGCGGCTCATTGGCCTGGAAGGTGCCGGGAAGTGAGTGTTCCGGGCCCAGTGAGGCGGGTTTTCGGTCCAGCGACGGTAATCGGGCAGGACGAAGGTAAGGATGTGATCTTTGTGTTTCACGTGAAGGCGACAGGGAGCGTTTGGATGAAGGCAGAGGGATCAAAAGTTAGCCAAGTGCAGCCGCTATTTGTTGTTTAATATCGGCCACTATCTGCTGGACAGCAGGTTGCAGGGCCTGTTGTATTAGCTGTTGAAGTGGCGCTGTGACTTCAGCCATAATGAGCTCCTTCATTTTTTTTCAATTCTGCCTGCATTATGGCAACCAATTCTGTCTTTAGAGAGACGGCCATTTCGTTCAGTGCCTGTTGTGTACGGTAGTCGGTGCGATTGGTTTGTGCAGAGTCATTAAGATGCGGCTCATTGTCGGTCATCATGGGTTGCGGCGTGTGTTTGGGCTTAAAGTGTTGTGGGACTGAAGGGGTGTGGAGATGTGGAGAGGGAGATAGAGGTGGGAACTGCGCTGCCCAGCTTACCGCTTGCTCCTTCTTGGCAGATCCATTTCCTTTATGGCCACGGTCCCTCGAATGGCTGGTACTGGGAGTCCGGTCCTTGGAGTGGCCCTTGGAGTGACTCCGGTCAGTTTGGCGGCGATCCCCGGGAGATCCGCGACTGCAGCTGCGTCCTCTAGTCCAGAGGTTCTCCGCCGATCTCCCCGGTGTCGTTGCCGCTTGGGTCATATTTTGCTGAGCGCTCTGCTGAGTCATCGTCCCAGGCTGGCTTTGCGCTCATCCTGGCGGGGTGCGCTCGTCCTTATGTTTTTTTTTTTCGCGAAGCACGTGCGATTTGTTGTGTGGCGGCAGTTGACGCGATGGGCAGCGAGGGTCAGTAGCGGGATGAGCGCCGTTGCAGTGAATACATTTAGATGTGCACTCATGTTCCTTCGGTGGGTTTGAGATGCCACACGCCGGGCAACGGGGTTTGTCCGGCGTGGGACAGACGTCCGCCCGATGGCCCATCGACAAGCACAAGCTACACACCTGTTGGCGCGGTCGGTATACGTGGCAGCGGAGTTCTGCTCCGTACATTCGGACCTAGCGGGGTACGTGGGTGCCAGAGAATGTAATCAGGGCCGTATGCGTAGGTCCCATCATGCGAGCGTGTAAGACAGCGGCTTCTGAGCAGCGGAGGTTTTCTAGCAGCGTCGTCGTAGTGGTGTTGGGCTGAAGGCCTGAAACTACACCCTTGCAGGAGTTGTCTGGGGCGGCTACGTACGCTTGGACGGCGTGTTGAGTGAGGCCCATGGAGATGAATCGAACTTTCTGCAGCCGTGCCGCGAGGTTCTCGTCCGGTGTGCTGAGCACCGCAAGATTTTGTTCAGTGCGGATGCGAATTATGAGCTCGTTGAGCACGGCGCTGTCCAGCCCCGCTGCCATGCCGATGGCTCCGGCAACAGAAGTATGAGGCCACGCACCCAGGTTCAGGCCGTCTCTCGGGCGGAACACAATATTGTAGTTGTCGACAGGTCGTGGCGGGAGTCGCGCGTTCCTCTTGCGCGGTGCTTCGAGTGTCGGAGGAGCTGGCAGGTTCGCAGTAGCTTCTGCTAAGCGTTTTTTTTTCCGAGTGACAAGAAACCAGTTGGTGTCGTCCTCGGCCTGACCGGACGAAGCGTCGGCGTCCATCGTGTCAGGGGAGCGGGTGTCATCGGTCTCCATCTGAGCGGAGTAAATTGGCGTTGGAAAGGACGCGCGCCCGCGTCTAGGCTGACGAGGTGAACGCAGGTAAGGCTCAGTGTGGTGGCGTCGGTGGTCCAGAACTTCCAAAGCCAATAAAATGTGAGGATCTCACCAGATCTTGGAGAAATTGCGCTCGATCGATGCCGCTCGCCGAGCTGCGTCATTTGATGGTATTTTCAGTGGTGAGAAGGCAGGGGAACCGCTCGTTCATGGTTCGAAATGCGGAGCCCATACAGAGTGCGGCCAGTCACTCTTGGTCGCCCAATTTCGCCATGGATGGCACCGGCTGGGCTGTCTGTGCGTTTCGCCTCGGCGCGAGCGACATGCTGAATCCATTCATCCAGTAGACAAAACTAGACGGCAGGCTGCGATATCTCCAGCAAATGGAATACCGGAGCAAAGGGTGGACATATTAGCACGTTATGGAGAAGCTTACCAAGCGGGCAAGCGTGCCAAGATCGAACCTACTGCAACCGGCGCCTTCGTTCAGCAACACGAACAACAAAGAGAAGGAGATGAAGCTGTGCATACAAGCAACGGTACCCACAACGAACGTTTGACGAAGTACACCCTTCGGCTCGCGGCAAGCTCGACTGCGACAGCCAGGTTTCACTGCCATTTCACGGGCAACCCGTTCGGCAGCTCTTTAACGTCTGTGAAAGAGCGGGGCCTAACTTTAATAAAACACTGTGTGCATACTCTTTGCAAAACCAAGCCAAACAGACCTTGCGCTCGTGATAGTTTACGCCATTTAAGCCTCAGCCACGTTTTTTGACCTCGGTCTGACCGCTCAGTGCGAGCCGACTGCACTACGCTCCTCGATTTGACTACGTGCAAGGCCGGTGCAGTACGAATGCAGGGAAACTCCCTACTTAAGAACTGCAGGAAAAGTGGTAGCTCAGCAAACGACGTCGCGCGAAACTTCTTTATTCGTTGTTCGTGGATATATACCTCTCTGGCTTGACAGTTTCTCTAGATTGCTAAATGAGGCGAAGCACACGTTCAATGTATGTACGACTGTCACAGTAAGTCGAAGCATCATACCGCATTACATTGAGTTTGATTGAGTGATTTGTTCTTCGTGATATCCGTTTTCTTACGAAATATTATATCCGTACCATTGCGTTGCCACTACGTAGTACACTATAACGATGCAGTCACATGGTCGACGCCGAGCGGTCGTCGTCATGCACTCGTCATCATCCCATTACCGTCATGCCGTCATCGGGATACCGCCTTCATCGTTCCATCGACGTGATTCCTTCGTCGGCCTACCCTCATCTTCACCGCGTCACTACCATGCAGCCCTCGTCATGCCGTCATGTGCATAGTAGACCCTCGCGAGCGGGTGTAATAGAGAACTGGGATAATCCTGGAGCCAGTTCATGTCCCACATAGCAGAGGCAATGGAAATCTCAGAATGGCGAACACTGATTCTAAATAAAGATGTCGTCCCCAATACGGTATGTCGCTACGTTACTTGAATGCCATTCACATTAACGTCCGCAATCATCGTGAGATGGGCCCGAATATTGCCTTGCTTCAATCTCGCTTTGCCTTTATCTCGTTTTGCCTCAATCTCATTTTCGCTGCATCATCAGCATTCATGCGGGTCCGTTCGTCCTTTCTTATTTCTTTTCTTTTCGCTGACGATAGTAACTCCTGCTGATATGTTGGCCTTTCCACACGAGCTGTCAGGCCTCTAGGGGCTGACCTTTGAAAGGGGCTGTGTTCAGCGAAATTAGGACATTTCACAAGCGTTTCTGGCGAGCAATTTTGACGTTGTGCTCCATACCACCCTTCTGGCATCCAATGACCACGGCCGTGCTTCGCGACACGTCCCATACTTTGACATGTGAAGCCTCTCGGTGGAGGCTCGAAGGATTCGCTCACATCGTTGGTTGTACGAACGGGATTCACCGCTGCCCATCGTTGAATGTTCATCTGGAAAGTCAAAAAAATTTGACCTCTCTGGTTTGAAGTTCGTCGTTTCTCTCCTTGACACTCGTCATGAGGCCGTGGTCGCGTTAAACTGGCGCCATTCAGAGAATGAACATCGGTAGGACTGCAAAGCACGGCATTTCTCGATATTGTGTATGCGCATAAATATTTTGGTGTCATCAGCATAGAAGAAAAAGGGGAAGAAAAGCTTCTGAATTGCTGAGAAACGTCATTGATGAGAAATAAGGAAAGCGGACTTAACATGGAGCCTTGAGGCACACCACTAGATGGCCTATAGACAAGAGAAGATTGATAATTCATTGGACGATGTAGCTTCGTGGTGCTGCTGCACTAGCATATTGATAGTGCGCAAGCTTCTCGAGCAGTAATTGGTAATTGACTACTGCAGAGGCTTTGCTGAGTTCCCAGTACACAGCGTAAACTTGCCCTCTTTATGTGATGGGCGTGGAAAGCTGCACCTGAAAGCTGACAAAGTTGGTGTTCGTTGATCAGCCATAAGAAAATCCGTGCTCTTTTGGGGCAGGAACAGTTTTACGCAGAACAACGATACAGTGAAATGAGCAATACATTTCCAAATCTTGCAAATTGCGAACAGAAGAGAAATCGGCTGATCGCTTGCGACGTCTGTTTTGAAGCCATAATTAAGGACAGGAATAAAACGTGTCCGGTTGTACAAGCACGCGAGCATTCTTTTGCAATTCCTCAGCGTTTTCGCTTGCCTCAATGTTACGAATTTCCCAGTGCAAGCCAGTGCGTTGAGACGCTTGGCTTCAGACATTTTTTTGTTGCGGCTGCGCTTCCGTCGGTCGTGACCGCCCTCTGGACGGACCAGTACCGCGCCGTTTGAGCAAACGTTGATGTTGTTGCCCTCCGAATTCGTGACGCATACCCACTGTGGGGGATTGGCCAAGAAAAGGGTGGAATATTCAAAGTTATAGCCACAAATAAATTTCATGTATGCTAATAGAGTAGGTGCTGTTGAAAGTTGAAGCTACACAATATAATGAAGGCAATAATAAAGGAAGTAGTGAGAATCAATAATAGAAAATACATAGAAAGAAAGATATACAAACTTAACGTAGCTTTCGGTTGAACTTAAAGCAATTCCTGGACAACGGCGCAAATAACCCTATATCTGTATCCCAGAGTATATAGAGGTTGTTGGGTGTTCGGGTCTCAACGGAGTACCGACCCCCGTGGGTTCAAGCTTAGCGAGCCACAGGGCTGCGTCAGCCATCAGCCTCTACCGCACCGCAGCGTGCAATCTGAGGCCGCAAGGGGCTACCGCGCAACGCGCGCAAGCACACAGCATTGCCCTGAATGAATGGTAACGCTTTGTCTCCGGTGCCCCGTCCCAGGGCGGCGCCGGAACCAAAGGGGTCGTGCACCAAGGGCGAAAATACAGAGAGGGGCGCCTATAGCACGTCGCTATGAGAGCACAGGCTGAAGCTGGGACCCGCCTCTAGGAAAAGACCCGGCGGCTATACTACTTGCTCTCGCTATAACCATTCGGCCAACTCGCGAGAGTTCGGGCAATATCCTTCGGCTAGGGCCTCCGGTAAGTGCAGCTCGGCGTGGTGCGACCTCGCGCGATCACTAGGCAGCCGTCCTTCGGTTTAGCGTCTGGAAATGATCAACACAATGTACGCGCTCCCCGCACGGGCAAAGGCACCACGCGTGAGCTCAAGTTTCTTCAAAAAGGTGTTATCGGACGAGAGGAATCATGTACGCACCCGACGCAGTTCCAAGGGAGAAGAGAGACGCTGCCGCCACGAGGGTAGCCGCCAGGAGCCGCCTCGTGACGTCCTAGCCCCGCCCTCCCGTGAACCATTGCGAGTTACGCGCCACCACTGACAACCGGTTGCTAGAGTGAAGGGGGTGAGATGTAGAGAAGGCGAAACAGGTGAATGCGCCCACGTGATGGTGGCAGTGAATTCCTAAATGCCCACATTATCCTAAATGAGAATCCTAGCACAACGCTAAAATCTGACATCGCTGTCAGTGCTTCACCCATTGACAGAAATTGCGCTATTTTTTACTTGACCTTCCTCACTGGCTCGCACAAAGCCACGGCCCTGCTATCGCCAGGATATGCCATCAGAATGGACGAATAAGAATAACACGTTGGCCTATGCTCAACAGTAGATGTACTCAAATAGCATTTCTCATTTTAAAAATTCGGGCAGAACTCATCTACGATGACTATCTGGGCAGGCAAATAGCCGTAATGTGTCATGTATGAGGCGTGCACTGGAGCCTGGCTTCTGTCTAGCGTTTACCTGAGGACACCCTGCGCCATGTAGCGGCGCGCCCTGCGAAGTCGGGACGTGGCCTCCAAGATGCGTGTCACGCCGGTGCGCGGATTGTGTTGTTGTGCGGGAACACTCAGAACGCATCCCACCCTCTCCGACAGCATTCATGCCGCCGCAAGCTAAAGCATCGGACGACTGTGTAATGCGCTTTCGATATCATCCAGCACCGGATTTCTTAAGCTGTTAAGGGCAACTTTACCTACTAAAGTCTCTTCGTGAAGAAAAACAATCCCGAAGATA
Source organism: Dermacentor andersoni (assembly GCF_023375885.2). Classification (NCBI taxonomy): domain Eukaryota; kingdom Metazoa; phylum Arthropoda; class Arachnida; order Ixodida; family Ixodidae; genus Dermacentor; species Dermacentor andersoni. The sequence goes on from NC_092818.1 coordinate 81,085,186, forward strand.
GTGCAATGCCGAGCCGACCCGTGGCGGAGCTGCAGTTCGCCATTAAGGGCCCACATACACAGCTTCGCTGGTCATCCTTCTTCACAGAGTGGAAGGGCAGTGAGTTTTCCTTTCGGTCGACTGTGCATAGTGTGCCAACGCGAACTAGTTTCTTGAGACGATGGCCGCGCTTTGATGATGGTTATAATTTCCGTACTGTTGCTCGCACCCAAAGTGCGGTGGGAGGGAAAGGGTGCTACTCAATGTGGCCGTGCTACATTGAATGGCACGGCTACGCAAGAGCACATGCGCGCGCTAGTTTCGTTTACGCCAAACACGCTGGAACAAAAATGGAAATATATCTAACATTTCAGTACTCGATTCCCGAAAGCTTTGTTTCACATAGATTTCAACATGCGTGCTGAATCTGCATGGTTCTTGTTTTTATTTTTACAATCCACGCCCCATTGAATGCGCCCACTGCAGCTGGAAGTCGAGCTTCAGAGGAAGCTTTAGCTTGGGTGCTCCTAGCTAATTACATGTAAAAAGAGAATTAGATTTCTCGGCAACTACTGCACCAAATCTGGCGAGGTTCGTTGCATATCAAATAAAAGCTCTAAATCTAGTGACTGTTGGTTTCGAATTTTTTATGTACGTCGTCAGTGTTTTATTAAAGATTGACAAAAAACGAAAATTTTCAGAAAACAAAACTATCAAGTTTACAACTCTGCAACTCAGCAATAAAAAATGATACCATAGTTTTGTGAATTTCATCTAATAGTACATCTAAAGTCGACAACATTGATATGTTGCACACGAATTTCAAAAAAATTTATTAATATGAAAATACAGCTTTTCCAGATCCCTTGTACACAACGTAACGAGTTCACTTAAATAAATTGACATATCGAATTTGTCCGCTTTGAATTATTTAATGGATGCCATTTACAGAACCGCAACATCTGTTCTTTATGCAGAGCTATTAATTTGCAAACTTGGTGCTTCTATTTCTTTCGAACTTTCACATTTTTGATAATCTTTTTAAGAAATTTCAGACCTAAAGCAAAATTGTGCTTCCGAGAGTCACTAGAATATAACTTTCTGTCTCAAATGCAACAAATTTCATTAAAATCGGTCAATGGTTTCGCTCAGAAAAAGGTTTTTGCATTTTACATGTATTTGAAGAGGCCGCGTCGGAGTTGGGCCCGAGCTAAAGCTTCCTCTTAAGAACAGCAGAATGGCCAACTAATTCAGGCATTTTGACGGGTTCGAATGACCCAACAAATTTTTTTTCGAGTACGACATATACTATTGAAGTCTGCATTTCTTATCTTACTTACCCGATATGTGGAGGTTGGCAAGAGAATCTATAAACGAACACTAAGGCAATTTCGAATTGTGACACAACCGAGAATGTCATATATTAAATTCTGAGGGAAACATTTGCGGATATGGAAAAGGCGTTAGTTCCAAAATTATTCTAGCCGCTTTCTTTGAAAAATGCGAACTCGAACAGGGCAGAGTCTAGCAGATAACGAATTGCTTCTATTGCTTTGTTTTTGTTTTGGTTTGTTTTTTCGCTTTTGGGGCAGCGGAATGCTTAAAGCAATTAACCGTATTTTCAATACAAATAAATGGAATATTACCGCCATACTAATGCTACGGCGATTATGCGCTTGTAGAAAGGAAGCAAGAGTATTAACACGATATTACACTGGTATCAGTAATGATGATGATGACGATTCCTCGTTTAATGGCACAAACCCCCTGTCAGCAATAGCCCTTGAACTGGGTAATAATATATTAAAGGAACGAAAAAAAAATATAATGAACACATCAGGGTCGATCGGCAGCTCGTGCAGCGTTTCTCTAATACGTTGGCATCTTCGCGCTCAAGGCACCGCTGAAACCGCTCGCGCCTTCATGGACACGCGCCGTGAAACAATATTCTAGTGAGGATGTTAGCTAGAAAGGAGTAGCTCGCTGTCTACTCTTCACTAGAAGAGAAAAGAAGTTAGGCAAAAATCAAAACGCCGGAGGAGTAGCGTTCTCTGAAGGAGAATATAAACGCGGAGGCAGGACAGAAAATTTTCTAAAATTTACAGGACGTTTGCAGATGATAGCCGGTGGTAGGAAGCACGCTAGCGTCTGTACTGCTTTCTCATGTGATGATTGATAGGGTCGGCAGGTAGTCCAAATGTTTCGTCCGTCGGCAGTGAGCCACTGCCTTTTACGCGACTGCCAGTACGTCTCGGAAAGTGAGCGGGAACGTAATGGACAGTGCCTTCATGACCACAGGCTTCGCAGGTAACGTTTTGGCCCATTTCGATGCCAAGACAGGCAGTTCAGGTTAGTATAGCGTGAGGCAGAGCAAGGCTATTAGGGCGGCCTGTGTCTACTACAAAAGGACGAGTAAGGACCCGTGTGCCTTAAGCCGGTTCGGAAGTTGCTGTTCGTGTCGATTTATGGCCTTGCTATTCTTTCAGCGCCTTTTTTTTCTGTGTTACACTCACGTTGACCGAAATGTTGGCCGCGCCCTTGAAATATAAAACGGAGCACCAAAATTTCCTCTTAGAGGCCGCAGAGGGCTTAACACATTCGTCCCACACGAGATACCTAAATGAGGTGAATGAGTAATCTAATTTCTTTAGATATTAAGACGTCTGATTCCAATTCACGCAATACGATTGATTTTTACAGAAATAAAAAACAAATTCAATGTTCACTCGGTGATGGAAAATAGCTAGCATATGCCGGTATGAGGAGGAGCTGACCGTAACTCTCGACTAAAACAGCCTATTGAATCGCCGCTACTATCTTTCGCTTCCCCGAGTTATTTTTGCAGCCGTAAACAGTACAGTGATATACCTTTCACCTTTAGCCATTTTGCATTACAGCAACAACAGAGAAAGTAAGTTAGAAATCGCTGGAATTAGCAATTGCAGGCTAGGTTTCTCTTATTTTTCCTTGTTTTTTTTTTTATTATTTCGCGCCGCCACCGTGACGTCACGCGTTTTATACTAATTTTGCGATGTCTGAGCCGATTATACATACCCTTTCGTTTTTTTTTTAAATCTTGTCAGGTTGACCTCTATGGTTCCTCTAGCACGCAGTATACCTAGTCCCAAGCGGGTGTTTCCATGTGTGGCTCATCCACTCTGTCTTCCGTACTGGCACTGTATTAGTTCTAAGCCGTGTATAAACCATCCCACCCAAAAACAATTGCACGGTATATAAAGATGGAGTAAAAAGTAACGGAACACAGTGAACACTTGACGGCGCGCAAACGCCAGCCATCAAGACAAAAAGCGTTCTTACAAACCAGTCGTCTTCGAAGGGCAGGCAAATTGTGCGCGTCGCATGCGCTGCGCGAACCGGTTTAAGCGAAGTTTTCATTGGTAAGCATGCTGTTTATGCTCAGCCACCATTTGCTATACTAGGGACCACGCGACCAAGTTGCGACGCATTTTCACTCGGAACCGCATCCATCAACACAAACTTCCGGCTATGGCAAATCAGTTCTGCGGAATCACGCAAGGCGGAGCCAACGTCGGGTGACGTTAGGTCCACGTTAGCTAACAACGCAGTGATTTGGGCTTGTTGGTAACACATCGTGAGGCTTATAGCGCGTTAAAAAGACAAGGACGAAAGTGAGACGTGACACACACAGGCGCTAACTTACAACAATCTTTATTTCGAGCAAGGGACCCACACATATATACAACTTTGTCACGCACATCCTACATGCGTACATCATATATGCGCAACCCTTACATTCGCCAACGTGCGAATGTTAGGGTTGCGTTTTCAGCTTCTAGAAAATTGCAGTCTGTGCAGACTAACCAGACCGGGCCTCTCTGATAAGCGCACGTGCAAAAAGAAACACCAGGAACCGTTGGTTGAATGTGTGGAAGCAGTTGTTTACAACCTTCCTTTAAAGTGTGGGCAGAACTACGTGGGGTAAAGCGGAAGGTGCCTCAACGAGCGTTTCAAGGAACACCGGTATAATGCAGCAGAAAAGCAGGGTGGGTTCCTTGACGCCCACTGCAGGCATTGCAGCTGCACTGTTGCCGGGGTGGATGATGGTGATCACTCGACGTGTGCTCCAGCATACAGAGTCTGCTCCTTGTGGGAAAAGCCCGAGGTAGGATAACTCGCGAAATTATAGAAGCAAAAATGATTGATAGGCTTGAGGATAACTGCGTGTCTAAACCATCGATTGCCTTTTCCCGCAAAGAGTTATCGTACCTGCGCAATAGTGTGCAAGGTTTTTTTTTTTTTTGTAAACAGCGCATGTCTGATGTACGCGATAAAGTTGTATATATGTATGGGTCCCTTCCTCGAAACAAAGATTGTTGCAAGTTAGCGCCTGTGTGTGTCACGTCTCACTTTCGTCCTTGTCTTTTTAACGCGCTATAAGCCTCACGTTAGCTAACAAACTTGCGGTGCTCGATCATGCTCATGTCACGCGTGTCGACAAAGAAACTTGACGACGACGGAACGACCGGGACGGCATGGTGGCCAGATGAGTAGGTGTGCCGACCGAGCGTAGTTCCCCACTTCTCCGCGTCATGGTGCACAAGATGGCGCTGCAGTGAATAGAACGGTTTTCCTGCGAGCGTCGTCCTCCGTATACGCAGGGACGTGTGTACACAGGCCAGACAAAATACGTGTTTGAGAATATCCCTGCGGCTCATTTTAGCAATGATTTATACTTGAAATACCATTCTGTGAAGTGTAAGCAAATTTGTATGGTCGATTGTTCTATTGTCAGAGAACACGAAATGCTGTAACTACTTCTTCTTTAGCTTCTGTGCAAGAACCTCGCACTACAGCTTTAGCGATTATGAACAAGTGCAGAGTTATTTCGGAATTTTACGCTTTGAACTAGGGAGCAGCCTTTTCGTAGATTTGGTTCAGCCAAGCATGGTTTGAATCAAATGAATAATAAGATTCAACGTCGCGAAGCACACGGGCTAGCTAGAAGCACACGGAGACGCCGCAGTGGGGCCTTCCGGAATACCTGTTGCACCACCTGACAGTCGTTAACGTGTGCGTAAACCTAATTACACGAGCGTTTTATATTCTGGCCGAATCAGAACGCGGGCGCTGCGGCAAATAAATGAACCCCCGGCCGCGTCATTAGCAACACAACGATGACCTCCGAGCCATCACGGTGGGTAAGACCTCCGTTTGGAGAAAGGATGCGGCACTTGGGCTGAATTTACAGCTCCCGTGTTAATGTGCCTTGTTGTTCTTTCGCCTTTCCTAAAGCTTAGTAACATATTCTTAGAACTGTTTACGCTATTGCTGGCAATATTTCTGACATTTCAGGTACAACGAACATAGCGGTCCTGCAGGTTTATGGGTTGCAGCCGTCCGTTCCTTGCCCATAAATTCACACGCTTCCAATCTAACTCTATTGAACTGTTAGATTGAAAAGCGACTTCGCTCAAAGAGCAAATGCAGCAGCCGTGGAACCTTCCACTTCCATATCCAGTTACAGAGAATGATGTAACCCGTATGCGATGACGAGCTCCGCAAGCTTCGGACCAGAAATTTTGACGTCGTAATTTGCAGAAGGTTCATTCGCAGCTTGTTGCTCCGATAACTTTTCGAGCGTTTGTGGTCATAATCACGTTGTGTGTTCACACTCCCAGATAACGCTCGCTATTAGCTTCTCTCGGGCATCTTAGTATAAAGATGAGCGGAAGCCACATGTTAATGCATCTTTGGTAAACATTTATATGTAAGGAACACGGGTGAAATCGCGCTTGAGGGACTGTTCCTAAAGGCGTCTTTCGCCTACAAATGGTGTCCGCTGCTGCTCTTGTCGGCGCATAGAACAACGCTTCTTTAGGCCCCCGTTATTCATAGTTTACAGCAAAGAAATAAGTGTGCCTCTTAACCTTCTTCGAAGCGGAAATGAGGTCGGTATTTGGTACGGCCTCCGCTTATTTGCCATCGGAGATGAGCTTCCGCTAACCATGCATCTCACTTTGTCGTCTTAAAACCTGAAGATGGCGCGAACACAAGTATTTTGTGAACAGGCTATAATCAACCGTCCAATCAGCCGATTGAATACGAAAAAAGTTGTCTCTGCAAGTAAAACCGGAGAAAGTAAAGCGCGATAAGTGTTCAGTGCTCTCGAAACACTGCCGCAGAACGCTGCGCGCACGCAGGCTGCCGAGTTCGTGACGTTGGAAAGTGCAGCGTTTTGCTTTGTTGATCAAGGCTACGGGAAGTTGTGCGCTGTTTCAGAAAATCTATGAGAGCCAAGGCAGCGGCCACTGGGTGCCATGCCTTTTTTTTTAAAGCATTCTGACCAGAAATCTTGTGATGCCAGAATATGGCAAGAGAATTGTACACGACAAGGCTGCATTTTACGGCACTCGGTGGCATCTTGCACACGCTAGCTGTTGTTAGCGCAAGGAAGTGCTGAGAATGAACCACAGAACATTGTGAAAAACAAGAAGAAACTGTGCTGGCTACAGGGCCACGGAAACACGGACAACACGGGTGCTGGATATCATTGAGCAACCCTCTAATCAGCGCTGTTTCTTCAGAATGTCAACGATCGAACAACTAGCCCACCCTCGCACTCATGTATTTGCGAAGGAGAATTCGAAGCGCGTGCGTGCCTCTAACGCAGCTGTCTCTTCACTAAGTGGTTTGCGGTGAAACTGCGCTTTAGCCCGGAATCACGAAACGCGTTCTTTATTTTGCGGCAATATGTGGCCGCTATTACGACAGAAGCAGGGCACTTGTGAAAACATTAAGCAACAAAAAAAAAAAAACAGTCGAACACCAACGCTAGCGTGTCCTCTTGCGTTCGTGTTCAGCGTGCGTGTTCGTCTGATTTCGTCCTCGTCCTCAAAGTGCGCTGCCAACGAACCAGCCTACCAACATCTCCTCAGAAAATCCGCGAACTTAGATTCAAGGCGCATACGCTCGATTTCACTCACCTGACGTGGTTCCTTAGGGGCTATGGTGTTGGCCTGCTAAGCGCGAGGTCGTGGGATCAAACCCCTCTGCGGCAGCCACATTTTGATGGGGGCGAACACACCCGTGTACTTAGATTTAGCTGCACGCCGAACCCACGTGGTCCACATTTCTGGTGTCTCCCACTGCGACGTGCGTCATAATGAGATCGTGGTTGTGGCATGTAAAATCCCATTATCCTTTTCTATTTCACTTCTCTTTTCCCAGGGTGGTTTTGGGATCCTGGTTCAATAGCTGTGGGTCAAAGTAGGGCGCCACACGATATAATATATATATGTATATGTATGTATATGTAAGTGTCACCGGTGGTGATACATATTTTTCTTGATTATGCCAACTAAATTCCGCACATATATATGATTGCAACGAGTTAGCAATCAAGGGTGTTAGGCAACAGTGACTACGTCCAATGGTGAATAGTTTCTAATTGAAAAAGAAAACGTTACAAAAACGAAGGCACACTTCTTGACGAAGTCTCTGCAAATCCAGCAATCTCCGCAGTTGTCGTTGTTGTCCGGAGGGTGAAACGCTGCAGTGTTGACTTGCGCAAGAACGATCACTGATGCGGCTCCTCAGAAAGTGCTGGTTGTACCATTAGTTTAAAGATGAGGTCGCTCAGTGTAGGACTCCGTGCGGCCGGAGCAGAGAGAGCCGCTTGAGAGCGGCTGAGCAGAGTGTTATTTTCGCTCATTCACGGTACCGTCAGTCCAACTTGTGGCTTTTGATACCTCTTCCGGTGCTTAAACAATTAGGCGAGCGCGATGGCTATAGTGTTCTCACTCACATCCATGAGTATACGCACCAGATATACTTGAATGCATGTGTGTTCTATATGAGCGTTTGCCAACGACTTCATGGCCATGGCCACGGATGCTTTACCAGTGACGTTGTCTACGGCACATGAGTTTGGGATAAGGCGACCGGCCAGTAAAGCAAACTGGCCCCATCCTCGAGAGGTGGTAATCAAAACTGTGCCCATCTCGGAAGCTTTCCAGTCAGAAGAGTTCACTTGGTGGGCCAATCCTTGCACTCACTACATGAAATGCGTGACCGCTATGGTTTTATACATATTTGTAAGGCCAGTCGATCCTGCAGGCCGTGCAATATTGATAATCGTGGCATTAATTCCCATTGCATTCGTTCATGTGTGCAGTCCTCCTAAGATGGTGTCTGTCTCTCGCCGCCTAAATGAGGGGTGGCGGGGGTACTCTTACGCAGCTGTGTGGGGGATATGGAAACCACCAACAACATCTATAGGTCATTTACAAAGGACGTCTCGACGGATAGATTAGGCTAGAGGTCTCCGTGGTTGATTCATAATGCGGGCGATTAGTATCGATCGCGTAATCGATATCAGAGGCGTTGAAACGGTCAAAACTCTATCACTATAGGTCTCTTTGATTTGGCTGCGCCTGTTTGCATAAGTTCGCGAGCGCAGAGCTTTTCCCCTCGATCTGACCGCGCAGCGCGAGCCATCTACTACACCACGTTTCTCGATATTACTTCGTGCAAGGCTGGTGCAGCACGAGAGCAGAGCACTTGCTACTTTGCAAGCCCAGGCAACGTGAAAGCTTAGCAGACGACGTTGCGCAGAACGTAATTATTCTTTGTTCGTTGACATATACATGTGCCGCCACGGATTGACAGTTTTTCTAGATTGTTAAATGAGGCGAAGCGCACTTTCAGTGTCCGTATAGTTGTCATAATAATTCGATGGATCACAACGCGTTAGATTGAGTTCGATGGATTTATTTTCTCTTCTGGCGTGTCTTCTTACAAAATAATAAATTACGACGTCATGCCATCGTCGTCAGGGTTCGAACGCCGTGATACGAATAACCTCGACTATTCTGAAAATAGATCTCCCAGTTGCATAATTTGCACACTTTTGTCACTTCAGTACGTGGCATGTAGCACATCATCACCCAGCCAACCATAAAGCCGCTTAGAAAGGTAACCCATCAACGACACGGACGGGTCATCAAGGCGTTGAAACGTTTCGTCGCTAACAACTATATGGAATGTGTAGTAGCAGTCGAGCTTTTTTTTTTGATGCTCCAGCAAGAGACATGGTTACATTGACAGATTTGATGTGATTGGTCAGGTGAGAAGGGGCGGTTTCAGGGTAGAGCGCTCCTACAGAAATAGCTCTAGGACACTTGGGGATTTGGTTAACAGACGAAGTTCGTTCGTTCGTTCTTAATAATAATAATAATAATAATAATAATAATAATAATAATAATATTAATGATAATAATAATAATAATATCTTTATTGCTCTAACACATATACAAAGTTATAATCAGGCCTGTCTAATCCTACAAGGGCTTGTGGGACATGGCCCTGCAGAATTGGCAAGACAATACATTGAAATAGGAAAACAATCACATATCAAAGAAAAATTATGAGGCTGTTGCGCAAAGCGCGCGGCATTACATTTGGCTGCGCAAATTTATTACAGCAGTACCTCTATTTCAAACTTACGTAAAACGAACACTACAGACAACACAAAATGCAAGAATGCGAAGCTTTAAAAGAATTTGCACATAAATGTTGACAGATTAGGAATGTGCACACATCCGCGGGCCTCACCGTATCTCGTTGCAGAACAAGGTGCAGTGAAACGCAAGTCCGAACGGAGCATGCGCACAGATTTATGCTCAACTTTGAAATCTGAGTCCCAAAAATCACGTAACACTCCTGTTTCAACAAACAATGAGCGGAACGAAGGAAAATCTACGGCGGTAAAAATTTTTCCAGATGAAAGCAGAGGCGAGTTATACGGTACACTTTGGAGCATGTTTTTTAAAAGAGCGTCCACCGGGATCTCCCAACACACAGAACAGAAGGCGAAAATTGTGATGCCATAACTTAATATTCCGTACGGAAGAGTGCACAATTGATATTTTGACAGAAAAAGGAATAATAATATATGGGGTTTTACAAGCCAAAACCCCTTTCTGATTATGAGGCACGCCGTAGTGGGGGACTCCGGAAATTTTGACCACCTGGGGTTCTTTAACGTGCACCTAAATCTAAGTACACGAGTGTTTTCGCATTTCGCCCCCATCGAAATGCGGCCGCCGTGGCCAGGATTCGATCCCGTCACCTCGTGCTCAGCAGCCTAACACCATAGCCACTGAGCAACCACGGCGGGTGACAGAAAAAGGAACTATACCTTTACAGTGATAAAGCACCCAGGCAACACTTCGGAGTTTACTACATAAATACGCTATATGCGTTTCCCAGGATAGGTTTGAGTAAAAAATAAGCCCATGAACTTTATAGACTGCACATATTCCACTGTAGTACAACTACATGGCGAACATAACTTAGTCTGCAAAATGATATGTTCATCTATCGACGTAATCTTCGAGGTATTTCTGAAGCAAATCAGCTTTGTTTTGGATTATTGATTACAAGAAAGTTCTTATAAAAAAAACAATTACGTTATAGGCATCTTTTCGTAGCATATTGATTGCCGATCTATAGCATAAATGCTTTGCTAGTAGAACAGGTTCATCGGCGTGTTGAAAAAATTGTGCATTTAGAAACAATGGACGGAAGGTCATTCATGAAAATATTAGACAGTAGTGGGGCTATGATATACCCTTGAGGAATTACTGCGACCGTGTGCTAGAATGGCCATGCATACTGGTGTGATAGAGCCGCGAAAAGTTATTGAGCGCAGCGGAATATTGTTAGACGATATTGGCGTTTGTGGGCACGCCGCACAATCGTTTTTTAAGAAAGCCTTGTTCATTTGAGTGTTTTGTTTCTACTGTCACACTGTCGTTTGTATGTTAAGAGGCAGGACTGCTTTGTTCGCGTTCTTGTTTTGAGAGCTTCTTTCTGATGTGCTGTTGGGCTCTTAGGTATAGTAGAGTGCATGCTATATCTATGTGTGGTATTTTGTATGGTATATATGTATAGCTGGATTTATGTGTATTTTAAAGAATTACAATATGTTATAAGTGTATGTTCGATATACTAGGGAATGAAGGTTGCGTGTATGTGCATATATAGCAGCACATGCTAGGTGTCAAAAGTGAACTCTTCTAAGGCGAGAAGGAAACGGCGTCGAATTTGTGCGTCAACACATCCTTTTTGTCATGACACTTGTTCGTTTGCTTGTCATGGTATTCTAGGTTTTCCTACTGTAGTAGATTACTTACCCCTATACCGAAGTTATTTACCAACTGTAAAGCAGCTGCTAAGAATCTTCAAGTGTCTCAATGCTGGTTGCTTGGACGGTAATGTGCGGTCCTGTTAAACGGCTCCTTTGCTTTTGGGATGCAAACAGTAGGCGAAGAGTATGCGAGTAGCATGCGTACAGTATGCAAACACCGTAGCATGCTAAACTGCTGAAAAACCACGCAAAAATTATTTCGCATAGCCCTTTCATCGGAGTGCACGATCAGTTCTACGTTGCTTAAACATAAAGAATTGCCCAAAATTCCACATCAAGACGCTGCCAATAGTCCGTCACACGTTACCTCACACTGTGTCTTTCTTCTTTTTCTTTCCCCCCATTTCGCGCAACTTCTTCCACTTAATATTCCTTCTTTCATTGCTTAGTTTCAGCCAAGGGTACCAGATACGTGCCACGCTAGCTCAAGATGCGTTTAGTCTTGTATGATTAACCTCATGCACGTTTTTTCTCTCTGCTGCGTGGTTCACGATGTAGAAGTTTGCATGCCACGTGGCAATAAGCGCCACTCTTTCTTGTGGCGAGGTTCATTGAGGTACAGTTAATGGAGATAGAGTTAAGTAAAGCATTCTAACACACGACCTTGGGTGGGAGTCGAGCCCTCTCATTGGAATTAAGAGAGATGACTAAGCGAAGTACACTAAGCGAATTAAGAGGGATCACTAAGCAAAGTAGAATAAGGGAATTAAGGGTGATGTGTACGTGATGTGTCCGTCTTTAATGCATAGGCACTTGGGCTTTCGCCTTCAAGTCTTCCTATGGATAACATAGGAGACCCTGCGAATTTTTTATGTAAAACCGTCATATGGCCCATTGAGCGAAAAAAGCAAGCGTCTGTCTTGTGTAGCAGCGAAACGGCAAGTAAATGGCCATTGCCGGCGACGCCACTTCACGAGCGCGCCTCGAAGGAGCAACGCGGGCGGAAGGGAAGACCTGCTGCCGCATTAGCGTGCCAGGTGTTGCTTGAGGGGAGAGGGCATCGCCACGACGCCACGTCATCCTCGCTCTAGTTCTCAGAAGGCAGTGTTATCCGCGCTTTTCTTGTCGTCCCAAGCCCCCACCTGCGTTGTAAGTGCACCTCAGTAACGTCAAAACGCGCCAAGCGTCTCAAAGCGTTCGTTGGCCCGCGAAGAGCTCATAACTCGAAGGACCACTCAGCGGTGCTCAATTGGCCATTAATGCTTCCGCATATTGACAACTCGTAAGAATTTCCTGGGTGTCCAAACATTTTTTGCAATAATGTTTTTTTCCTGCAGTAGGAATTATTTCTACAGAACGCACAGATTTTCGCCATCACTGTGATGTTCCATGTATTTTAATTTAAATAAATAAACAAATAAAATTGTCCGCTAGCCGGATTCGAACAAGGGACATCTGGCACAGAAACCCGATACTTAATAAATAGGCCACTTATGCTTGTCTCAGCCTTAACAACTCATCTGAGAAAGGATCCCACCCTCTCCAACAGTATTCATGGCGCCGCCTGCTAAAGCATCGGGTGGCTGTGTTATGCGTGCTCGATATCACCCAGCACCGGATTTTTTTTCTCCCCTAAAGAGCGCCGTGAACGAGGTTAGGCCTACAGTTCTTGACTGCACTACCTTTGGGATCGGCCCACATTCTTGTACTGCACCATCTTCGCCATCGGTCCAAATTTCTGGTTAGTTAATTATATACAGCCGAAAAGAAAATGTGTTGGCAATGACAGAAATACCATTGGCATGGAAATGTTTTTGCAAGATACAAACATCTTACACTCACACTAAAGCTTCGCTCCTGAGCACACTATGGCAATTATTCACAAACCACAGACCATAGGCGTGTTGCGCACGTTTGAATTTCTTGTGTGCAATTACGCCGTTGTATTTACTTATGCGCAGTTATGTGTAATTATGTTCTATTATGTAGCTATCTAGCATATATGCAGTTCAGCAATCTCGTCTGTGAAACTCAATTTCTGGCGTCTTCAGTGGACTCTTACGTCTACTTTCATGTATGTAAAGAACTACGAGCTTGATAGATTTTCATTCTTTGAGCAACCATCTAATCTGCGCTATTCCTTCAGAATATCAAGGCTCCAACAACTAACCCACCTTCGCACTCGAGTATATCCAACAGAAAATCTGAAGCGCGCCTATGCCTTTAGCGCAGCAGTCAGCTCACTAAGCGGTTTGCGGTGAATCAGCGTTTTAACTTGTGACCACAAAACGCGTTCTTTATTTCGCGGGAATATCTGACCGCTATTATTACAGAACCAGCACACTTGTGGAAACATCAACCAACAAAAGAACTGACAAATACGCACGCTAATGTTTCCTTTTGCGTTCGTCTTCGGCGCTCGTGTTCGTCTGCTTTTGTCCTCGTCCGTGCGTCCCCAAAGTGCGCTGCCAACGAACAAGCCTTCCAATATCTCGATCGGCTCTTCGATTGAAGATGTACACGCTTTATTTCACTTCTAGTTTCGCAGGGCGGCTTTAAAAAAAATTAAATTATGGTGTTTCACGCGCCAAAACCACTCTCTGATGATCAGGCACGCCGTAGTGGAGGACTCCGGAAATTTCGACCACCTGGGGTTCTTTAACGTGCACCTAAATCTAAGTACACGGGCGTTTTCGCATTTCGCCCCCATCCAAATGCGGCCGCCATGGCCGGGATTTGATCCCACGACCTCGTGCTCAGCAGCCCGACACCATAGCCACTGAGCAACCACGGTGGCTAGAGCGGCTTTGGGATCCTGATTCTGGAGTTGTGGCTCAAAGTCGGGCGTCACATCATGGCCCGTTTTCCTACGCCCCCGGAGCGTCTAAAGAGAAGGAATTCTAGAAGACACTAAGCTGACTAATCACGTCTCCGTCGTTTTTTGCCTATTGCCGAGCGTAGATTTTTGGTGAAGTGATGACGTCGGGAGGCTGATGATACCGAAACGGGTTTATTTTATATATTTACAGCAGACATTACAGCAAACAGATCTACTGTTATAGCAACTCACTACGGCATGACTGAATCGAAGCACACTACATGTCGAACCCCAATAAATGTCAATTCCCTAGGCAACGGAATCTGATCACATTGCCCCGACCAATAAGCAGTAGCTGTGAAGTTATCCAAGGCAACTGTTGTGGTAGTGTCATACTGCATAAGACCAACCGGTGGCTCTTCTTCAAGAATTAATCAGGGCTGGTTGGTGAATGTCCGTCGCCAATACCCAGCGTGTCCTATTTTAGTTGGGGGTGATTTCAACGCCCCTCACCCAGACTGGGGGTACCCTACTTCTAGCCCTCGAGGTAGGCGTGTGCGGGACGCCTTCGCGGATGCGTTGTTTCTACTACTGAACCATCCCGATTAAGCAACGCGGGCTCTGCCTCAAGCTTGACGTACAACATACGCACCGGATCTTACGTGGTGGTCGATCCCGGCGCTCCCACTTGGCACCTGGAGCCCGACTGCTGGGGTAGTGACCACCACCCTATCATCATCGGCCTTCATCCGTCGCAGGCCCGCCGATTGCGCCGCAAGTGTTCTGTGGTCAACTGGGACACCTCTCGCTCCGTTCTCCAAGATACATCTGTGGACTCGTCACCACTACTTGTTGACCGCATACAAAGCGCGCTCAATGAAGCTACAACCATCAGCTGGGTAGACGTCGATCGACCGGCACCGGATATCGGCCTGCTCAACTTTTGGGCTGCTCGCAGACAAGCTGAGCTGGCAGCATCCCGAGACCCCAGTTCTGCACAAGGACGTACAAGACTGAATTTCCTTACTGCTAAGGCCCGCCGATATGAACGCGACCTCTCGCGGAGGCACTGGCATACGTGGTGTGAGCGGTTTTCATCCAAGACATCGAATGCTTCTCTCTGGCGAACGTTCCATGCCATGGAACACGGCTGCCGCCGTCCAGACGCGGCAGCCACAGCCTGCTTCGCTGCTGGCTTGTCGCCGGATGATTTCGCCAGAGAAGCAGCCCGGAAGTTTTTCCCGCAGTACGACGTCTTGCCTCAAACAGCCAATGGTGCTTCCTTGGCAGGAATTCCGATACATATCGACAGATTACCATCTACAGCACACTCCGAGGGGATTGCAAGCTCTTTCACTATGCCTGAGTTGCTTGCAGCGATAGATGGTACCAGTCGCAAGACAGCACCCGGACCAGACTCTATTACATATGAGGCCTACAAGAACCTGAGTTCCGCTGTGCTTCCTCAACTCCTCGACACCATTAACAAGGTATGGCTACATGGCGTTGTCCCTCCAGGCTGGAAATAAGCTATTGTGATCCCTATTCCGAAACCAAGCAAGCCGCCGACTGACCTTGGCAACTTCCGACCTATTTCCCTAACGTCAAGGTTGTGCAAGCTTGCTGAGAAAATGCTAGCCACACGACTGTCGTGGTGGTTAGAGCACCACGGTTTCTACTACCCTGCTCAAATTGGCTTCCGTCCATCCATAGGTATTGAAGATGGACTGGCTGTCTTGGCATCCTCGGTTCTATCGTCAACTAGTAGCCACAGTGTCCGTACTGTCCTCGCTATGGACGTCGAAAAGGCGTATGATAACATCAGTCCTGCTGCTATCTTGGCTTCAACTGGCATGCTGCATTTTCCCCCTAGAGTACGGAATTTTGTGAAATCTTTCCTTGAAGACCGACATTTTGCAATTCGCCTCAGTGGTAACGCCGTCGGCTCATTTGTCTCTCTTCGTGGCATACCCCAGGGATCTGTATTGTCACCCACATTACTCAATATCGCTTTCATCCATCTTGGATGGCGCTTACACGATGTACCCGACATAAAGTTCTTGTTGTACGTTGATGACATCACGGTATGGAGCACTCATCATGACCTGCAGACTCAAGCCGCTGCCCTTCAATCAGCTTTAGATATCACGGCGACTTACGCTTCTTCGTTCGGCCTTAGGCTTTCCGTCAGCAAATCTGCTTACATTTCAGTCGCCAATCACTGGGGCCGGCGTAAACTCTCGGCAACACTCATTCGTCTTCATCTATCCGGAACCCCTCTTCAACAATATTCAACTATAAAAATTCTGAGTCTGATGGTACACGAGTCGGGAACCGGAACTGCTTGGCTCTCCAGCGCTAAAAAGCAGGCAATTCAGACGTTGGGTCTGATTAAGCGCATTGCTCCTAAAACGGGTGGCGCCAGCTCATATGTTGCGCGACAATTGGTGAAGCCGGTAGTGCAACCACGCCTTGTTTATCAAGCCCAATTCCAGCATTTGACGAAGGCCCAATGGGATCGCCTTGACGCTGTTGATCGAGAGGCAATGAGGGTCATCACCTGCCTTCCCCGCATCACCCCGATCGTGGCACTCCAAGAAACTGCACAGCTTAACACACTAGATGAGCTGGTGCAGCAGCGACGTGATGCTCGCAGGCTTAAGGCCAGCCTTTCACACGCAACGTGTGCTCTCAGGGCTTACGCTTTCACGAACTCGCTTCTACCACCACCATCGTCAGTTCTTTCTCGCTGGAGTTTTGTACAGCTGAGTGATAACAAGCCAACTGATAGACATCGCCCGACATCAACTCACGCGGCGGCGTCGCTTCGTGACCAAATTCTAGCTCAAGATGCCCACCTGCCGCTTGCCTTCTTCGTCCTTTACGTTGATGCAAGCATTCAGGACTGTGAAACAACCACTGCAATTTATTGCCCATGCGCACCTGCCCTTAATAAGACGACCCGGTTTCAAATCCAAGAACCTCCTTCCTCCTTTTGTGCTGAGCTCCTTGCTGTCCGAGAAGCGTTGTGCTCTGTGGCCGCCTTTTCCATGGTACCCACGGCCCACATCGTCATCCGCACTGATGCCCTCCAGGCGACGCGGCTTCTGCGACACGTCAGTCGCAGCCCTGACATATGCCAACAGATCCATCTTCTGGCGGCGCGCATCCCGCAGCCAATATCTGTCGAGTGGATTCCACGCGACTTTCTAAGCTTCCAAAGCCGTGCGGATTCTGCGACCCGTCTAGCGACATCATCACTGCCTCAATTCGTTCATCTAGATGATGCCACCCTCCTTTTATCAAGAAAGGAGCACCTCCGGCGCCGCACACGTGCTCTCATACCTCCGTGTGCGGTAAACCTCCCCCGCGGTCTTACCCGTGCAGAGGAGGTTGCGTTTCGGAGGATGAGGGTCGGGGTTGCCCTCACTCTTGCCGTGACTAGGAAGTGGCCGCACTTTCGCCCGCTATATCCTCGTCCTGAGTGTCCACTCTGCAAGTCGCGAAATGCTGAAGCCGACATCCACCACCTGCTGTGGGTTTGCCCTGCACTCAAACCGACGAGGCTCCGGCACCTCGCAGCAGCGGGACTCTCGCCGCATAATCCGAGCGATTACATTGCTTGGACGCAGGGACCGCATTATCGATCCCTCTTGGACTTCACTAGGTCAGCAAATCCTTTTTCATTCATTTAATCATCCTTATTCAACCCCATCACATACCCCTGTATGCCCTGAGGCATTTACCCTCGCATTAAAAAAAATCATAACATTGTGCCGCACTCAGCCAATTATTTCTAATCTTCTCGCAGAAATAAGTCACTGATAGCCCACTTTCCTGCTTGCCATCGATGCAATCCCGAGGAAATCTAGAAGCAACATTCCCGCGAATGAACTCGGACGTTAGCTCCTTGTAAAGACCAGCTGGTTCCCCATGACGCCCAGCTTGGGCTGCTTACAGTGACTGTGCTTGCAGACAAACATGACCACTTCAACGCCACTTAACCAACCAGTTTATTTCATCAGAGGAGTTACAGAATGAGAGTTACATCGAGTTGCCTGAATAGATGCTCTTCACCGCTACGCAAAGCTGAGCCCACCCTTCCACCGGAATGCTGGGCACGTGAGCAATTCCGTGACCCCATAAAAGGTATGCGCTGTTGGATGAAGCAGTTGTTATATAATTTTCATTGGCCGTCATGTTATAGACACGTGTGCACATTGATGCTATGCTTCCGCCAAGGTTCTTTTGTGCCTCGAGCTGCAGAAAGCGTTTCAAGGACACCTTGCAATGACATAGCGGAAAACCACCGACAAAAATTTTCCATTCATCATCAAGCCAAAGACGGTTCGTGCAGGCCACTGGCCACGAGGCGCCGAAGAAGAAGAGCGATACCATGGCGGACGGTGCTCATACACAGCCGGCAACTGGAGCTTCTCGTGTCTGTGGGCCCCCCGGAGGAACCAGTCTCGCCAACGCAGCTGCACCGTCCATGAACCCCTGGAATGGCGCGTTCTTCACTGACTGTGCCAGTGCAGTGTGCGTGGCCATAATCTTGGCGATCGGGATCCTCATTGTCTACGCAAGTGTGGGACAGAGAAGGCGCAAGAAGCCTTCCGACCCCGATGTACACTCGTTCTGCTGCCCCGGCGAGGTCGAGAGGATGGCCAGGTACCTCAACACGAGCGTTGACCCGTGTATCGACTTCTTCGCGTACGTCTGCTCAAGTTCGATAGAGCTCAACCACTCCCAAATTACCAGCCTGGACTTTACACTCGAGAGCGCCGTGATAACCGGCGCGATGCCGGACAACGTCCAAACGGCCAAGGCGGGACGCTTCCTCAACTCATACTACCAGTCATGCCTGGAGACAACGACCCTCGGCGGGTCGTTCACCACCTCACTTGCGAGTGCGTTGTCGCAGGAAGTTCGAGACCTCCTGAACAGCATGGACTCTCGAAAGGCGATGGCTTTCATCATGACGGTGTCTTTCAGGTATTATATCCGTTCAGTCATACAGGTCACGTACCAAGAGGCAGCGAAGGTCATTCTAGAAATAGCTGCTAAATGTCATCCCGAAGCCCGCTCGCTGAACTATTTCAGCGCTGCAGTGGACGCACTGAAGCAAACGGCTAATTCGACAGCGACAACAAAAGGTACCGCCATGTTCGTTACGACGCTCTGTGAACAACTTCAAGGGCACCGGAATGAACGCGCAGTGTACCACCTATCAAATGGCAGCACCGATTTCAGCCGAGAGGTTTGGAACATCGGTGAAGTTGAGGACGCGATCAATGCGCTGGGTTTCAGCCTTGATGTGAAATTTATAAAGGTTCAAGGCGTCAAAGAAATTCGCCTGCTTTACGACACTTTCAACAACTACACGAGTGGAGATACCAAAGCGGCCTACCTTCTGTGGCACTCTCTCGTAGACGTCATAGAACAGTTTAACATCCACCCTTATTCGCCCAAATTTTCCACCCAAGTCTTTCGAACCTGCATGGACAGCGCTTTGATACTTAATGAGCTTTGGGAACTGTTCAAAGCCGAAATTCTCACTACCCCACGCAAGGATGATCACGTAAGGGACATATTCGTGCTGATAAAAGGCGCCGTTCATGAACACTTCAAGAGTATGTCCCTCATCGAAGCTGAAGACGCAGAGAAGGGAGACCACTTTTTCGAAAACGTCAATATTGTTACACCAATGGCGGAGAGCCGAGCTTCCGTGCCAGTCCCAATAGCCACGAAGGACTTTGCCCAGAACTTGCTTAAGGGCCGGCGTTTTTCCTATGAAGTAATGACGGCCCGACAGTCGAAGTTTTCACTCTTAACAGCGCCTCTTTATTACCGGGATATATGCTTTCTGGGAGACCGCTATATCCTGCTGGAACCATGGGTGTACAATTTCATTCGTACAGGTCCCACTTCCCTTCTTCCAAATATGGCCATCCTCGGTCAGCTCTTGGCGGAGTGCCTGTGGGCCATGACTTTCGATGTCGTGAAGTGGGAACCTAAGACAAGAGAGAACATCCTGAATTTCAATGATTGCTTCTATGACACATACACCAAGAACGCCAAGATAAGCCAAGAGTTTCAAGTGCTTTACGCTTCGCTCGGTATGTCCACAAATGTATTTACACTGAACTGGACCGACTGGGAGACAGTACAACCGGCTTGGAATCTGTGGACGCTCTCTCACGCACAATTCTTTTACATACTCAATAGCTACTACCGCTGCCCGAACAATAAGTCGCTGCAGAAGTACGTCGAGATCAGCGCGCATGTAAGGTACGTGCAGGATTTTGCGAAGGCATTCGGTTGCCCTATGAATGCTTCGAAGACGAAACCTCCGGAATGTCGTGACCGCGACCAGACCCGCACTTAAAAGATACCATCATGCCCGTGTTCGTTTATTTACTGTTTTTATATAATGCGCTAAGCAACCTCGTCATGTGAAACTGCTTGTGATTATTGGATCCGAAAACTCGTGCTTCGTGTGCATTAGGTCACAAGAACTGAATTTTGTTTAGATATAATGGAGTTTCATAATTGACTATAGCTTTTGTTCTATGCATTTTGGTATCGCTGCAATGTTATGATGTGCTTGAATATTGCGATCTTGTGCGACCGACATTGTATGAGCGCAGAATCGATGTTTCCTTGAGGGACAACACTCTCTTCTCTTGGTTTGTCTTGCGTCTTTAAACCTTGTCTAAATTCTTGTTCTCGAACTGCCTCACTTGATTGCGAGCAGCAGTGGTAGCGTGCCTATGTTTATTTCAATAATAACAATTGAGTCATCGTATATATATATATATATATATATTCTAAAATATATATGGGGGGGGGGGGGGGTGTGGTAGGTATCGCGCCGGTGCTGCATCGTATTTTTCTAGCTTATGCTAAGTATATTCCGCGCATTTACATGATTGCAATGCGATCGAAATCCATTATTGAATGCAACAGCCGGCCGCGTCCTACAGTGAATGGTTTCGAATGAAAAAAAAAAAGAAAACTTTCGGGGCGCGTAAGCTGCGCCTTTAAATTGCACCGTGATAGTTTTATCGGGCCCCCATCCCACCGATGCCCACACCGGATATTCTACGACATGGGGCCCAATAGAAAGCAATGGTGAGCCGATCCCGGCGGCAGCGCCGGGCAGATAAGGCAGAGGCTTCAAGCAGCGACTTTTCAATGGCTGATACCCCGAAAGCAAGTAAAAAGGGGTTTGCGTTGGAGTTTCGCCGTAACAAAATTGTTTTCTCGTGTATTCAAATTGTTTTCTCGTATATTCAAATTGCACTCCGGAGCTATCATGCCTCTAGGTTGTGTGTAAGTGTGACTTTACGAATTTTCGTGGCGAATTTTACGTTGTGAAATTCAATCAGTTCAGTATCGCCTAAGCGCCACGCGAAGGGCTTGCGTGGTTGTTGTGCGGAATGATTCTTTTCTGACGGACAACGCCGCCGACGGTGGACGCCGACGCCGACACCAGTTTTTCTGCGATGCGGGTCACTTAACCCTATCACGCTTAAAGAAAATAGTGCAACAAGAAATGCACACTCCATTGATGAAGTGGCTATGCAACCGGCAGTGTCCATAGTTGTTGTCCGGAGGAATAAACGTTACAGTGGTGGACTTGCTCAAGAAAGATGACCGATGCCACTAATGCGGCTCGCCCGCACGTGCTAGTTGAAGCATTAGTTTAAGGATGAGTGCGCTCTTAGAGCTCGTGAACAGAGTTGTGTTTTCGATCCTGCATGGTACTGTCAGTCGAACTTGTGGCTGTAAGCGCCTCGTGCGGTCCTTGTACAATTAAGCGAGCACGGTGGCTACCGCGTTCACACCCACATTCCTGGGTATACCCACGAAGTATATTTGTCTGCGCATGTGTTCTAGATGCGCGTTTGCCAGTGTCTTCACGACCGCGGCGACAGATGCTTTAACTGTGGGCGTCACCGACAGATGCTTTAACCGCGACGAAATGCGTCGCCGCTGTGCTTTTATACAGATCTGTAAGGCCAGTAGGTCCTGCAGGCACTGCAGTCTTGAAAATCGAGAACTTAGTTCTCATTGAAGTCGTTCGTGTGTAGTCCTCCCAAGATCGTGTTTGTGTCTCTCCAACTAGATGAAGGGCGGCTGGGGTTCTCTTACGCAGCTGTGCCGTGGAGAGAGAAACCACGAACAACATTTACATGCCATTTACAAGAAACGTCTCGAGGGATAGGCTCGGCCAAAGGTCTCCGTGGTCGATTGATATTGCGGGCGATTGATAATGGCGATTGATATTAGTTACTGATATCTTTGTTGAAATCAAGAAAAAGAAATGGGCATGGGCTGGACATGTAATGAGGGGGGAAGATAACCGATGGTCATTGAGGGTTACGGACTGGATTCCAAGGCAAGGGAAGCGTAGCAGAGGGCGGCAGAAAGTTAGGTGGGTGGATGAGTTTAAGAATCTTGCAGGGAGAACATGGCCGCAATTAGTACATGACCGGGCAGTTGCAGAAGTATGGGAGAGGCCTTTGTCTTGCAGTGGGCGTAATCAGGCTGTTGCCGATGATGGTGGTGGTGGTGATGATGATTATTATTATTATTATTATTATTATTATTATGATGATGATGACGTAAGGCCAGTAGATCCTGAAGGCAGTGCAGTCTTGAAAGTCGAGACCTTATTTTTCATTGAAGTCGTTCGTGTGTAGTCCTCCCAAGATCGTGTTCGTGTCTCTCCAACTAGATGAAGGGCGGCTGGGGTTCTCTTACGCTGCTGTGCCGGGGAGAGAGAAACCACGAACAACATTTACATGTCATTTACAAGAAACGTCTCGAGGGATAGGCTCGGCCAAAGGTCTCCGTGGTCGATTGATATTGCGGGCGATTGATATTGATCACATAATCGATGTCAGAGGCGCTGAAGCGTTAAACGTGCATTGCTATCTCCGATTTCGCTGCGCCTGTTTATACACGTAGTTCGCGAGTACAGAAATTTGGGAGCGACATCTCTACGACGCCATGCCCCGCAAGGTCATTCATCGCTTCGCAATGACCTTGAGCCGCCGGAGCCAAGTGTGGCAGCTGTGGCGTCACGCCACGGGATCCGCTGCGGAGAGGCGTCGCCGCTGCGCTCACTCGCAGCTTCGCCGCTGCAGTACCACGTGACTAGGCGATGGTTACGGGGATAAATATACTCCGACGCAACGTGCGTTCGCGCCCAAATTACGTCACGTTGGAGAGAACAGCGTCGGTATTTCGGCCGGTGGTTCAATCACTGGCGCAGCCAACGTAAGCGGAAGCGGCCAACGCGCTCTCACGTGCCCGGCGTCAAGCGACGCTCGCCCGCGCGCCGATATCGGACTATAAACGCGCCTTTAACGGCCGCTTCGCCGGCGCTTGGTTGCCCAGAGAGAGAGAATAAGCATTTATTTCGCAAAGCAAGTAGAAAATTTCCTCGATGAGTGGGGCCCTCAGTCCAGGTCTTTATTGCCTTGAGCGACTTCGCGAGCCCGCTGGATCAGCCGTTGCTGTTCCTGCTGGCTTGTGCTGAGCAGCGCAGACTCCCAAGAGGAAAGGGTAGGGTTGGGTATAGGAGGAACACCTAAAGGGTTAGGGCATTCCCATATGGAGTGATACACCGTGGGTTTGACCCCACAGTTGGGACAATAGGAAGGGTACAGGGTGGGATGAAAGATATGTAACATGTGGAGACAAGGAAATGAATTGGTCTGCAGTTGCCGCCAGACAGTGGCATCTGCCCAATTAAGCGAAGGATGAGGAGGGGGATAGTTATGGCGACTTTGTCGGTAGTACTCGAGCGTCTCGGTGTACTGTAGGGGCTCTGGCTGTGCGTCGTCTGGGTTGGACAGCTCTTCCGATGGTACCCGGCCAGTCAGACCTCGGGCTACCGCATTAACGCGTTCATTACCATGGAGAGAGGCGTGTCCAGGAGTCCAGACGATACGCACCCTGTGTAACGTGGGAGGGGGGACAGAGGAGAGAATTCGATGTGTGTGTGCAGTCACGAGTTCTTGCGCGAAGGCCCGGCAGGCAGCCTGCAAGTCTGTCACTATGGTGATGGGGGTGTCTTGTGCGGAAAGGGTCGAGGCGTTGACAATGGCCAGGGCAATTGCCCCTTCCTCTGCTGAGCAGCTGTGCGTTGATAGAACTGTGGCACACACCCTAAACGCGTCTGTATTGTCAGTTACAGCTAAACACATGGCCCGCCTCTCTGGGTAGCGGGCCGCGTCAGTGTACAAAACCGGTGTAATTGTGGTGCGGTCTCCAAAAATGCGTGCCATGGCCTGAGTTCGAGCGCGTTTACGGCCTACGTGTCGCTCGGGATGCATATTGCGGGGAATTGGAGCTACTTGTATGCTAGCGCGCAGAGCAGGAGCGAGGCGATATTGTGGGACGTGTGTGGGTGCCTCGGGGATAGGGTAGCCAAGGCGAGAGACTATAGCGCAGCTCTGACGGCTGCGTCTGAGACGTTGGAGCTGACCATTGCGATGAGCCTCCAAAATCTCGCCTACGGTGTTGTGGATACCAAGCTGAAGAAGCCGTTTTGTGGAAGCATGTTGAGGCAGCCCAAGAGCCGCTTTCACTGCCTTCCGCAGAAGGGCGTCCATCTTCTGAGTTTGAGTGAGGGTGAGATTGTGATAGGGGAGGTGATATGTGAGCCGGCTGATTATCAGAGCCTGTACTATGTGGAGGACGTCTTTCTCGCGAAGGCCTTTTCTACGATTAGTAATGCGCTTTATCATGTGTGTGTCTTGTGCTATCTGCTGACCCAAAAGGTGCGTAGTGTGCGAGGCTTTGCCATCAGACTGAATGTGGAGGCCCAAGATACGGAGTCTAGCTACTTGAGGGATGGGGCTGCCGTGTAAAAACAGGGAGATATTAGGGGATTCGTCGGTTCTGCGGCGCCGCCTGTGCACGAGGAGCAATTCCGACTTTTCGGCTGCACAGGGAAGGCCTCCCATGGCTGCATAGTTTTGCACCACACGTACAGCTTCCTGGAGAGCATCCTGGATGGCCCCGTCGGATCCCTGGGTTGGCCAGATCGTAACGTCGTCGGCATATAGAGCGTGCCGGATGGTGGGTATGTGGTCTAGTAAGGGGGGCAGCTTAGCCATAGCCACGTTGAAGAGGGTGGGTGATAGGATCGAGCCCTGGGGTGTTCCTCTACCTGTGAGTGCGATGACGTCCGACCGGAGCTCTCCTATGCCAATAGTGGCTGTGCGGTCCGACAGGAAAGTTCTGACGTAGTTATAGGTGCGTGTGCCGCATTGCGAAAAGGCCAGATTTTCGAGAATTAGGTCGTGGGAGACGTTGTCGAAAGCCCCCTTGAGGTCTAGGGCCAGAATAGCTCTGGCTTGTGCCGCAGTGGGGCCATCCACACGTCCTCCTTAAGCTGCAGCAAAATTTCCTGCGTACAGAGGTTAGGGCGGTAGCCGAAGAGTGTATCCGGAAAGAATTGACTGTCTCCGAGAAAGGGTTGTAGCCGCGAAAGTACAACGCGCTCGAAGAGTTTACCTACACACGAAGTTAAGGATATAGGTCGGAGATTCTGGAGGGACAGTGGCTTGCCTTGCTTAGGAATTAGTATGATGTCCGCATGGCGCCATTCCTCCAGTGGTCATTGTAGAATGCAGTTAAGTCTTTAATGGCCCCATCATCTAGGTTGCGTAGGACTGTGTATTGAATCCCATCAGCCCGGGGTGCAGTGTTGCGCCTAATGCCCTGTAAGGCCGCCCTAACCTCGGCTTCTGTAATATCGGCGTCTAGGGAGGTGGCGTCTCTGTGCGGGTAGTCTCTGTAGGTGGCGCGGGTGCCTGTAGCAATGTAGCGTTACTGTAAAGTGTGAAGTAGAGTAGTGTCATCGAGGCCTGATTTGTGGAGGATTGTGCGGACTCTGTTGCTAGTGTGTATTTTGGTTTTCGTAGGGTTTAATAATGCGCGGAGTAGCGACCAGGTCTGAGGTGTGCTTAGCGTGCCGCTGAGGCGATCGCAAAGGCTATGCCAATTGTTATTAGTGAGGGTGCTCGCGTAGTCATCTGCCTCCGTAGTTAGGCGGGCGATACGCAGACGAAGTTTCCGATTATGCTTTTGCCGCCGCCACCGCCAGGTCAGGCCTCTATGGGCCTCCCAGAGATGGAGCAAATGGAGATCCACATCGGTGTCTCTGTTGTCGCAGTGATGTGTTGAGTTGCACTTTTTAGATCCGTTTGAAGTTGTTTGATCCACTCCTGAAGGGAGAGGGTGTCCTGAAGAGCTAGGGAGGACCGATTACGCCTAAATTTATCCCGATTTATAAGCTTAACAGTACGTTCAGGAGTGCGTGTTAGGTGTACCTGCAGTTCAGTAGCTAGAGTGTAATGATCTCTTCCCAAGTTCTCCACGAGATTGCTCCAAGAGTGTAGACCTACCCCTCTGACCATCGTGAGGTCAGGGCACGTGTCTCTGCTTACGCTGTTGCCTAATCGTGTTGGTTGATCTGCCTCTGTCAGCAGAGTCATGCGATGGAGCGCAAGAACTTGAGCAAGCCGACGTCCGTTTGGTGTTTCTGTTTGCTAACCCCAGGCCGGGTGCGGGGCACTGAAGTCGCCTACAATAACCATCTGTTTAGCCACCTTGCATAGATGTGCAAAAAGATGTCCGAATTCATGCTTCCTCGCATTAGGTGCGCTGTAGATATTAAGCACAAACAGGCTGCTATGGGATCGAGAGCACGGGACCAATTCGAGAAGTACGTGCGGTATGGGTGAGGTTTCCAGGGTGTGTTCGATAACGGTCAAATGTTTGGACACTAATGTGGCTGTGAGGTGTGGTGTGTTGCTATTTATTGTGTCTGTGTATGTGTTGTAGCCGGGAAGTGTAGGAGTACAATGCACTTCCTGCAACGCTATTACATCGGGGGGATGCGGCTGTGTGGCGATGAATTGCGTAAGGGATTCGCGTTTCCGGCGGTAGCCCCTGCAATTCCATTGCAACACGCTTAGGAGTTGGAGGGTAGCGCGTGTCCTTTTACGGTTTCTCGCCATGAACAAGTATTATTTGTGTGTGTTTTATACCCGGGGACTGTCCGGGTGGCGGCTCATTGGCCTGGGAGGTGCCGGGAAGTGAGTGTTCCGGGCCCAGTGAGGCGGGTTTTCGGCCCAGCGACGGTAATCGGGCAGGACGAAGGTAAGGATGTGATCTTTGTGTTTCACGTGAAGGCGACAGGGAGCGTTTGGATGAAGGCAGAGGGATCAAAAGTTAGCGAAGTGCAGCCGCTATTTGTTGTTTAATATCGGCCGCTATCTGCTGGACAGCAGGTTGCAGGGCCTGTTGTATTAGCTGTTGAAGTGGCGCTGTGACTTCAGCCATAATGAGCTCCTTCATTTTTTTTCAATTCTGCCTGCATTATGGCAACCAATTCTGTCTTTAGAGAGACGGCCATTTCGTTCAGTGCCTGTTGTGTACGGTAGTCGGTGCGATTGGTTTGTGCAGAGTCATTAAGATGCGGCTCATTGTCGGTCATCATGGGTTGCGGCGTGTGTTTGGGCTTAAAGTGTTGTGGGACTGAAGGGGTGTGGAGATGTGGAGAGGGAGACAGAGGTGGGAACTGCGCTGCCCAGCTTACCGCTTGCTCCTTCTTGGCAGATCCATTTCCTTTATGGCCACGGTCCCTCGAATGGCTGGTACTGGGAGTCCGGTCCTTGGAGTGGCCCTTGGAGTGACTCCGGTCACTTTGGCGGCGATCCCCGGGAGATCCGCGACTGCAGCTGCGTCCTCTAGTCCAGAGGTTCTCCGCCGATCTCCCCGGTGTCGTTGCCGCTTGGGTCATATTTTGCTGAGCGCTCTGCTGAGTCATCGTCCCAGGCTGGCTTTGCGCTCATCCTGGCGGGGTGCGCTCGTCCTTATGTTTTCTTTTTTTCGCGAAGCACGTGCGATTTGTTGTGTGGCGGCAGTTGACGCGATGGGCAGCGAGGGTCAGTAGCGGGATGAGCGCCGTTGCAGTGAATACATTTAGATGTGCACTCATGTTCCTTCGGTGGGTTTGAGATGCCACACGCCGGGCAACGGGGTTTGTCCGGCGTGGGACAGACGTCCGCCCGATGGCCCATCGACAAGCACAAGCTACACACCTGTTGGCGCGGTCGGTATACGTGGCAGCGGAGTTCTGCTCCGTACATTCGGACCTAGCGGGGTACGTGGGTGCCGGAGAATGTAATCAGGGCCGTATGCGTAGGTCCCATCATGCGAGCGTGTAAGACAGCGGCTTCTGAGCAGCGGAGGTTTTCTAGCAGCGTCGTCGTAGTGGTGTTGGGCTGAAGGCCTGAAACTACACCCTTGCAGGAGTTGTCTGGGGCGGCTACGTACGCTTGGACGGCGTGTTGAGTGAGGCCCATGGAGATGAATCGAACTTTCTGCAGCCGTGCCGCGAGGTTCTCGTCCGGTGTGCTGAGCACCGCAAGATTTTGTTCAGTGCGGATGCGAATGATGAGCTCGTTGAGCACGGCGCTGTCCAGCCCCGCTGCCATGCCGATGGCTCCGGCAACAGAAGTATGAGGCCACGCACCCAGGTTCAGGCCGTCTCTCGGGCGGAACACAATATTGTAGTTGTCGACAGGTCGTGGCGGGAGTCGCGCGTTCCTCTTGCGCGGTGCTTCGAGTGTCGGAGGAGGTGGCAGGTTCGCAGTAGCTTCTGCTAAGCGTTTTTTTTTTCCGAGCGACAAGAAACCAGTTGGTGTCGTCCTCGGCCTGACCGGACGAAGCGTCGGCGTCCATCGTGTCAGGGGAGCGGGTGTCATCGGTCTCCATCTGAGCGTAGTAAATTGGCGTAGGAAAGGACGCGCGCCCGCGTCTAGGCTGGCGAGGCGAACGCAGGTAAGGCTCAGCGCGGCGGCGTCGGTGGTCCAGACCTTCCAAAGCCAATAAAATGTGAGGATCTCACCAGATCTTGGAGAAATTGCGCTCGATCGATGCCGCTCGCCGAGCTGCGTCACTTGATGGTATTTTCAGTGGTGAGAAGGCAGGGGAACCGCTCGTTCATGGTTCGAAATGCGGAGCCCATACAGAGTGCGGCCAGTCACTCTTGGTCGCCCAATTTCGCCATGGATGGCACCGGCTGGGCTGTCTGTGCGTTTCGCGTCGGCGCGAGCGACAGGCTGAATCCATTCATCCAGTAGACAAAACTAGACGGCAGGCTGCGATATCTCCAGCAAATGGAATACCGGAGCAAAGGGTGGACATATTAGCACGTTATGGAGAAGCTTACCAAGCGGGCAAGCGTGCCAAGATCGAACCTACTGCAACCGGCGCCTTCGTTCAGCAACACGAACAACAAAGAGAAGGAGATGAAGCTGTGCATACAAGCAACGGTACCCACAACGAACGTTTGACGAAGTACACCCTTCGGCTCGCGGCAAGCTCGACTGCGACAGCCAGGTTTCACTGCCATTTCACGGGCAACCCGTTCGGCAGCTCTTTAACGTGTGTGAAAGAGCGGGGCCTAACTTTAATAAAACACTGTGTGCATACTCTTTGCAAAACCAAGCCAAACAGACCTTGCGCTCATGATAGTTTACGCCATTTAAGCCTCAGCCACGTTTTTTGACCTCGGTCTGACCGCTCAGTGCGAGCCAACTGCACTACGCTCCTCGATTTGACTACGTGCAAGGCCGGTGCAGTACGAATGCAGGGAAACTCCCTACTTAAGAACTGCAGGAAAAGTGGTAGCTCAGCAAACGACGTCGCGCGAAACTTCTTTATTCGTTGTTCGTGGACATATACCTCTCTGGCTTGACAGTTTCTCTAGATTGCTAAATGAGGCGAAGCACACGTTCAATGTATGTACGACTGTCACAGTAAGTCGAAGCATCATACCGCATTACATTGAGTTTGATTGAGTGATTTGTTCTTCGTGATATCCGTTTTCTTACGAAATATTATATCCATACCATTGCGTTGCCACTACGTAGTACACTATAACGATGCAGTCACATGGTCGACGCCGAGCGGTCGTCGTCATGCACTCGTCATCATCCCATTACCGTCATGCCGTCATCGGGATACCGCCTTCATCGTTCCATCGACGTGATTCCTTCGTTGGCCTACCCTCATCTTCACCGCGTCACTACCATACAGCCCTCGTCATGCCGTCATGTGCATAGTAGACCCTCGCGAGCGGGTGTAATAGAGAACTGGGATAATCCTGGAGCCAGTTCATGTTCCACATAGCAGAGGCAATGGAAATCTCAGAATGGCGAACACTGATTCTAAATAAAGATGTCGTCCCCAATACGGTATGTCGCTACGTTACTTGAATGCCATTCACATTAACGTCCGCAATCATCGTGAGATGGGCCCGAATATTGCCTTGCTTCAATCTCGCTTTGCCTTTATCTCGTTTTGCCGCAATCTCATTTTCGCTGCATCATCAGCATTCATGCGGGTCCGTTCGTCCTTTCTTATTTCTTTTCTTTTCGCTGACGATAGTAACTCCTGCTGATATGTTGGCCTTTCCACACGAGCTGTCAGGCCTCTAGGGGCTGACCTTTGAAAGGGGCTGTGTTCAGCGAAATTAGGATATTTCACAAGCGTTTCTGGCGAGCAATTTTGACGTTGTGCTCCATACCACCCTTCTGGCATCCAATGACCACGGCCGTGCTTCGCGACACGTCCCATACTTTGACATGTGAAGCCTCTCGGTGGAGGCTCGAAGGATTCGCTCACATCGTTGGTTGTACGAACGGGATTCACCGCTGCCCATCGTTGAATGTTCATCTGGAAAGTCAAAAAAATTTGAGCTCTCTGGTTTGAAGTTCGTCGTTTCTCTCCTTGACACTCGTCATGAGGCCGTGGCCGCGTTAAACTGGCGCCATTCAGAGAATGAACATCGGTAGGACTGCAAAGCACGGCATTTCTCGATATTGTGTATGCGCATAAATATTTTGGTGTCATCAGCATAGAAGAAAAAGGGGAAGAAAAGCTTCTGAATTGCTGAGAAACGTCATTGATGAGAAATAAGGAAAGCGGACTTAACATGGAGCCTTGAGGCACACCACTAGATGGCCTATAGACAAGAGAAGATTGGTCATTCATTAGACGATGTAGCTTCGTGGTGCTGCTGCACTAGCATATTGGTAGTGCGCAACCTTCTCGAGCAGTAATTGGTAATTGACTACTGCAGAGGTTTTGCTGAGTTCCTAGTACACAGCGTAAACTTGCCCCCTTAATGTGATGGGCGTGGAAAGCTGCACCTGAAAGCTGATAAAGTTGGTGTTCGTTGATCAGTCATAGGAAAATCCGTGCTTATTTGGGGCAGGAACATTTTTACGCAGAACAACGATACAGTTAAATGAGCAATAATTTTCCAAAAGCTTGCAAATTGCGAACAGAAGAGAAATCGGCTGATCGTTTGCGACGTCTGTTTTGAGGCCATAATTAAGGACAGGAATAAAACGTGTCTGCTTGTACAAGCACGCGAGCATATTTTTTGGAATTCCTCAGCGTTTTCGCTTGCCTCAATGTTACGAATTTCCCAGTGCAAGCCAGTGCGTTGAGACGCTTGGCTTCAGACATTTTTTTGTTGCGGCTGCGCTTCCGTCGGTGGTGACCGCCCTCTGGACGGAGCAGTACCGCGCCGTTTGAGGACCCGTGGATGTAGTTGCCCACCGAATTCGTGACGCATACCCACTATGGGGGATTGGCCAAGAAAAGCGTGGAATATTCAAAGTTATAGCCACAAATAAATTTCATGTATGCTAATACAGTAGGTGCTGTTGAAAGTTGAAGCAACACAATATAATGAAGGCAGTAATAAAGGAAGTAATTAGAATCAATAATAGAAAATACATAGAAAGAAAGATATACAAACTTAACATAGCTCTCGGTTGAACTTAAAGCAATTCCTGGACAGCGGCGCAAATAACCCTATATCTGCATCCCAGAGTATATAAAGGTTGTGGGGTGTTCGGGTCTCAACGGAGTACCGACCCCCCGTGGGTTGAAGCTTAGCGAACCACAGGGCTGCGTCAGCCGTCAGCCTCTACCGCACCGCAGCGCGCAAACTGAGGCCGCAAAGCGCTACCGCGCAACGCGCGCAAGTACACAGCTTTGCCCTGAATGAATGGAAACGCTCAATTGCCTCCGGTGGCAGCCAACTCTTGGCAAACGCCTAGTCCCGGGGTGGCGCCAGAACCAAAGGGCTCATGCACCAAGGGCAAAAATACAGAGAGGGGTGCCTATAGCACGTCGCTATGAGAGCACAGGCTCAAGCTGGGACCCGCCTCTAGGAAAAGACCCGGCGGCTATGCTACTTGCTCTCGCGATAACCATTCGGCCATCTCGCCTGAGTTCGGGCAATCTCCTTCGGCAAGGGCCTCCGGTAAGTGCAGCTCGGCGTGGTGCGACCTCGCGCGATCACTAGGCACCCGTCCTTCGGTTTAGCGTCTGGAAATGATGAGCACAATGTACGCGCTCCCCGCACGGGCAAAGGCACCACGCGTAAGCTGAAGTCTCTTCACAAAGGTATCGGCGGACGGGATTAATCATGTACGCACCCGACGCAGTTCCAAGGGAGAAGAGAGACGCTGCCGCCACGAGAGTAGCCGCCAGGAGCCGCCTCGTGACGTCCTAGCCCCGCCTTCACCGCGATCCGTTGCGAGTTACGCGCCACCACTGACAACCGATTGCTAGAGGGAAGGGGGACAGCCGTAGAGATGGCAAAACAGGTGAATGCGCCCGCGTGATGGTGGCAGCGAATTCTTAAATGCCCACATTATCCCAAATGAGAATCCTAGCACAACGCTAAAATCTGACATCGCAGTCAGTGCTTCACCCATCGACAGAAATTGCGCTATTTTTTACATGCCATCAGAATGGATGAATAAGAATAACACGTTGGCCTATGCTCAACAGTAGATGTACTGAAATAGCACTTCTCATTTTAAAGATTCGGGCAGAACTCATCTACGATGACTATCCGGGCATGCCAATAGCCGAAATGCGTCATGTATGAGGCGTTCACTGCAGCCTGGCTTCTGTCTAGCATTTGCCTGAGGACACCTTGCGCCATCTAGCGGCGCGCCCTGCGAAGTCGGGACGTGGCCTCCAAGATGCGTGTCACGCCGGTGCGCGGATTGTGTTGTTGTGCGGGAACACTCAGAATGCATCCCACCCTCTCCGACATCATTCAAGGCGCCGCATGCTAAAGCATCGGGCGACTGCGTAATGCGCTTTTTATATCATCCAGCACCGGATTTCTTTTTCTTACCTAAAGAGCGCTGTGAACGCTTTAGCGAGGGAGGAGCACAGGAGCCACATTTTGTGAGAACTTCATCCGAGCCTACTTCTTTATAAGCATTAGAGGAGAGGTTGCCTCCCTTAGTGGAAGTGGCTACTCCTATTGAGTTAAACTAAATAAGCTAAACGCACGAAAAGCACAGAAAAAACACCAAGGCAGTCAATTTCCCGGAACACTTGCGAAGGTATACAGACGAGTAAACAAGGACCGAAAGAATAAGCATCCACCAAGTTCGCAGTTCTTTACATTCATGGAAGTAGACGTAAGAGTCCGCTGACTGGCGGACTCTTTTGAAATTTGGAATTTCTGGCGTCCGAAGACGCCAGAAATTGACAGTCTTGCAGTTGAGATTGCTGGACTGTATATATGCTAGACAGCCGCATAATAGAACACATAACTACACATAATTGCGCATAACTAAATACAACATCATATTTGCACATAAGAAATTCACACGTGAGCCGCACGCCTATGGTCTGTGGTATGTGAATGTTTACCATAGCGTGGTCAAGAGCGACGATTTTTTTTATCTGCCGTGCTCCAAATGCGATCACGCATGCTGCTCCTTCGACAACGTGCTCTGGCTGTGCCCGTACAACGTAGGCTCCGACTTTCAATGCAAGTTCAAGTGGGACGCCTTGTTGAAGAGCTCGGATTTCACGAACCAACTACAGGCCGTCCAGAGGGCCCGCGACGTCGCGGAGAGTCACTACCTCCCTGTCCCGTCGTGGGCGGAGCCACCAACTTGGCATTGGGGAGCCTTCGGTTCCCTCCAATCAAGTTCCTCAGGACACTCTAGTAAAGTTGTTGTCACTGTCGCTGCCGAAACCTCTCCTATAATTCTGATAAAGAAGTAGGCTCGGAGGAAGTTCTCACAAAATGTGGCTCCTGTGCTCCTCCCTCGCTAAAGATGCCTCCGAAATGTAGACGATGATAAACGGGCCATGCTGCCTCAATGTATTCGGTAATGACGTGCCACGTGGGCGAGGACCCGTGCGGTGTCGGGAAGGGCATAAGCATTGCAGTATATGTTCTATAAACGCGTGTTCATACATATTTAATCCCATGCGCGTGAACGTATGACGGGATAATGCCGGTGGCTTCTAAAACACGGCATTTCTTTTCTTTCGAGACGCCCTGGAATGCATGTAGTTGGGTGCGAACATTTTGAAAGCGCTTCAGGGTACTTTCAGGGTAAAACTTTTAGGCTAATACAGCATGCTCAATTAGTTCCATACAATTTGCTTGTGTTGGTTGCTGTTTTGCGACTATATCCAGTGTGTTCTATTCAGGAATGAAGCTTGGGAAGAAAGAATAGCGAAACGTATTATCAATAAACGCATATTCTACAAGTTCCCATGCATGCCTTCTTGTGTGTAGGCATGCATGCGTGCCTACACACACACACACACACACACACGCGCGCACACGCACACGCACGCACGCGCACGCACAGACCGACAGACAGGCACACAAACACACACACACACATATATATATATATATATATTTATATATATATATTTATATATATATATATATGAACACACTTTTCACTAGCACTTGCACTTTCAGATGGACGCCATGTTTTGATTATGGTGATGACTACTAAGGCATATGGCCCCCGACGGGGGAGCGGTCAAGAAGCGCGTCCTCATGTTGATTATGATGATGCTGATTTCCATGCAATGCCACACGCCCACAACGCGTAATCGGCCAAAAAACTGGTTATACAATGACAACAGCCCACATCTGGAATAATTGGCTAAGCAGCGGAAAACAGCGTCAACGAAAATATTTTCCGGCTATGGGATCCCAGAAAACGTCTAATTTCCCAGAAGCCTGCAATAGTAGTCGCTAAAACTGAACCCCACTATGTTGTTCACATGTACTGGTAGAAGTTGTGAATGCAAGTACTAAGCAGCGTTGTGAGGGCGCTCCGAAATTGTATGTTTTGTGAGATCCTGTGTTCGGTAAATTTTTACAGGGAAGCTGTTAAGGGCAACTTTACCTACTAAAGTCTCCTCTTGTAGAAAAACAATGCCGAAGATAGTGCAATGTCGAGCCGACCCGTGGCGCAGCTGCAGTTCGCCATTATGGGCCCACATAAACAGCTTCGCTGGTCATCCTTCGTCACAGAGTGGAAGGGCCGTGAGTTTTCCTTTCGGTCGACTGTGCATAGTGTGCCAACAC
Source organism: Dermacentor andersoni (assembly GCF_023375885.2). Lineage (NCBI taxonomy): Eukaryota > Metazoa > Arthropoda > Arachnida > Ixodida > Ixodidae > Dermacentor > Dermacentor andersoni. Next base: position 81,120,598 of record NC_092818.1, read on the forward strand.
CAACTAGTTTCTTGAGACGATGGCCGCGTTTTGATGATGGTTATAATTTCCGTACTGTTGCTCGCGCCCAAAGTCCGGTGGCAGGGAAGGGGGGCTACTCAATGTGGCCGTAATACATTGAGTGGCACGGCTACGCAAGAGCACATGCGCGCGCTAGTTTTGTTTACGCCAAACACGCTGAAACAAAAATGGAAATATATCTGACATTTCAGTACTCGCTTCGCGAAAGATTCGTTTAACATAGATTTCAACATGCGTGCTGAATCTGCATGGTTCTTGTTTTTATTTTTACAGCCCACGCCCCATTGAATACGCCCACTGCAGCTGGGAGTCGAACTTTAGAGGAAGCTTTAGCTCGGGTGCTCCTAGCTAAATACATGTAAAAAGAGAATTAGTTTTTCTCGGCAACTACTGCACCAAATCTGGCGAGGTTTGTTGCATTTAAAATAAAAGTTTAAAATCTAGTGACTATATGTTCCGAATTCTTTATTTACGTCGTCAATATTTTATTAAAGATTGGCAAAATCGAAAATTTTTAGAAAACAGAACTATCAAGTTCACAACTCTGCAACTCAGCAATGAAAAATGATACCACAGTTTCGTGAATTGCATCTAATAGTGCATCTAAAGCGGACAAAATTGATATGTTACACATGAATCTGAAGAAAATTTATTAATATGAAAATACAGCTTTTCCAGACCCCTTGTGCACAAAGTAACGAATTCACTTAAATAAATTGACATATCGAAATTGTCCGCTTTGAATTATTTAATGGATGCCATTTACAGAACCGCAACATCTGTTTTTGATGCAGAGCTATTAATTTGTAAACTTGTTGCTTCTATTTCGTTCGAGCTTTCGCATTTTTGAAAATCTTTTTAAGAAATTTCAGGCCTAAAGCAAAATTCTGCTTTCGAGAGTGACTAGAATATAACTTTCTCTCTCAAATGCAACAAATGTCATTAAGATTGGTCTATGGTTTATCTCAGAAAAAGGTTTTTGCATTTTACATGTATTTGAACAGGTCGCGTCGGAATTGGGCCCGAGCTAAAGCTTCCTCTTACGAACAGCAGAATGGCCTACTCATTTAGGCATTTTGACGGGTGCGAATGACCCAACAAATTTTTATTCGAGTATGACATATAGTATTCTAGTCTGCATTTCTTATATAATGTACCCGATATGTGGAGGTTGGCAAGAGCATCTACAAACGTACACTAAGAAAAATTCTAATAGTGATACAACCGAGAATGTCGTATATTAAACTCTGAGGGAAACATTCGCGCATATGGAACAGGCGTTAGGTCCAAAATTATTCTAGTCGCTTTGTTTGAAAAATGCGAACTCGAAACGGGCACAACCTAGCAGATAACAAATTACCTCTATTGCTTTTTTTTGTTTTGTTTTGTTTTTTCTGTTTTTGGGCAGCGGAATGCATAAAGCAATTAACCGTATTTTCATTACAAATAAACGGTATATTACCGCCGTACTAATGCTACGGGGATTATGCGCTTGTAGAAAGGAAGCAAGAGTATTTACACGATATTACGCTGGTATCAGTAATGATGATGATGACGATTCCTCATTTAATGGCACGAACACCCTGTGAGCAATAGCCCTTGAACTTGGTAATAATATATTAAAGGAACGAAAAAAAAATGTAATCAACACTGCAGGGCCGATCGGCAGCTCGTGCAGCGTTTCTCAAATACGTTGGCATCTTCGCGCTCAAGGCACCGCTGAAACCGCTCGCGCCTTCATGGACACGCGCCGTGAAACAATATTCTCGTGAGCATGTTAGCTAGAAAGGAGTAGCTCGCTTCCTACTCTTCACTGGAAGAGAAAAGAAGCTAGGAAAAAATCAAAACGCCGGCGGAGTAGCGTTAACTGAAGGAGAATATAAACGCGGAGGCACGACAGAAAATTTTCTAAAATTTTCAGACGTTTGCAGAGGATACCCGATGGTATGAAGCACGCTAGCGTCTGTATTGCTTTCTCATGTGACGATTGATAGGGTCGGCGGGTCGTCCAAATGTTTCGTTCGTCGGCAGTGAGCCACTGCCTTTTACACGACTGCCAGTACGTCTCGGAAAGTGATCGGGAACATAATGGACAGTGCCTTCGTGACCACAATTTTCGCAGGTAACGTCTTGGGCCATTTCGATGCCAAGACAGGCAGTTTAGGTTAGTATAGCGTGAGGCAGAGCAAGGCTATTAGGGCGGCCTGTGTCTACTACAAAAGGACGAGTAAGGACCCGTGTCCCTTAAACCGGTTCGGAAATATCTGTTCGTGTCGATTTATGGCCTTGCTATTCTTTCAGCTCCTTTTCTTTCTGTTGCACACTCACGTTGAATGAAATGTTGGCCAAAACTTCCTCGTAGAGGCCGCAGAGGGCTTAACACATTCGTCCCACACGATAGACCTCAATGGGGTGAATGAGTAATCTAATTTCTTTAGAAATTAAGACGTCGGATTCGAATTCACGCAATACGATTGATTTTTGCAGAAAAAGAAAGTAATTCAACGTTCGCTCGGTGTGCGAAAATAGCTAGCATATGGCGGTATGATGAGGACCTGACCGTAATTGGTCGACTAAAACAGCCTATTGAATGGCAGCTGCTATCTTTCGCTTCCGGGAGTTATTTTTGCAGCCGAAAACAGTACAGTGGTAGACTTTTCACCTCTAGCCAGTTTGCATTGCAGCAACAATAGAGGAAGTAAGTTAGAAATCGCGGTAATTCGCAATTGCAGGCTTGACTTCTCTTACTTTTCTTTGTTTTTTTTTATTATTTCGCGCCGCCACTGTGACGTCACGCGTGTTATACTAATTTCGCGACGTCTGAGCCGATTATACATACCCTTTTCTTTTTCTTTTTTTTTTTCACAATCTTGCCAGGTTGACCTCTCTGGTTCCTCTGGTTCCTCTAGTATACCAAGTCCCAAGCGGGTGCTTCCTTGTGTGGGTCTTCCACTCTGCTTTCCGTACTGGCACTGCGTTAGTTCTAAGCCGTGTATCAACCATCCCACGCAAAAAAACAATTGCACGGAATATAAAGATGGAGTAAGAAGTAACGGAACACAGTGAACACATGACAGCGCGCAAACGCCAGCAGCAAGTGAAAAAGCGTTTTTACAAACCAGTCGTCTTCGAAGGGCAGGCAAATTGTGCGCGTCGCACGCGCTGCGCGAACCGGTTTAAGCGAAGTTTTCATTAGTAAGCATGCTGTTCATGCTCAGCCACCATTTGCTATACTAGGGACCACGCGACCCAGTGAGTGAGTGAGTGAGTGAATAAACTTTATTGCAGGTGCGGCGAGGACGCGAACTCGTCGCGCGCCCGGCTAGTTCCACGTCGGGACCGGCAGGTCTAGTCCACCGGCCCGGTCGCGGGCACGCCGGACGGCCAGGATTTGCTTTTCTAGAGCGGGGCTACGCAGAAGCGAGTCCCACTCCTCCTTGATAAACTTGGGGTATGTCGACCCACAATCCCAGAGCATGTGAGATAGAGTGGAGGTCTGGCCGCAGGACGGGCAGGCGTCGTCGCGATACACGTCGGGGTAAGCCTCGTGGAGAGCGGACAGACACTGATATTTGCTGGTCTGTAGAAGCCTAAGCGAAACGGCTTGCGCCCTATTCAACTTGGCGTGAGGGGGTGGTAAGACCCTTCAGGAGACGTAGAAATATTTAATAATCTCCTTGTGAGTAGCGACCCAGTAGCGACGCATTTTCACTCGGAACCGCATCCATCAACACAAACTCGCGGCTATGGCAAATCAGTTCTGCGGAATCACGCAAGGAGGAGCTAACGTCGGGTGACGTTAGGTCCACGTTAGCTAATAAACTTGCGGCGCTCGATCATGCTCATGTCACGCGTGTCGACAAAGAAACTTGACGACGACGGAACGACCGGGACGGCATGGTGGCCAGAGGAGTAGGTGTGCCGACCGAGCGTAGATCCCCACTTCTCCGCGTCATGGTGCACGAAATGGCGCTGCAGTGAATAGAACGGTTTTCCTGCGAGCATCATCCTCCGTATACGCAGGGACATGTGTGTACACAGGCAAGACAAAATACATGTTTGAGAATATCCCTGCGGCCTATTTTAGCTATGATTTACGCTTCAAATACCATTCTGTGAAGTGTAAGCAAATTTGTATGGTCGATTGTTCTATTGTCGGAGAACACGAAGTGCTGTAACTACTGCTTTTTTAGCTTCTGTGCAAGAACCTCGTACTACAGCTTTAGCGATTATGAACAAGTGCAGAGTTATTTCGGGGTTTTACGCTTTGAACTAGTTAGTAGCCTTTTCGTAGATTTGGTTCAGCCAAGTATAGTTTGAATCAAATGAATAATAAGGTTCAACGTCGAGAAGCACAAGGGCTAGTTAGAAGCACACGGAGACGTCGCAGAGCGGCCTTCCGGAATACTTTTGTACCACCTCACAGTCGTTAACGTGTGCGTAAACCTAATTACACGAGCGTTTTATATTCTGGCCCAATCAGAACGCGGGCGCTATGGCAAATAAGTGAACCCACACCCGCGTCATTAGCAACAGAACGATTACCTCCGAGCCATCACGGTGGGTAAGACCTCCGTTTGGAGAAAGGATGCGGCACTTGGGGCTGAATTTACAGCTCCCGTGTTAATAAGCCTTGTTGTTTTTTCGCCTTTCCTAAAGCTTAGTAACATATTCTTAGAACCGCTTACGCTGTTGCTGACAATATTTCTTACATTTCAGGTACAACAAACACAGCGGTCCTGAAGGTTTATGAGTGGCAGCCGTCCGTTCCTTGCCCATAAATTCACACGCTTCCAATCTAACTCTATTGAACTGTTAGGTTGAAAAGTGACTTCGCTCAAAGAGCAAATACAGCCGCCGTGGAACGTTCCACTTCCATATCCAGTTACAGAGAGTGATGTAACACGTACGCGATGACGAGCTCCGCAAGCGTCGGACCAGAAATTTTGACGTCGTAATTTGCAGAGGGTTCGTTCGCAGCTTGTTGCTCCGATAACTTTCCGAGCGTTTGTGGTCATAATCACGTTGTGTGTTCACAGTCCCTGATAACGCTCGCTCTTAGCTTCTCGGGCATCTTAGTAGAGAGATGAGCGCAAGCCCCATGTTAATGCATCTTTGGTAAACTTTTCAGTGTAAGGAACACGGCTGAAATCGCGCTTGAAGGACTGTTCCTAAAGGCATCTTTCGCCTACAAATGGTGTCCGCTGCTGCTCTTGGGAGTGCATAAAACAACGTTTCTTTAGGCCCCCATTATTCATAGTTCACAGCGAAGAAATAAGTGTGCCTCTTAATCTACTTCGAAGCGGAAATGCGGTCGGTATTTGGTACGGCCTCCGCTTGATGAGCTTCCGCTAACCATGCATCTCACTTTATCGTCGTAGAAGCTGAAGATGGCGCGAGCACAAGCTTCTTGTGAAGAGGCCATAGTCAACCATCCAATCGGCCGATTGAATACGAAAAAAGTTGTCTCTGCAAGTAAAACCGGAGAAAGTAAAGCACGAGAAGTGGTCAGTGCTCTCGAAACACTGCCGAAGAACGCTGCGCGCACGCAGGCAGCCGAGTTCGTGACGTTGGAAAGTGCAGCGTTTTGCTTTTGGTCAACGCTACGCGAATTTGTGCACTGTTTCAGGAAATCTAGGAGAGTAAAGGCAGCGGCCACTGGGCGCCATGCACTTTTCTTGTTGTAAAATCATTCTGACAAGAAAACTTGTGATGCCAGAATATGGCAAGTGAATTATACACGACAAGGCTGTATTTTACGGCACTAGGTGGCATCTTGCACGCTAGCTTATCTGTCAGCGCAAGGAAGTGCTGAGAATGAACCATGGAACATTGTGAAAAACAAGAAACTGTGCTGGCTACAGGGCCAAAGAAACACAGACAACAGGGGTGCTGGATACCATTGAGCAACCCTGTAATCAGCGCTGTTTCTTCAGAATGTCAACGATCGAACAACTAGCCCACCCTCGCACTCATGTATTTGCGAAGGAGAATTCGAAGCGCGTGCGTGCCTCTAACGCAGCTGTCTCTTCACTAAGTGGTTTGCGGTGAAACTGCGCTTTAGCCCGGAATCACGAAACGCGTTCTTTATTTTGCGGCAATATGTGGCCGCTATTACGACAGAAGCAGGGCACTTGTGAAAACATTAAGCAACAACAAAAAAAAAAAACAGTCGAACACCAACGCTAGCGTGTCCTCTTGCGTTCGTGTTCAGCGCGCGTGTTCGTCTGATTTCGTCCTCGTGCCCAAAGTGCGCTGCCAACGAACCAGCCTACCAACATCTCCTCAGAAAATCCGCGAACTTAGATTCAAGGCGCATACGCTCGATTTCACTCACCTGACGTGGTTCCTTAGGGGCTATGGTGTTGGCCTGCTAAGCGCGAGGTCGTGGGATCAAACCCCTCTGCGGCAGCCACATTTTGATGGGGGCGAACACACCCGTGTACTTAGATTTAGGTGCACGCCGAACCCACGTGGTCCACATTTCTGGTGTCTCCCACTGCGACGTGCGTCATAATGAGATCGTGGTTGTGGCATGTAAAATCCCATTATCTTTTTCTATTTCACTTCTCTTTTCCCAGGGTGGTTTTGGGATCCTGGTTCAATAGCTGTGGGTCAAAGTAGGGCGCCACACGATATAATATATATATGTATATGTATGTATATGTAAGTGTCACCGGTGGTGATACATATTTTTCTTGATTATGCCAACTAAATTCCGCACATATATATGATTGCAACGAGTTAGCAATCAAGGGTGTTAGGCAACAGTGACTACGTCCAATGGTGAATAGTTTCTAATTGAAAAAGAAAACGTTACAAAAACGAAGGCACACTTCTTGACGAAGTCTCTGCAAATCCAGCAATCTCCGCAGTTGTCGTTGTTGTCCGGAGGGTGAAACGCTGCAGTGCTGACTTGCGCAAGAACGATCACTGATACGGCTCCTCAGAAAGTGCTGGTTGTACCATTAGTTTAAAGATGAGGTCGCTCAGTGTAGGACTCCGTGCGGCCGGAGCAGAGAGAGCCGCTTGAGAGCGGCTGAGCAGAGTGTTATTTTCGCTCATTCACGGTACCGTCAGTCCGACTTGTGGCTTTTGATACCTCTTGCGGTGCTTAAACAATTAGGCGAGCGCGATGGCTATAGTGTTCTCACTCACATCCATGAGTATACGCACCAGATATACTTGAATGCATGTGTGTTCTATATGAGCGTTTGCCAACGACTTCATGGCCATGGCCACGGATGCTTTACCAGTGACGTTGTCTACGGCACATGAGTTTGGGATAAGGCGACCGGCCAGTAAAGCAAACTGGCCCCATCCTCGAGAGGTGGTAATCAAAACTGTGCCCATCTCGGATGCTTTCCAGTCAGAAGAGTTCACTTGGTGGGCCAATCCTTGCACTCACTACATGAAATGCGTGACCGCTATGGTTTTATACATATTTGTAAGGCCAGTCGATCCTGCAGGCCGTGCAATATTGATAATCGTGGCATTAATTCCCATTGCATTCGTTCATGTGTGCAGTCCTCCTAAGATGGTGTCTGTCTCTCGCCGCCTAAATGAGGGGTGGCGGGGGTACTCTTACGCAGCTGTGTGGGGGATATGGAAACCACCAACAACATCTATAGGTCATTTACAAAGGACGTCTCGACGGATAGATTAGGCTAGAGGTCTGCGTGGTTGATTCATAATGCGGGCGATTAGTATCGATCGCGTAATCGATATCAGAGGCGTTGAAACGGTCAAAACTCTATCACTATAGGTCTCTTTGATTTGGCTGCGCCTGTTTGCATAAGTTCGCGAGCGCAGAGCTTTTCCCCTCGATCTGACCGCGCAGCGCGAGCCATCTACTACACCACGTTTCTCGATATTACTTCGTGCAAGGCTGGTGCAGCACGAGAGCAGAGCACTTGCTACTTTGCAAGCGCAGGCAACGTGAAAGCTTAGCAGACGACGTTGCGCAGAACGTAATTATTCTTTGTTCGTTGACATATACATGTGCCGCCACGGATTGACAGTTTTTCTAGATTGCTAAATGAGGCGAAGCGCACTTTCAGTGTCTGTATAGTTGTCATAATAATTCGATGGATCACAACGCGTTAGATTGAGTTCGATGGATTTATTTTCTCTTCTGGCGTGTCTTCTTACAAAATAATAAATTACGACGTCATGCCATCGTCGTCAGGGTTCGAATGCCGTGATACGAATAACCTCGAATATTCTGAAAATAGATCTCCCAGTTGCATAATTTGCACACTTTTGTCACTTCAGTGCGTGGCATGTAGCACATCATCACCCAGCCAACCATAAAGCCGCTTAGAAAGGTAACCCATCAACGACACGGACGGGTCATCAAGGCGTTGAAACGTTTCGTCGCTAACAACTATATGGAATGTGTAGTAGCAGTCGAGCTTTTTTTTCGATGCTCCAGCAAGAGACATGGTTACATTGACAGATTTGATGTGATTGGTCAGGTGAGAAGGGGCGGTTTCAGGGGAGAGCGCTCCTACAGAAATAGCTCTAGGACACTTGGGGATTTGGTTAACAGACGAAGTTCGTTCGTTCGTTCTTAATAATAATAATAATAATAATAATAATAATAATAATAATAATAATAATAATAATGATAATAATAATAATAATATCTTTATTGCTCTAACACATATACAAAGTTATAATCAGGCCTGTCTAATCCTACAAGGGCTTGTGGGACATGGCCCTGCAGAATTGGCAAGACAATACATTGAAATAGGAAAACAATCACATATCAAAGAAAAATTATGACGCTGTTGCGCAAAGCGCGCGGCATTACATTTGGCTGCGCAAATTTATTACAGCAGTACCTCTATTTCAAACTTACGTAAAACGAACACTACAGACAACACAAAATGCAAGAATGCGAAGCTTTAAAAGAATTTTCACATAAATGTTGACAGATTAGGAATGTGCACACATCCGCGGGCCTCACCGTATCTCGTTGCAGAACAAGGTGCAGTGAAACGCAAGTCCGAACGGAGCATGCGCACAGATTTATGCTCAACTTTGAAATCTGAGTCCCAAAAATCACGTAACACTCCTGTTTCAACAAACAATGAGCGGAACGAAGGAAAATCTACGGCGGTAAAAATTTTTCCAGATGAAAGCAGAGGCGAGTTATACGGTACACTTTGGAGCATGTTCTTTAAAAGAGCGTCCACCGGGATCTCCCAACACACAGAACAGAAGGCGAAAATTGTGATGCCATAACTTAATATTCCGTACGGAAGAGTGTGCACAATTGATATTTTGACAGAAAAAGGAATAATAATATATGGGGTTTTACAAGCCAAAACCCCTTTCTGATTATGAGGCACGCCGTAGTGGGGGACTCCGGAAATTTTGACCACCTGGATTTCTTTAACGTGCACGTAAATCTAAGTACACGAGTGTTTTCGCATTTCGCCCCCATCGAAATGCGGCCGCCGTGGCCAGGATTCGATCCCGCCACCTCGTGCTCAGCAGCCTAACACCATAGCCACTGAGCAACCACGGCGGGTGACAGAAAAAGGAACTATACCTTTACAGTGATAAAGCACCCAGGCAACACTTCGGAGTTTACTACATAAATACGCTATATGCGTTTCCCAGGATAGGTTTGAGTAAAAAATAAACCCATGAACTTTATAGACTGCACATATTCCACTGTAGTACAACTACATGGCGAACATAACTTAGTCTGCAAAATGATATGTTCATCTATCGACGTAATCTTCGAGGTATTTCTGAAGCAAATCAGCTTTGTTTTGGATTATTGATTACAAGAAAGTTCTTATAAAAAAAACAATTACGTTATAGGCATCTTTTTGTAGCATATTGATTGCCGATCTATAGCATAAATGCTTTGCTAGTAGAACAGGTTCATCGGCGTGTTGAAAAAATTGTGCATTTAGAAACAATGGACGCAAGGTCATTCATGAAAATATTAGACAGTAGCGGGGCTATGATATACCCTTGAGGAATTACTGCGACCGTGTGCTAGAATGGCCATGCATACTGGTGTGATAGAGCCGCGAAAAGTTATTGAGCGCAGCGGTATATTGTTAGACGATATTGGCGTTTGTGGGCACGCCGCACAATCGTTTTTTAAGAAAGCCTTGTTCATTTGAGTGTTTTGTTTCTACTGTCACACTGTCGTTTGTATGTTAAGAGGCAGGACGGCTTTGTTCGCGTTCTTGTTTTGAGAGCTTCTTTCTGATGTGCTGTTGGGCTCTTAGGTATAGTAGAGTGCATGCTATATCTATGTGTGGTATTTTGTATGGTATATATGTATAGCTGGATTTATGTGTATTTTAAAGAATTACAATATGTTATAAGTGTATGTTCGATATACTAGGGAATCAAGGTTGCGTGTACGTGCATTTATAGCAGCACATGCTAGGTGTCAAAAGTGAACTCTTCATGAGGCGAGAAGAAAACGGCGTCGAATTTGTGCGTCAACACATCCTTTTTGTCATGACACTTGTTCGTTTGCTTGTCATGGTATTCTAGGTTTTCCTACTGTAGTAGATTACTTACCCCTATACCGAAGTTATTTACCAACTGTAAAGCAGCTGCTAAGAATCTTCAAGTGTCTCAATGCTGGTTGCTTGGACGGTAATGTGCGGTCCTGTTAAACGGCTCCTTTGCTTTTGGGATGCAAACAGTAGGCGAAGAGTATGCGAGTAGCATGCGTACAGTATGCAAACACCGTAGCATGCTATACTGCTGAAAAACCACGCAAAAATTATTTCGCATAGCCCTTTCATCGGAGTGCACGATCAGTTCTACGTTGGTTAAACATAAAGAATTCCCCCAAATTCCACATCAAGACGCTGCCAATAGTCCGTCACACGTTACCTCACACGATGTCTTTCTTCTTTTTTTTCCCCCCCTTTCGCGCAACTTCTTCCACTTAATATTCCTTCTTTCATTGCTTAGTTTCAGCCAAGGGTACCAGATACGTGCCACGCTAGCTCAAGCTGCGTTTAGTCTTGTATGATTAACCTCATGCACGTTTTTTCTCTCTGCTGCGTGGTTCACGATGTAGAAGTTTGCATGCCACGTGGCAATAAGCGCCACTCTTTCTTGTGGCGAGGTTCATTGAGCTACAGTTAATGGAGATAGAGTTAAGTAAAGCATTCTAACACACGACCTTGGGTGGGAGTCGAGCCCTCTCATTGGAATTAAGAGAGATGACTAAGCGAAGTACACTAAGCGAATTAAGAGGGATCACTAAGCAAAGTAGAATAAGGGAATTAAGGGTGATGTGTACGTGATGTGTCCGTCTTTAATGCATAGGCATTTGGGCTTTCGCCTTCAAGTCTTCCTAGGGATAACATAGGAGACCCTGCGAATTTTTTATGTAAAACCGTCATATGGCCCATTGAGCGAAAAAAGCCAGCGTCTGTCTTGTGTAGCAGCGAAACGGCAAGTAAATGGCCATTGCCGGCGACGCCACTTCACGAGCGCGCCTCGAAGGAGCAACGCGGGCGGAAGGGAAGACCTGCTGCCGCATTAGCGTGCCAGGTGTTGCTTGAGGGGAGAGGGCATCGCCACGACGCCACGTCATCCTCGCTCTAGTTCTCAGAAGGCAGTGTTATCCGCGCTTTTCTTGTCGTCCCAAGCCCCCACCTGCGTTGTAAGTGCACCTCGGTAAAATCAAAACGCGCCAAGGGTCTCAAAGCGTTCGTTGGCCCGCGAAGAGCTCATAACTCGAAGGACCGCTCAGCGGTGCTCAATTGGCCATTAATGCTTCCGCATATTGACAACTCGTAAGAATTTCCTGGGTGTCCAAACATTTTTTGCAATAATTTTATTTTCATGCAGTAGGAATTACTTGTACAGAACGCACAGATTTTCGCCGTCACTGTGATGTTCCATGTATTTTAATTTAAATATATAAACAAATAAAATTGCCCGCTAGCCGGATGCGAACAAGGGACATCTAGCACAGAAACCCGATACTTAATAAATAGGCCACGTATGCTTGTCTCAGCCTTAACGACTTCTCATCTGAGAAAGGATCCCACCCTCTCCAACAGTATTCATGGCGCCGCCTGCTAAAGCATCGGGTGGCTGTGTAATGCGTGCTCGATATCATCCAGCACCGGATTTTTTTTCTCCCCTAAAGAGCTCCGTGAACGAGGTTAGGCCTACAGTTCTTGACTGCACTACCTTTGGGATCGGCCCACATTTTTATAATGCACTGACTTCGCCATCGGTCCAAATTTCTGGTTAGTTAATTATATACAGCCGAAAAGAAAACTATGTTGGCAATGACAGAAATACCATTGGCATTGAGATGTTTTTGCAAGATACAAACATCTTACACTCACGCTAAAGCTTCGCTCCTGAGCACGCTATGGCAATTACTCACAGACCATAGGCGTGTTGCGCACGTTTGAATTTCTTGTGTGCAATTACGCCGTTGTATTAAGTTGTGCGCAGTTATGTGTATTTATGTTCTATTATGTAGCTATCTAGAATATATACAGCTCAGCAATCTCGTCGGTGAAACTCAATTTCTGCCGTCTTCAGTGGACTCCTGCGTCTACTTTCATGTATGTAAAGAACTACGAACTTGATGGATTTTCATTCTTTGAGCAACCCTGTAATCAGCGCTATTCCTTCAGAATGTCAACGCTCGAACAACTAGCCAACCTTCGCAATCGCGTATATCCACCTGGGGTTCTTTAACTTCCACCTAAATCTAAGTACACGGGCGTTTTCGCATTTCGCCCCCATCTAAATGCGGCCACCGCGGCCGGGATTTGATCCAGCGACCTCGTGCTCAGCAGCCCAACACCATAGCCACTGAGCAACCACGGCGGATAGAGGGCGGGATCACGGCGGGATCCTGATTCTGGAGTTGCTGCTCAAAGTCGGGCGTCACACCATGGCCCGTTTTCCTACGCCTCCGGAGCGCCTAAAGAGAAGGGACTCTTGAAGACACTAAGCTGACTAAGCACGTCTCCGTCGTTTTCTGCCTATTGGCGATCGTAGATTTTTGGTGAAGAGATGAGGTCGGAAGGCTGATGATACCGAAACGGGTTTATTTTATATATTTACAACAGACATTACAGCAAACAGATCCATTGTTATAGCAACTCACTACGGCATGACTGAATCGAAGCACACTACATGTCGAATCCCAATAAATGTCGATACCCTAGGCAAGGGAATCTGATCACATTGCCCCGACCAATCATAACATTCTGCCAAACTCCACCAATAATTTCTCATTTCCTCGCAGAAATAAGCCACTGATAGCCCACTTTCCTGCTTGTCATCGATGCAATCCCGAGGAATTCTCGAAGCAACATTTCCGCGAAAGTACTCGAACGTTAGCTTCTTGTAAAGACCAGCTGGTTCCCTATCACGCCCAGCTTGTGCAGCTTAGCGTGACTGTGGTTGCAGACAAACATGGCCACTTCAACGCCACTTAACCAACCAGTTTATTTCATTAGAGGAGTTACACAATAAGTGTTACATCGAATTGCCTGAATAAAGGCTCTTCACCGCTTAGCAAAGCTGAGCCACCCACCGGAATGCTGGCCATGTGAGCAATTCCGTGACCCAATAAAAGGTATGCGCTGTTGGATGAAGCAGTTGTTATGTAATTTTCATTGGTCGTCATGTTATAGACATGTGTGCACATTGCCGCTCTGCTTCCGCCAAGATTCCCTTGTACCTCGAGTTGCAGTAAGCGTTTCAAAGACACCTTGCAATGACATAGCGGAAAACCACCGACCAACATTTCCCATTCATCATCAAGCCAATGACGGTTCGTGCAGGCAACTGGCCACGAGGCGCCGAAGAAGAAGAGCGATACCATGGCGGACGGTGCTCATACACCGTCGGCAACTGGAGCTTCTCGCGTCTCTGGGCCCCCCGGAGGCACCAGTCTCGCCAACGCAGCTGCACCGCCCAAGAGCACATGGAATGGCGCGTTCTTCGCCGGCTGGGCCGGTGCAGTGTGCGTGGCCATAATCTTGGCGATCGTGATCGTCATTGTCTACGTAATTGTGGAACAGAGAAGGTGCAAGAAGCCTTCCGACACCGAGGTACACTCGTTCTGCTGCCCCGGCGAGGTCGAGAGGATGGCCAGGTACCTCAACACGAGCGTTGACCCTTGTATCGACTTCTTCGCGTACGTCTGCTCAAGTTCGATCGAGCTCAACCGCTCCCAAATTACCAGCCTGGACTTTAAACTTGAGAGCGCCGTGATAACCGGCGCGATGCCGGACAACGTCCAAACAGCCAAGGCGGGACGCTTCCTCAACTCATACTACCAGTCATGCCTGGACACCATGACCCACGGCGGGTCGTTCACCACCTCACTTGCGAGTGCGTTGTCGCTAGAAGTTCCAGACCTCCTGAACCGCATGGACTCTCGAAGGGCGATGGCTTTCATCATGACGCTGTCTTTCAGGTATTATATCCGTTCAGTCATACAGGTCACGTACCAAGAGGCAGTGAAGGTCATTCTAGAAATAGCGGCTAAATGTCATCTCGAAGCCCGCTCGCTGAACTATTTCAGCACTACTGTGGACGCACTGAAGCAAACGGCTAATTCGACAGCGACAACAAAAGGTACCGCCATGTTCGTTGCAACGCTCTGTGAACAACTTAAAGGGCACCGGAATGAACGTGCAGTGTACTACCTATCAAATGGCAGCACCGATTTCAGCCGAGAGGTTTGGAACATCGATGAAGTTAAGGACGCGATGAATGCGCTGGGTTACAGCCTTGATGTTAAATTTATAGAGGTTCAAGGCGTCAAAAAAATTCGCCTGCTTTACGACACTTTCAACAACTACACGAGTGGAGATACCAAAGTGGCCTACCTTTTGTGGCACTCAGTCGTAGAAGTTATAGAACAGTTTAACATACACCCCTATTCGCCCAAATTTTCGACCCAAGTCTTTCGAACCTGCATGGACAGCGCTTTGGTACTTTATGAGCTTTGGGAACTGTTCAAAGCCGAAATTCTCACTACCCCGCGCAAGGATGACCACGTAAGGGACACATTCGCGCTGATAAAAGGCGCCGTTCATGAACAATTGAAGACTATGTCCCTCATCGAAGCTGAAGACGCAGAGAAGGGAGACCACTTCTTCGAAAACGTGAATATTGTTACACCAATGGCGGAGAGCCGAGCTTCCGTGCCAGTCCCAATAGCCACGAAGGACTTTGCCCAGAACTTGCTTAAGGGCCGGCGTTTTGACTATGACGTAATGACTGCCCGAAAGTCGAATTTTTCACTCTCAACAGCACCTGTTTATTACCGGGACATATCCTTTCTGGGAGACCGCTATATCCTGCTGGAACCATGGGTGTACGATTTCATTCGTACAGGTCCCACTTCCCTTCTTCCAAATATGGCTATCCTCGGTCAGTTCTTGGCGGAGTGCCTGTGGGCCATGACTTTCGATGTCGTGGAGTGGGAACCTAAGACATTAGAGAACATGCAGAATTTCCGTTATTGCTTCTATGACACATACACCAAGAAAGCCAAGATAAGCCAAGAGTTTAAGGTGCTTTACGTTTCGCTCGGTATGTCCACAATTGTATTTACACTGAACTGGACCGACTGGGAGACAGTACAACAGGCTTGGAGTCTATGGACGCTCTCTCCCGCACAATTCTTTTACATACTCAATAGCTACTACCGCTGCCCGAACAATAAGTCGCTGCAGAAGTACCTCGAGATCAGCGCGCCTGTAATGTATGTGCAGAATTTTGCGAAGGCATTCGGTTGCCCTATGAATGCTTCGAAGACAAAGCCTCCGGAATGTCGTGACCGCGACCAGCCCCGCACTTAAAAGATACCATCATGCCCGTGTTCGTTTATTTACTGTTTTTATATAATGCGATAAGCAACCTCGTCATGTGAAACTGCTTGTGATTAACGCATCCGAAAACTCGTGTTTCGTCACAAGAACTGAATTTTGTTTAGATATAATGGAGTTTCATAATTATTTGACTATAGCTTTTGTTCTATGTATTTTGGTATCTCTGCAATGTTATGATGTGCCTGAATATTGCGATCTTGTGCGACCGACATTGAATCAGCGCAGAATCTATGTTTCCTTGAGTGACGACACTCTCTTCTCTTGGTTTGCTTGCGTCTTTAAACCTTGTCTAAATTCTTGTTCTCGAACTGGCTCACTTGATTGCGAGCAGCAGTGGTAGCGTGCCTATGTTTATTTCAATAATAATTTAGTCATCGTATATATATATATATATATATATATATATATATATATATATATATATATATATATAGATATATATATATATTGTAAAATATATATGGGGGGGTGGTGGTAGGTATCGCGCCGGTGCTGCATCATATTTTTCTAGCTTATACTAACTAAATTCCGCGCATTTACATGATTGCAACGCGATCGAAATCAATTATTCAATGCAACAGCCGGCCGCGTCCTACCGTGAATAGCTTCGAATTGCAAAAAAAAAAAGAACTTTCGCGGCGCGTAAGCTTCGCCTTTAAATTGCAACGTGATAGTTTTATCGGGCCCCTATCCCACCGATGCCCACATCGGATATTCTGCGACATGGGGCCCAATAGAAAGCAATGGTGAGCCGATCCCGGCGGCAGTGCCCGGCAGATAAGGCAGAGGCTTCAAGCAGCGACTTTTCAATGGCTGGTACCCCGTAAGCAAGTGAAAGGTTTTTGCGTTAGTTTTACCGTAACAAAATTGTTTTCTCGTGTATTGAAATTGTTTTCTCGTTAATTCAAATTGCGCTCCGGACCTATCATGCCTCTAGGTTGTGTGTAAGTGTGATTTTAGGAATTTTCGTGACGAATTTTACGTTGTGAAATTCAATCAGTTCAGTGTCGCCTAAGAGCCACGCGAAGGGCTTGCGTGGTCGTTGTGCGGAATGATTCTTTTCTGACGGACAACGCCGCCGACGGTGGACGCCGATGCCGACACCAGTTTTTCTGCGATGCGGGTCACTTAATCCTATCACGCTTAAAGAAAACAGTGCAACAAGGAAATGCACACTCCATTGATGAAGTGGCTATATAACCGGCAGTGTCCATAGTTGTTGTTGTCCGGAGGATTAAACGTTACAGTGGTGGACTTGCGCAAGAAAGATCACCGATGCCACTAATGCGGCTCGCCCGCACTTGCTAGTTGAAGCATTAGTTTAAGGATGAGTGCGCTCTTAGAGCTGGTGAACAGAGTTGTGTTTTCGCTCCTGCATGGTACTGTCAGTCGAACTTGTGGCTGTAAGCGCCTCGTGTGGTCCTTGAACAATTAAGCGAGCACGGTGGCTACCGCGTTTACACCCACATTTCTGGGTATACCCACGAAGTATATTTGTCTGCGCATGTGTTCTAGATGCGCGTTTGCCAGTGTCTTCACGACCGCGGCGACAGATGCTTTAACTGTGGGCGTCACCGACAGATGTTTTAACCGCGACGAAATGCGTCGCCGCTATGCTTTTAACCAGATCTGTAAGGCCAGTAGATCCTGCAGGCAGTGCAGTCTTGAAAATCGAGACTTTAGTTCTCATTGAAGTCGTTCGTGTGTAGTCCTCCCAAGATGGTGTTTGCGTCTCTCCAAGTAGATGAAGGGCGGCTGGGGTTCCCTTACGCGGCTGTGCCGTGGAAAGGGTAAACCCCGAACAACATTTACATGCCATTTACATGGAACGTCTCGACGGATAGGCTCGGCCAAAGGTCTCCGTGGTCGATTGATATTGCGGGCGATTGATATTGACCACATAATCGATGTCAGAGGCGTTGAAACGTTAAACGTGCATTGCTCTAGGTGTCTCCGATTTCGCTGCGCCTGTTTATACACGTAGTTCGCGACTACAGAAATTTTCGAGCGACAGCTCTGCGACACCATGCCTCGCAAGGTCATTCATCGTTTTGCAATGATCTTGAGCCGCCGGAGCGCAAGTGTGGCAGCTGTGGCGTCACGCCACGTGATCCGCTGCGGAGAGGCGTCGCCGCTGCGCTCACTCGCACCTTCGCCGCTGCAGTACCACCTGACTAGGCGATGGTTACGGGGATAAATATACTCCAACGCAACGTGCGTGCGCGCCCACATTACGTCACGTTGGAGAGAACAGCGTCTGTATTTCGGCCGGTGGTTCAATGCACTGGCGCAGCCAACGTAAGCGGAAGCGGCCAACGCGCTGCCACGTGCCCGGCGTCAAGCGACGCTCGCCCGCGCGCCGATATCGGACTATAAACGCGCCTTTAACGGCCGCTTCGCCGGCGCTTGGTCGCCCAGAGAGAGAGAATAAACATTTATTTCGCAAAGCAAGTATAAAATTTCCTCGATGAGTGGGGCCCTCAGTCCAGGGCTCCATCGCGATGCGCGACTTCACGAGCCCGATGGATCAGCCATTGCTGGCTTGTGCTGAGCACCATGGCTTGTGCTGAGCAGCGCAGACTCCCGAGAGGGAGTCTGCGCTGGAGGAACAGCTGAAGGGTTAGGGCATTCCCATATGGAGTGATACACCGTGGGTTTGGCCCCACAGTGGGGACTATAGGAAGGGTACAGGGTGGGATGAAAGATATGTAGCATGTGGAGACAAGGAAATGAATTGGTCTGCAGTTGCCGCCAGTGTTTCTGGTGAGCAATTTTTGGCGTTGTGCTCCTTACCACCCTTCTGGCATCCAATGACCGCGGCCGTGCTTCGCGACACGCCCCATACTTTGACATGTGAAGCCTCTCGGTGGAGGCTCGAAGGATTCTGGATATTGTGTATGTATATAAATATTTTGGTGTCATCAGCATAGAAGAAAAAGGGGAAGAAAAGCTTCTGAATTGCTGAGAAACGTCATTGATGAGAACTAAGGAAAGCGGACTTAACAGGGAGCCTTGAGGCACACCACTAGATGGCCTATAGACAAGAGAAGATTGATAATTCATTAGACGATGTAGCTTCGTGGTGCTGCTGCACTAGCATATTGATAGTGCGCAAGCTTCTCGAGCAGTAATTGGTAATTGACTACTGCAGAGGCTTTGCTGAGTTCCCAGTACACAGCGTAAACTTGCCCCCTTTAGGTGATGGGCGTGGAAAGCTGCACCTTAAAGCTGACAAAGTTGGTGTTAATCAGCCATAAGAAAATCCCTGCTTATTTGGGGCAGGAACATTTTTACGCAGAACAACGATACAGTGAAATGAGCAATACATATCCAAAAGCTCGCAAATTGCGAACAGAAGAGAAATCGGCTGATCGTTGGCGGCGTCTGTTTTGAGTCCATAATTAAGGACAGGAATAAAACGTGTGTGGTTGCACAAGCACGCGAGCATTTTTTTGGAATTCCTCAGCGTTTTCACTTGCCTCAATGTTACAAATTTCCCAGTGCAAGCCAGTGCGTTGAGACGCTTGGCGTCAGACTTTTTTTCTTGTTTTTTTTTTTTTTTTTTTGCGGCTGCGCTTCCGTCGGTGGTGACCGCCCTCTGGAAGGAGCAGTACCGCGCCGTTTGAGGACCCGTGGATGTAGTTGCCCACCGAATTCGTGACGCATACCCACTATGGGGGATTGGCCAAGAAAAGGGTGGAATATTCGAAGTTATAGCCACAAATAAACTTTCATGTATGCTAATAGAGTAGGTGCTGTTGAAAGTAGAAGCTACACAATATAGTGAAGGCAATAATAAAGGAAGTAATGAGAATCAGTAATTGAAAATACATAGAAAGAAAGATATACAAACTTAGCATAGCTTTCGGTTGAACTAAAAGTAATTCCTGGACAGCGGCGCAAATAACCCTATATCTGTATCCCAGAGTATATAGAGGTTGTTGGGTGTTCGTGTCTCAACGGAGTACCGACCCCCGTGGGTTCAAGCTTAGCGAGCCACAGGGCTGCGTCAGCCATCAGCCTCTACCGCACCGCAGCGCGCAAACTGAGGCCGCAAGGGGCCACCGCGCAACGCGCGCAAGCACAGAGTATTTGCCTGAATGAATGGAAACGCTTTATTGTCTCCGGTGGCAGCCAACTTTTCGCAAACGCCCGGTCCCGGGGCGGCGCCGGAACCAAAGCGGTCGTGCACCAAGGGTGAAAATACAGAGAGGGGCGCCTATAGCACGTCGCTATCAGAGCCAGGCTCAAGCTAGGACCAGCCTCTAGGAAAAGACCCAGCGGCTATGCTACTTGCTCTCGCTATAACCATTCGGCCAACTCGCCAGAGTTCGGGCAATCTCCTTCGGCTAGGGCCTCCGGTAAGTGCAGCTCGCGTGGTGCGACCTCGCGCGATCACTAGGCAACCGTCCTTCGGTTTAGCGTCTGGAAATGATCAACACAATGTACGCGCTCCCCGCACGGGCAAAGGCACCACGCGTGAGCTCAAGTTTCTTCACAAAGGTGTTGGCGGACGAGAAGAATCATGTACGCACCCGACGCAGTTCCAAGGGAGAAGAGAGACGCTGCCGCCACGAGAGTAGCCGCCAGGAGCCGCCTCGTGACGTCCTAGCCCCGCCCTCCCGTGAACCATTGCGAGTTACGCGCCACCACTGACAACCGGTTGCTAGAGTGTAGGGGGTGAGCCGTAGAGATGGCGAAACAGGTGAATGCCCCCGCGTGATGGTGGCAGCGAATTCTTAAATCCCCACATTATCCCAAATGAGAATCGTAGCACAACGCTAAAATCTGACATCGCTGTCAGTGCTTCACCCATCGAAAGAAATTGCGCTATTTTTTACTTGCCCTTTCTCACTGGCACGCACAGAGCCACGCCCCTGCTATCGCCAGGATATGCCATCAGAATGGACGAATACGAATAACACGTTGTCCTATGCTCAGCAGATGTACTTAAATAGTACTTCTCATTTTAAAAATTCGGGCAGAACTCATCAACGATGACTATCCGCGTATGCGAATAGCCGAAATGCGTCATGTATGAGGCGTGCATTGCAGCCTGGCTTCTGTATAGCGTTTGCCTGAGGACACCCTGCGCCATCTAGCGGCGCGCCCAGCGAAATGGGGACGCGGCCTCCAAGATGCGTGTCACGCCGTTGCGCGGATTGTGTTGTTGTGCGGGAACACTCAGAACGCATCCCACCCTCTCCGACAGCACTCATGGCGCCGCATGCTAAAGCATCGGGCGACTGTTGTAATGCGCTTTCAATATCATCCAGCACCGGATATCTTTTTCTTACCTAAAGTGCGCTGTGAACGCTTTAGCGAGAGAGGATCACAGGAGCCACATTTTCTGAGAAGTTCGTCCGAGCCTACTTCTTTATGAAAATTAGAGGAGAGGTTGCCGCCTTTAGTGGAAGTGGCTACTCCTACTGACGTAAACTAAGCTAGACGTACGAAAAGCACAGAAAAAACAACAAGGCAGTCAAGTACCCGGAACACTTGCGAAGGTATACAGACGAGTAAACAAGGACCGAAAGAATAAGAATCCACCAAGTTCGCAGTTCTTTACATTCATGGAAGTAGACGTAAGAGTCCGCTGAAGACGCGAGAAATTGACAGTTTTGCAGTAGAGATTGCTGAACTGTATATATGACAGCCGCATAATAGAATACATAACTACACGTAATTGGGCATAACTAAATACAACTTACTATTTGCACATAAGAAATTCAAACGTGAGCCACACGCCTATGGTCTGTGGTATGGCAATAATTACCATAGCGAGCTCAGATGCCAAGACTTACTGTGAGTCTAAGATTTTTGTATCTGCCGTGCTCCAAATGCGATCACGCATGCTGCTCCTTCGACAACGTGCTCTGGCTGTGCCCGTACAACGCAGGCTCCGACTTTCAATGCAAGTCCAAGTGGGACGCCTTGTTGAAGAGCTCGGATTTCACGAACCAACTACAGGCCGTCCAGAGGGCCCGCGACTTCGCGAAGATTCACTACCTCCCTGTCCTGTCGTGGGCGGAGCCACCAACTTGACATTGGGGAGCCTTCGGTTCCCCCCAATCAAGTTGCTCAGAACACTCTAATAAAGTTCTTGTAACTGTCACTGCCGAAACTTCTCCTATAATTCTTATAAAGAAGTAGGCTCGGAGGAAGTTCTCACAAAATGTAGCTCCTGTGCTCCTCCCTCGCTAAAGATGCCTCCGAAATGTAGACGATGAGAAACAGGCCATGCTGCCTCAATGTATTCGGTAACACGTGCTACCTGGGCGAGGACCCGTGCGGTGTCGGGAAGGGCATAAGCATTGCAGTCTACATTCATTAAATGCGTGTTCATACATATTTAATCCCATGCGCCTGAACGCATGACGGGATAATGCCGGTGGCTAATAAAACATAGCATTTTTTTCTGTCGAGACGCCCTTGAATGCATGGAGTTGGATGCGAACATATCGAAAGAGCTACAGGGTACTTTCAGGGTACAACTCTTATATATATATATATATATATATATATATATATATATATATATATATATATATATATATATATAATAAGCACACACTTTTCACCAGCACTTGCACTTTGCAGATGGAGGCCATGTTTTGATTATGGTGATGACTGCTCAGGCATATGGCCCCCGACGGGGGACCGCTCAAGAAGCGCGTCCGCGTGTTGATTATGATAATGCTGATTTCCATGCAATGTCACATGCCCACAACGCGTAATCGGCCAAAAAACTGGTGGTACAATGACAACACCCCACAACTGGTATAATTGGCTAAACAGCTGAAAACAGCGTCAACGAAAAAATTTGCCGGCTATGGGATGTCAGAAAACGTCTAATTTCCAAGAAGCCTGCAATAGTAGTCGCTAAAACCGAAACCCACTATGTTGTTCACATATACTGGTAGAATTTGTGAATGCAAATAATAAGCAGCGTTGTGAGGGCGCTCGCAAATTGGATGTATTGTGAGATGCTGTGTTCCGTAAATTTTTACAGTGAGACTGTTAAGGGCAACTTTACCTACTAAAGTCTCCTCGTGTAGAAAAACAATCCCGAAGATAGTGCAATGCCGAGCCGACCCGTGGCGCAGCTGCAGTTCGCCATTAAGGGGCCCACATACACAGCTTCGCTGGTCATCCTTCGTCACAGAGTGGAAGGGCAGTGAGTTTTCCTTTCGGTCGACTGTGCATAGTGTGCCAACGCCAACTAGTTTCTTGAGACGATGGCCGCGTTTTGATGATTGTTATAATTTGCGTACTGTTGCTCGCGCCCTAAGTGCGGTGGGAAGGAAGGGGGGCTACTCAATGTTGCCGTGGTACATTGAGTTGCACGGCTACGCAAGAACACATGCGCGCGCTAGTTTCGTTTGCGCCAAACACGCTGAAACAAAAATGGAAATATATCTAACATTTCAGTACTCGCTTCACGAAAGCTTCGTTTCACATAGATTTCAACATGCGTGCTGAATCTGCATGGTTCTTGTTTTTATTTTTACAGTCCACGCCCCATTGAATGCGCCCACTGCAGCTGGGAGTCGAACTTTAGAGGAAGCTTTAGCTTGGGTGCTCCTAGTTAAATACATGTAAAAAGAGAATTAGTTTTTCTCGGCAACTACTGCACCAAATCTGGCGAGGCTTGTTGCACTTAAAATAAAAGTTTAAAGTCTAGTGACTATGTGTTCTGAATTCTTTATTTACGTCGTCAATATTTTATGAAAGATTGGCAAAATCGAAAATTTTCAGAAAACCAAACTATCAAGTTTACAACTCTGCAACTCAGCAATGAAAGATGATACCACAGTTTTGTGAATTCCATCTGATAGTACATCTAAAGCGGACAAAATTGATATGTTACAGATGAATCTAAAAAAGTTGATTATTATTGAAATAGAGCTTTCCCAGACCCCTTGTGCACAACGTAACGAACTTAGTTAAATAAATTGACGTATCGAATTTGTCCGCTTTGAATTATTTAATGGATGTCATTTACAGAACCGCAACATCTGTTCTTTATGCAGAGCTATTAATTTGTAAACTTGTTGCTTCTATTTCTTTTGAACATATGCATTTTTGAATATCTTTTTAAGAAATTTCAGGCCTAAAGCAACGTTCTGCTTCCTAGAGTCACTAGAATTTAACTTTATCTCTCAAATGCAACAAATTCCATTAAAATCCGTCTATGGCTTATCTCAGAAAAAGGTTTTTGCATTTTACATGTATTTGAACAGGCCGCGTCGGAGTTGGGCCCGACCTAAAGCTTCCTCTTAAGAACAGCAGAATGGCCTACTCATTTAGGCATTATGGCGGGTGCAGATGACCCAAGAAATTTTTATTCGGGCATGACATATAGTATTGTAGTCGGCATTTCTTCTCTTATTTACCCGATATGTGGAGGTTGGCAAGAAAATCTACAAACGAACACTAAGAAAAATTCGAATTGTGACACAACCGAGAATGTCGTATAATAAATTTAGAGGGAAACATTCGCGGATATGAAACAGGCGTGAGTTCCAAAATAATTCTAGCCGTTTTGTTTGAAAAATGCTAACTCGAACCGGGCAGAGTCTAGCAGATAACGAATTACTTCTATTGCTTTGTTATTGTTTTGTTTTTTCGCTTTTGGGGCAGCGGAATGCTTAAAGCAATTAACCGTATTTTCAATACAAATAAACGGAATATTACCGCCGTACTAATGCTACGGGGATTATGCACTTGTAGAAAGGAAGCAAGAGTATTAACACGATATTACACTGGTATCAGTAATGATGATGATGACGATGATTCCCCGTTTAATGGCACAAACCTCCTGTGAGCAATAGTCTTGAACTGGGTAATAATATATTAAAGGAACGAAAAAAAATATAATCAACACTGCAGGGCCGATCGGCAGCTCGTGCAGCGTTTCTCAAATACGTTGGCATCTTCGCGCTCAAGGCACCGCTGAAGCCGCTCGCGCTTTCATGGACACGCGCCGTGAAACAATATTCTTGTGAGGATGTTAGCTAGAAAGGAGTAGCTCGCTTCCTACTCTTCACTGGAAGAGAAAAGGAGCTAGGCAAAAATAAAAACGCCGTAGGAGTAGCGTTAACTGAAGGAGAATACAAATTGGAGGCACGACAGAAGATTTTCTAAAATTTACAGGACGTTTGCAGAGGAAAGCCGGTGGTAGGAAGCACGCTAGCGTCTGTATTGCTTTCTCATGTCACGAGTGATAGCGTCGGCAGGTCGTCCAAAAGTTTCGTCCGTCGGCAGTGAGCGACTGCCTTTTACACGACTGCCACTACGTCTCGGAAATGGATCGGGAACATAACGGACAGTGCCTTCGTGACCACAGTCTTCGCAGGTAACGTTTTGGGCCATTTCGATGCCAAGACAAGCAGTTCAGGTCAGTATAGCGTGAGGCAGAGCAAGGCTGTTAGGGCGGCCTGTGTCTACTACAAAAGGACGAGTAAGGACCCGTGTGCGTTAAACCGGTTCGGAAATTGCTGTTCGTGTCGATTTATTGCCTTGCTATTCTTTCAGCTCCTTTTTTTTTCTGTTGCACACTCACGTTGACCGAAATGTTGGCCGTGCCTTCGAAATATAAAACGGAGCACCAAAATTTCCTCTTAGAGGCCGCAGAGGGCTTAACACATTCGTCCCACACGAAATACCTCAGTGAGGTGAATGAGTAATCTAATTTCTTTAGAGATTAAGACGTCGGATTTGAATTCACGCAATACGATTGATATTTGTAGAAAAGAAAAACTTATTCAACGTTCGCTCGGTGTGCGAAAATAGCTAGCATATGCCGGTATGAGGAGGAGCTGACCGTAACTGCTCGACTTAAACAGCCTATTGAATGGCAGCTACCATCTTTCGCTTCTGCGAGTTATTTTTGCAGCCGAAAACAGTACAGTGGTAGACTTTTCACATTTAGTCATTTTGCATGGAAGCAACAACAGAGAAAGTAAGTTAGAAGTCTCGGGAATTAGCAATTGCAGGCTAGGTATCTCTTATTTTTCCTTGTTTTTTCTATTATTTAGCGCCGCCACTGTGACGTCACGCGTGTAATACTAATTTCGCGACCCCTGAACCGATTATACATACCCTTTTCGTTTTCTTTCGTTTTTTTTAAATCTTGCCAGGTTGACCTCTCTGGTTCCTCTTGGACGCAGTATACCTGGTCCCACGCGGGTGCTTTCTTGTGTGGTCCTTCCACTCTGCTTTCCGTACTGGCACTGCATTAGTTCTAAGCCGTGTATCAACCATCCCACGCAAAAAGACAATTGCACGGAATATAAAGGTGGAATAAAAAGTAAAGGAACACAGTGAACACTTGACGGCGCGCAAACGCCAGCATCAAGTCAAAAAGCGTTCTTACAAACCAGTCGTCTTCGAAGGGCACGCAAATTGTGCGCGTCGCACGCGCTGCGAGAACCGGTTTAAGCGAGAGAGAGAGAGAGAAACTTTATTGCAATTGTAAAGATTTGAAGGACAGGTGGTCGGAGCCTCTCAGTCCAGGGCCCCACTGGCCTCTGCCGCCTGCCTGACCTGGCTAATTAAGGACTTTTGTCCTGCCAGGTCGGAGCGGGCGAGCTGTGCCTCCTACTGCTCCATTGTCCTACTGGTATTTGGCCTATGAGGGTTGCTTAGTGCACTTCCAGGTTATGTGTATTAGGGTAGGTATGCCACCGCACTAAGGACAGTTGGCCCTATAACGAGTGGGATACATGGCGTTTAGCAATTTTAAATGGGGGAACACCCCGGTCTGTATCTTGCGCCAATCGGCGGCCTCTTCCCGGTTAAGTTGCGGGTGAGGCGGCGAGTATTTTCTGCGGACTCCACGCTTATGAGCAAAGATGTCTTTGGCATTTAAATTGGTGGAATTTTGTGAGGGATAGTGCGGGTGGATGGGGTTAGAAGAGGACGCCGTCGCTCGGTTTGTGAACCCTCGAGCTAACGCGTTAGCCTTTTCGTTCCCCTGTACCCCCGCGTGGCCCGGGCACCAGAGTAGGCGATGATGGTGGTTGAAGGATTTGGGGATTATCGCGAGGCTAGCCGCAGTCACGTGCCCCTTGAGAAACATGCGACATGTCTCCTGGGAATCCGTGACCACGACCGAGTTCCTTTGTGAACGCTCCGCGTGAGCGAGTGCGATCGCCACTGCTAATATTTAAGCCGAGGTGAGGGATCCCGCCGTTGCAGACGCGGTAATTTGCTGTTTGCTGATAGCGTTCACGACTGCCAGGGCGTACCTCCTTTGGTAACGCTGCCCGGTCGCCTCTGCATATAGAGCTCCGTCCGTGTAGTACGTGTTTTACCTATGGTTATTAGAGTACGCAGATTGAATGTGTTGTGCGCGTGCTTTGCGCCTTTCTTTGTTGTACTCGGGATGCATATTCTTTGGAATTGGGGCTACCTTAATCTTGGATCTCATCGAAGGAGGGAGAGGTACGCCCTGCTCTGTGAGATAAATGGGGTATGCTGGGATATTGAGTCTAGCCAATATTGCCCTACTAGTTTTTGCGAAGCTGAGGCGCTCCCTCTGTCGCATCAGGGTGGCTTGCCTCAGTTCGTCGAAAGTATTGTGCACTCCCAAAGCTAACATGCGCTCCGTTGAAGTACATTTAGGCAGGCCCAGAGCAGCTTTGGAAGCGGTTCAGATTATTGTCTTAGCCTTCTTTTCATCCTCCCTGTTCAGAATTTGGTACGGTAAGCCATACGTTATTCCACTAACCCCTAAGGCCTGTACGAGCCTTAGGGTATCGTCTTCTCGCTTTCCCGCTTTCCGATACGTCACGCGACGTATCATTTGGACTATGTTGTTGGCTGTGGATTTGAGGGTCTTGAGTGTCTGTACTGCTCTCCCGTCACTCTGAAGCCACAAACCCAGGACTCGCATTGTGGGTACCTCTCGGACTGATTGGCCCTCAACCACGATGTTAATCGATCCTCTGGATTTGTAGCCTTTCGCGTGTATCCGGATAACCTCAGATTTTTCGGGTGCGCACTTCAGGCCACTCCATCTAGAAAACTTCTCCACCGCTAATACTGCGCTTTGGAGCGTATATTCCTTATCCCCTAGTGAACCTCTGCTCGTTCACAGCGTGATGTCGTCTGCGTAGAGCGTGTAACCTAGGTCGGGTATCCGATCCAGATCGCGCGCGAGGGGACACATCGCCATGTTGAAGAGAAGAGGAGATAATATAGCTCCTTGAGGTGTTCCTTTGTCAGGCATTTTAAATAAATCCGAAGAGATTTGGCCAATACTGATGCTCGCCTCGCGGTTGGAAAGAAACGCTCTGAAGTAATTGATGTGCGCTCACCACAACCCACGAGTTCGAGTTCCTCCAATATTGTGGCGTGAGAGACGTTGTCGAAGGCTCCTTTGAGGTCTAGTGCTGGGACTAGTCTCTCGTCGCCGTACGGTATATTAGTTAGAATTTCGTCTCTAAGTAGGAGGAACGCGTCCTGGCAAGATAAACCCGTGCGAAATCCTATCATGGAGACCGGGAACCAGCTCCGCTCTTCCAGGTATCGCTGCAATCTGCTATGGATAACCCTTTCATAGAGCTTACCTAGGCAGGACGTGAGCGACACCGGCCGTAGTGTATCAATCGAGGGATTCTTTTTTGGTTTGGGGATCATGATTATTTTAGCCAATTTCCACTCTTGGGGCAAGTCTCCCTTGGCCCAGCACTCGCTATTAAAAATCTTTGTGATTTTCGCTAGGGCTACCGAATCCATGTTTCGAATCATTGCATTTGTGATCGAGTCTGGGCCCGGTGCCGAGTTTTTAACTGCTGATTGTGCCGCCTCATACACTTCCGCGTACTTTATATCTTCGTCTAATTTAGGGTTCGCCTCCCCCGCGTATTGTCTCCTCGCGTACGACGATCCCGTGGCAGGTGAGGGTCCTATGTACTTTTTCTGAAGCGCATGGACGAGATCTTGGTCTGTACCCTCGAAGTTGTCTGCTATAATTTGGAGCTTCTTGTTATTCTGAGTACGCGTGCTCATCGGGTCTAGCATGCTTCGTAGTATTCGCCACGTACTGGTCGTTGGGAGAGTTCCTGACAGGGTTCCACAGAACGTCGCCCACTCGTTTTTAGCGAGCTCATTGGCGTGGCCTTGGGCTTGCTCTGCCAAGAGAGCGATGCGTTGTCTCAGGTGTTTGTTTAGACGTTGCCTTTTCCACCCCTTGGCCAGTTTCGGCCTCCCTTCCCATAGGCTGACCAGGTGAGAGTATCACCGCCACCTCCGCTGTACGCTCAATGGCTTTAGTGGTGTCCCCGTGTGCTCGTCGAAGGAATTCAGTCCATTCTCGCATGTTGGCCGGGGCTGTATCCGACTCCTCCAGCGCTCTCTGGAGTTCTCTATAACGAGGCTAGCCAGTTAATTTAGTCATACCTATTGTTCTCCGTATGTTGGGCGTGGAGAGCCCTACACGGATTATGTCGTGATTGCTTCCCAAGTTTTCGTCAAAGGAAACCCATTGTGCATCTCTGATGTTAATTGTAAAGGCACGGTCGGGCGCCGTGTCTCTGCTGACGCTGTTACCCGTGCGCGTCGGTTTGTCGATCTGATTGATTGCCCATAAGCCCAAGGCCGTTGCGGTGCGCTCGAGTAGGAACCCTTTGGGTGACGTTTTCGCGTATCCCCATACTATGTGGGGTGCATTAAAGTCACCCACTGTCACCGCCTTATCCCTGGTGTCCGCTAAATCTTTTGTTGCTGAGAGAATATGGGGTAGGTCGTCCCCTTTGCTTTTGGGAGGACTGTACAGATTTGTGATTAGTGTGTGTGCCTTACTTCGTTTCTTTGGCATCACACTGATAACTATGGAATTAGTCTCTCCCTCAGTTGGCGGAAGTGTTAATAATTGAGCGTTTATCGACTTGCTCACCAGCGTGGCGACCTTCGAATTTTGAGGATCGCTCAGAGTGTAGTATCCCTGCAGTTTGGACGGCTTGGCCCCGACCTCTTGCAGACATATCACGTCCGGAGCGATTCCGGAGTTTTTGATAAACTGGTGGAACACTGCTGCTTTCTTGGAGAAGGAGCGGCAGTTCCATTGCCATATCTCTAATTGGTCTGAATTTTGTATTCGTTGTGATTTCTTAGCGTGATTAGCCATGTTGTCCACTCTTATTTTAAGCCCGTGACGTTTCCGTGTCCGAGCCGTCGGATTCTGTTACGCAGTGGCTTATTTTAGTTTTTGCCGAACCCGCTCCTATCGCAATTGCGCGTTTTTTGGTGGGAACAGCCTTCGAGACTGCCTTAAGCTGTTCCGCCATGAATACCTTGTGTTTCTCGAAGTCCTTCGTGCATAGTTGTTGAAATTCCGTTAACCTTTGGGCAACCAACGTCATCATTTCATGCATCAATATTTTCAAGTTTTCCGCGATCATTGTCTGGATCTGCGCTGCCGTTATCTGCGCGTTTTTTGAGATTTGGGTTGTCAGAGACTGCGCGGAGACGGAGTTTATATCTGCCGCCGTTTTCGCTTTGGCTATTTCTTCAGACTGACGCGGCGTTTCCAGCTGTGTATTGTGCTATTGAAGCGCGCCTCTAACTCTGACATTTGTTTCTCAAGTGATTGTCGTTTGCGTTCTTGTCCTGAGAGCTGTTCTCTTAGTCGCGCATTTTCCTTTTCCAATTTTTGAATACGTTTATCATTTTCACCAGTATTCTGTTTTGGAGCAGTAGGAGAAACAACCCTCGCCCAGCTCACCTGCTGTTTTTCAGGCAGCGGCGAATTTGACCGCTGCGAAGCCCGGGAGCTGGAGGGGTCCCTCGAGGTGGTATTGCTCTTCCCTCTGCTTCCGTGTGGAGATCTGGATCTCGATCGGTGCCGGTAGAAGTCCTCCTCTTCCATGGACTCGAACCAGCGCCCCGGTGCCTTTTTGGTGTTCTGTCCCGACCGCTCCCGCGATCGAGACTGGCGAGTCGTCTTCACGTGCTTAGCGGCAATCAGTTTGTTCGGGCACCGACGCGTCTCGTGCCCCGCCGCTCTCCACACGGCGCACTTCACTTCACATTCGTGTCCTTGTGGGGGTGGATTTTCGAGTCCGCAATCACGGCATATGTTCTTGGGGTTCGGACAAACCTCCTAGCGGTGTCCCTCTTGCATGGACTTAAGGCACATTTTTCATTAGTAAGCATGCTGTTCATGCTCAGCCACCATTTGCTATACTAGGGACGACGCGACCCAGTGAGTGAGTGAGTGAATAAACTTTATTGCAGGTCCGGCGAGGACGCGAACTCGTCGCGCACCCGGCTAGTTCCACGTCGGAACCAGCCGGTCTAGACCATCGGCCCGGTCGCGGGCACACCGGACGGCTAGGATTTCCTTTTCTAGAACGGGGCTACGCAGAAGCGAGTCCCACTCCTCCTTCATGAACTTGTCGTATGTCGAACCGCACTCCCAGAGCATGTGAGGTAGAGTGGAGGTCTGGCCGCAGGACGGGCAGGCGTCGTCGCGATACACGTCGGGGTAAGCCTCGTGAACAGCGGACAGACACGGATATGTGCTGGTCAGCAGAAGCCTAAGCGAAACGGCTTGCGCCCTATTCAACTTGGGGTGAGGGGGTGGAAAGACCCTTCTGGACATGTAGAAATATTTAATAATCTCGTTGCGAGTAGCGATCCAGTTGCGACGCATTTTCACTCGGAACCGCATCCATCAACACAAACTCGCGGCTATGGCAAATCAGTTCTGCGGAATCACGCAAGGTGGAGCCAACGTCGGGTGACGTTAGGTCACCGTTAGCTAATAAACTTGCCGCGCTCGATCATGCTCATGTCACGCGTGTCGACGAAGAAACTTGACGACGACGGAACGACCGGGACGGCATGGTGGCCAGAGAAGTAGGTGTGCCGACCGAGCGTAGTTCCCCTCTTCTCCGCGTCATGGTGCACAAAATGGCGCTGCAGTGAATAGAACAGTTTTCCTGCGAGCATCATCCCCCGTATACGCAGGTACATGTGTGTACGCAGGCAAGACAAGATACATGTTTGAGAATATCCCTGCGGCTCATTTTAACATTGATTTGCGCTTCAAATACCATTGTGCGAAGTGTAAGCAAATTTGTATGGTCGATTGTTCTACTGTCAGAGAACACGAAGTGCTGTAACTACTACTTTTTTAGCTTCTGTGGAAAAACCTCGCACTACAGCTTTAGCGATTGGGGTTATTTCGGGGATTTACGCTTTGAACTAGTTAGTAGCCTTTTCGTAGATTTGGTTCAGCTAAGTATAGTTTGAATCAAATGAATAATAAGGTTCAACGACGAGAAGCGCAAGGGCTAGCTAGAAGCACACGGAGACGCCGCAGTGGGGCCTTTCGGAATCCTTTTTGCAGCACCTGCCAGTCGTTAACGTGTGCGTAAACCTAATTACACAAGCGTTTCTGGCCCAATCAGAATGCGGGCGCTACGACAAATTAATGAACCCACAGCCGCGTCATTACCAACCCAACGGTAACCTCCAAGCCATCACGGTGGGTAAGACCTCCGTTTGGAGAAAGGATGCGGCACTTGGGGCTGAATTTACAGCTCCCGTGTTAATAAGCCTTCTTGACTTTTCGCCTTTCCTAAAGCTTAGTAACATATTCTTAGAACCGCTTACGCTGTTGCTGACAATATTTCTTACATTTCAGTACAACGAACATAGCGGTCCTGAAGGTTTATGGGTGGCAGCCGTCCGTTCCTTGCCCATAAATTCACACGCTTCCAATCTAACTCTATTGAACTGTTAGGTGGAAACGTGACTTCGCTCAAAGAGCAAATCAGGCAGCCGTGGAACCTTCCACTTCCATATCCAGTTACAGAGAATGATGTAACACGTACGCAATGACGAGCTCCGCAAGCGTCGGACCAGAAATTTTGACGTCGTAATTTGCAGAGGGTTCATTGGCAGCCTGTTGCTCCGATAACTTTCCGAGCGTTTGTGGTCATAATCACGTTGTGTGCTCCCAGTCCCAGATAACGCTCGCTCTTAGCTTCTCGGGCATCTTAGTATAGAGATGAGCGCAAGCCCCATGTTAATGCATATTTGATAAACTTTTCGATGTAAGGAACACGGGTGAAATCGCGCTTTAGTGACTGTTCCTAAAGGCGTCTTTCGCCTACAAATGGTGTCCGCTGCTGTTCTTGTCAGCGCATAGAAGAACCCTTTCTTAGGTCCCCGTTATTCATAGTTTACAGCGAAGAAATAAGTGTGCCTCTTCATCTTCTTCGAAGCGGAAATGAGGTCGGTATTTGGTACTGCCTCCGCTTATTCGCCATCGGAGATGAGCTTCCGCTAACCATGCATCTCACTTTATCGTCGTAGAAGCTGAAGATGGCGCGAACACAAGTATCTTGTAAAGAGGCCATAGTAAACCATCCAATCGGCCGATTGAATACGAAAAAAGTTGTCTCTGCAAGTAAAACCGGAGAAAGTAAAGCGCGATAAGTGGTCAGTGCTCTCGAAACACTGCCGCAGAACACTTTGCGCACGCAGGATGCCGAGTTCGTGACGTTGGAAAGTGCAGCGTTTTGCTTTGTTGATCAAGGCTACGGGAAGTTGTGCGCTGTTTCAGAAAATCTAGGAGAGCAAAGGCAGCGGCCGCTGGGCGCCATGCACTTTTTTTAAAAGCATTCTGACAAGAAAACTTGTAATGCCAGAATATGGCAAGAGAATTGTACACGACAAGGCTGCATTTTACGGCACTCGGTGGCATCTTGCACACGCTAGCTGTTGTTAGCCCAAGGAAGTCCTGAGAATGAACCACAGAACATTGTGAAAAACAAGAAGAAACTGTGCTGGCTACAGGGCCCCGGAAACACGGACAACACGGGTGCTGGATATCATTGAGCAACCCTCTAATCAGCGCTGTTTCTTCGGAATGTCAACGATCGAACACGAGCCCACCCTCGCACTCGTGTGTTTAAGAAGGAAAATGCGAAGCACGTGCGTGCCTCTAACGCAGCTGTCGGTTCACAATGTGGTTTGCGGTGAAACTGAGCTTTAGCCTGTAACTACGAAACGCCTTTTTTTTTTTTGCAGGAATATGTGGCCGCTACTATGACAGACGCAGCGCACTTGTGGAAGCATGAACCAACAAAAATACTAACAAACACGAACGCTGGTGTTTCCTCTTGCGTTCGTGTACAGCGCTCCTATTAATATATTTTTGTCCTCGTCCGTGCGTCCTTAAAGTGCGCTGCCAACGAACTAGCCTACCAATATCTTCTTAGCAAATCCGCGAACTTCAATTGAAGACGCACACGCTTGATTTCACTCACCTGCCGCGGTTGCTTAGGGGCTATGGTGTTGGTCTGCTAAGCACGGGGTCGCGGGATCAAAGCCCGTGCACGTTTGAATTCCTTGTGTGCAATTACGCCGTTGTATTTAGTTATGCGCAGTTATGTGTAATTATGTTGTATTATGTAGCTATCTACCATATATACAGTTCAGCAATCTCGTGTATGTGAAACTCAATTTCTGGCGTCTTCAGTGGACTCTTACGTCTACATTCATGTATGTAAAGAACTACGAACTTGATGGATTTTCCTTCTTTGAGCAACCCTGTAGCCGGCGCTATTTCTTCAAAATGGCAACGCTCGAACAACTAGCCCACCTTCGCCCTCGCGTGTATCCAACAGAAAATCTGAAGCGCGCCTATGCCTTTAGCGCAGCGGTCAGCTCACTAAGCGGTTTGGGGTGAATCAGCGCTTTATCTTGCGACCACCAAACGCGTTCTTTATTTCGCGGGAATATCTGGCCGCTATTATAACAGAACCAGCACACATGTGGAAACATCAACCAACAAAAGAACGGACAAATACGAACGCTAATGTTTCCTTTTTCGTTCGTCTTCGGCGCTCGTGTTCGTCTGCTTTTGTCCTCGCCCGTGCGTCCCCAAAGTGCGCTGCCAACGAACAAGCCTTCCAATATCTCCATCGGCTCTTCGATTGAAGATGTACACGCTTTATTTCACTTCTCCTTTCGCTGGCGCCTTTAAAAAAATTCAATTATGGGGTTTTACGTGCCAAAACCACTTTCTCATGATGAGGCACGCCGTAGTGGAGGACTCCGGAAATTTCGACCACCTGGGATTCTTTAACGCCCACCTAAATCTAAGTACACGGGCGTTTTCGCATTTCGCCCCCATCTAAATGCGGGCGCCGTGGCCGGGATTTGATCCAGCGACCTCGTGCTCAGCAGCCCAACACCATAGCCACTGAGCAACCACGGCGGATAGAGGGTGGGATCACGGCGCGTTCCTGATTCTGGAGTTGCTGCTCAAAGTCGGGCGTCACACCATGGCCCGTTTTCCTACGCCCCGGGAGGGCCTAAAGAGAAGGGATTCTAGAAGACACTAAGCTAACTAAGCACGTCTCCGTCGTTTTCTGCCTACGCCCGAGTGTAGATTTTTGGTGAAGTGTTGAGGTCGGAAGGCTGACGATACCGAAACGGGTTTATTTTATATATTTAAAGCAGACATTACAGCAAACAGATCCACTGTTACAGCAACTCACTACGGCATGACTGAATCGAAGCACATTACATGTCGAATCCGAATAAATGTCAATTCCCTAGGCAAGGGAATCTGATCACATTGCCCCGACCAATCATAACATTGTGCCACACTCCACCAATAATTTTTCATCTTCTCGCAGAAATAGGCCACTGATAGCCCACTTTCCTGTTGGCAATCGATGCAATCCCGAGGAAATCTCGAAGCAACATTCCCGCGAAAGTACTCGGACGTTCATCATCATCATCATCATCACCACCACCATCATCATCATCATCATCATCATCAGCCTGGTTATGCCCACTGCAGGGCAAAGGCCTCTCCCATACTTCTCCAACTACCCCGGTCATGTACTAATTGTGGCCATGTTGTCCCTGCAAACTTCTTAATCTCATCCGCCCACCTAACTTTCTGCCGTCCTCTGCTACGCTTTCCTTCCCTTGGAATACATTCCGTAACTCTTAATACCCATCGGTTATCTTCCCTCCTGATTACGTGTCCTGCCCAAGCCCATTTCTTTTTCTTGATTTCAACTAAGATATCATTATCTCGCGTTTGTTCCCTCACCGAATCTGCTCTTTTCTTGTCCCTTAACGTTATACCAATCATTCTTCTTTCCGTAGCTCGTTGCGTCGTCCTCAATTTAAGTAGAACCCTTTTCGTATGCCTCCAGGTTTCTGCCCCGTACGTGAGTACTGGTAAGACACAGCTGTTATAAACTTTTCTCTTGAGGGATAATGGCAACCTGCTGTTCATGATCTGAGAATGCCTGCCAAACGCACCCCAGCCCATTCTTATTCTTCTGATTATTTCAGTCTCATGATCTGGATCTGCAGTCACTACCTGTCCTGAATAGATGTATTCCCTTACCACTTCCAGTGCCTCACTACCTATTTGTAAACTGCTGTTCCCTTCCGAGACTGTTGAACATTACTTTAGTTTTCTGCAGATTAAATTTTAGTCCCACCCTTCGACTTTGCCTCTTCAGGTCAGTGAGCATGCATTGCAGCTGGTCCCCTGAGTTACTAAGCAAGGCAATATCATCAGCGAATCGCAAGTTACTAAGGTATTCTCCATTAAGTCTTATCCCCAATTCTTCCCAATCCAGGTCTCTGAATACCTCCTGTAAACACGCTGTGAATAGCATCAGAGAGATCGTATCTCCCTGCCTGTCGCCTTTCTTTATTGGGATTTTGTTGCTTTCTTTATGGAGGACTACGGTGGCTGTGGAGCCGCTATAGATATCTTTCAGTATTTTTAAATACGGCTCGTCTACACCCTGATTACGCAATGCCTCCATGACTGCTGAAATTTCGACTGAATCAAACGCTTTCTCGTAATCAATGAAAGCTATATATAAAGGTTGATTATAATCCGCACTTTTTTCTATCACCTGATTGATGGTGTGAATATGGTCTATGGTTGAGTAGCCTTTACGGAATCCTGCCTGGTCCTTTGCTTGACGGAAGTCTAAGGTGTTCCTGATTCTATTTGCAATTACCTTAGTAAATACATTGTAGGCAACGGACAGTAAACTGATCGGTCTATAATTTTTCAAGTCTTTGGCGTCCCCTTTCTTATGGATTAGGATTATGTTAGCGTTTTTCCAAGATTCCGGTACGCTCGAAGTCATGAGGCATTGCGTATATAGGGTGGCAAGTTTCTCTAGAACAATCTGCCCACCATCCTTCAACAAATCTGCTGTTACCTGATCCTCCCCAGCTGCCTTCCCCCTTTGCATAGCTCCCAAGGCTTTCTTTACTTCTTCCGGTGTTACCTGTGGGATTTCGAATTCCTCTAGACTATTCTCTCTTCCATTATCGTCGTGGGTGCCACTGGTACTGTATAAATCTCTATAGAACTCCTCAGCCACTTGAACTATCTCATCCATATTAGTAATAATATTGCCGGCTTTGTCTCTTAACGTATACATCTGATTCTTACCAATTCCTAGTTTCTTCTTCACTGCTTTTAGGCTTCCTCCTTTCCTGAGAGCAAGTTCAATTCTATCCATATTATATTTCCTTATGTCAGCTGTATTACGCTTGTTGATTAACTTCGCAAGTGCTGCCAGTTCTATTCTAGCTGTAGGGTTAGAGGCTTTCATACATTGGCGTTTCTTGATCAGATCTTTCGTCTCCTGCGGTACCTTACTGGTATCCTGTCTAATGGAGTTACCACCGACTTCTATTGCACACTCCTTAATGATGCCCACAAGGTTGCCGTTCATTGCTTCAACACTAAGATCCTCTTCTTGAGTTAAAGCCGAATACCTGTTCTGTAGCTTGATCTGGAATTCCTCTATTTTCCCTCTTACCGCTAACTCATTGATCGACTCGGACGTTAGCTCCTTGCAAAGACCAGCTGGTTGCCCATGGCGCCCAGCTTGTGCTGCTTACAGTGACTGTGGTTGCAGACAAACATGGCCACTTCAACGCCACTTAACCAACCAGTTTGTTTCATCAGAGAAGTTGCACAATGAGAGTTACATCGAGTTGCCTGAATAGAGGCTCTTCACCGCTAACGAAGCTGAGCCACCCTTTCACCGGAATGCTGGGCATGTGAGCAATTTCGTGACCCCATAAAAGATATGCGTCGTTAGATGAAGCAGTTGTTATATAATTTTCATTGGCTGTCATGTTATACACATGTGTGCACATTGCCGCTCTGCTTCCGCCAAGATTCCCTTGTGCCTCGAGCTGCAGAAAGCATTTCAAAGACACCTTGCAACGACACAGCGGAAAACCACTGACAAAAATTTCCCATTCATCATCAAGCCGAAGACGGTTCGTGCAGGCCACTGGCCACGAGGCGCCGAAGAAGAAGAGCGATACCATGGCGGACGGTGCTCATGCACAGCCGGCAACTGGAGCTTCTCGTGTCTGTGGGCCCCCCGGAGGAACCAGTCTCGCCAACGCAGCTGCACCGTCCAAGAACACCTGGAACGGCGCGTTCTTCGCCGACTGGGCCGGTGCAGTGTGCGCGGCCGTAATCTTGGCGATCGTGATCCTCATTGTCTACGCAATTGTGGAACAGAGAAGGTGCAAGAAGCCTTCCGACACCGAGGTACACTCGTTCTGCTGCCCCGGCGAGGTCGAGAGGATGGCCAGGTACCTCAACACGAGCGTTGACCCGTGTATCGACTTCTTCGCGTACGTCTGCTCAAGTTCGATCGAGCTCAACCGCTCCCAAATTACCAGCCTGCAGTTTAGACTCGAGAGCGCCGTGATAACCGGCGCGATGCCGGACAACGTCCAAACGGCCAAGGCGGGACGCTTCCTCAAGTCATACTACCAGTCATGCCTGGATACCATGACCCACGGCGGGTCGTTCACCACCTCACTTGCGAGTGCGTTGTCGCAGGAAGTTCGAGACCTCCTGAACCGCGTGGACTCTCGAAGGGCGATGGCTTTCATCATGACGGTGGCTTTCAGGTATTATATCCGCTCAGTCATACAGGTCTCGTACCAAGCGTCAGTGGAGGTCATTCTAGAAATAGCGGCTAAATGTCATCCCGAAGCCCGCTCGCTGAACTATTTCAGTGCTGCAGTGGACGCGCTGAAGCAAACGGCTAATTCGACAGCGACAACAAAAGGTACCGCCATGTTCGTTGCAACACTATGTGAACAACTTCAAGGGCACCCGAATGAACGTGCAGTGTACCACCTATCAAATGGCAGCACCGATTTCAGCCGAGAGGTTTGGAACATCGTTGAAGTTGAGGACGCGATGAGTGCGCTGGGTTTTAGCCTTGATGTTAAACTTATAAAGGTTCAAGGCGTCAAAAAAATTCGCCTGCTTTACGACACTTTCAACAAAAACACGAGTGGAGATACCAAAGCAGCCTACCTTCTGTGGCACTCTGTCGTAGAAGTCATAGAACAGTTTAACTTTCACCCCTATTCGCCCAAATTTCCGACCCAAGTCTTTCGAACCTGCATGGACAGCGCTTTGATACTTGATGAGCTTTGGGAACTGTTCAAAGCCGAAATTCTCACTACCCCGCGCAAGGATGATCACGTAAGGGACATATTCGCGCTCATAAAAGGCGCCCTTCATGACCAATTGAAGAGTATGTCCCTCATAGAAGCTGAAGACGCAGAGAAGGGAGACCACTTCTTCGAAAACGTGAATATTGTTACACCAATGGCGGAGAGCCGAGCTTCCGTGCCAGTCCCAAAAGCCACGAAGGACTTTGCCCAGAACTTGCTTGAGGGCCGGCGTTTTTCCTATGAAGTAATGACTGCCCGACAGTCGAAGTTTTCACTCTCAACAGCGCCTCTTTATTACCGGGATATATGCATTCTCGGAGACCGCTATATCCTGCTGGAACCATGGGTGTACAATTTCATTCGTACAGGTCCCACTTCCCTTCTTCCAAATATGGCTATTCTCGGTCAGCTCTTGGCGGAGTGCCTGTGGGCCATGACTTTCGATGTCGTGGAGTGGGAACCTAAGACAAGAGAGAACATCTTTAATTTCTATGATTGCTTCTACGACACATACACCAAGAACGCCAAGATAAGCCAAGAGTATCAGGTGCTTTACGCTTCGCTCGGTATGTCCACAATTGTATTTACACTGAACT
Organism: Dermacentor andersoni; assembly: GCF_023375885.2. NCBI lineage: Eukaryota > Metazoa > Arthropoda > Arachnida > Ixodida > Ixodidae > Dermacentor > Dermacentor andersoni. Next base: position 81,160,604 of record NC_092818.1, read on the forward strand.
GGACCGACTGGGACACAGTACAAGAGGCTTGGAATTTGTGGACGCTCTCTCACGCACAATTATTTTACATACTCAATAGCTACTACCGCTGCCCGAAGAATAAGTCGCTGCAGAAGTACCTCGAGATCAGCGCGCCTGTAAGGTACGTGCAGGATTTTGCGAAGGCATTCGGTTGCCCCATGAATGCTTCGATGACGAATCCTCCGGAATGCCGTGACCTCGACCAGCCCCGCACTTAAAAGACACCCTCATGCGCGTGTTCGTTTATTTACTGTTCTTATATAATGCGCTATGCAACCTCGTCATGCGAAACTGCTTGTGATTAACGGATCCGAAAACTCGTGTTTCTTGTGCCTTAGGTCACAAGAACGGAATTTTGTTTTGATATAATGGAGTTTCATAATTAATTGACTATAGCTTTTGTTCTCTGCATTTTGGTATAGCTGCAATGCTATGATGTGCCTGAATATTGCGATCTTGTGCCACCGACGTTGTTTGAGCGCAGAGTCGATGTCTCCTTGAGTGACCGCACTCGCTTCTCTTGGTTTGTCGTGTGTCTTTAAACCTTGTCTATGTTCTTGTTGCCCAGCTGCCTCACTTGATTACGAGCAGCAGTGGTAGCGTGCCTATGTTTATTTCAATAATAACAATTGTGTCATCGTATATTTATATATATATGATGTATAATATTTGGGAGGGGTGGAAGATCTCGCGCCGGTGCTGCATCCTATTTTTCTAGTTTAAACTAACTAAATTCCGCACATTTACATGATTGCAACGAGGTCGAAATCCAGGATTGAATGCAACAGCCGGCAGCGTCCAACAGTGAATAGCTTCCAAATGAAAAAAAAAATGCTTTCGGGACGCGTAAGCTGCGCCTTTAAATTGCACCGTGATAGTTTTATCGGGCCCCTATCCCACCGATGCCCACACCGGATATTCGGCGACATGGGGCCTATAGAAAGCAATGGTGAGCCGATCCCGGCGGCAGCGCCGGGCAGATAAGGCAGAGGCATCAAGCAGCGACTTTTCAGTGGCTAATACCCCCTTAAGCAAGTAAAAAGGGCTTTGCGTTAGAGTTTCGCCGTAACAAAATTGTTTTCTCGTGTATTCAAATTGTTTTCTCGTATATTCAAGTTGCACTCCGGAGCTATCATGCCTCTAGGTTGTGTGCAAGTGTGATTTTACGAATGTTCGTGACAAATTTTACGTTGTGAAATTCAATCAGTTCAGTATCGCCTAAGCGCCACGCGGAGGGCTTGCGTGGTCGTTGTGCGGAATTATTCTTTTCTGACGGACAACGCCGCCGATGGTGGGCGCCGACGCCGACACTAGATTTGCTGTGATAGGGGTCACTTAACCTTATAGTGTTAAAAGAAAATAGTGCAACAAGAAATGCACACTTCATTGATGAAGTGGCTATACAACCGGCAGTGTCCACAGTTGTTGTTTTCCGGAGGATTAAACGTTACAGTGGTGTACTTGCGCAAGAAAGATCACTGATGTCGCTAATGCGGCTCGCACGCACGTGCTAGTTGAAGCATTAGTTTAAGGGTGAGTGCGCTCTTAGAGCTCGTGAACAGAGTTGTGTTTTCGATCCTGCATGGTACTGTCAGTCGAACTTGTGGCTGTAAGCGCCTCGTGCGGTCCTTGTACAATTAAGCGAGCACGGTGGCTACCGCGTTCACACCCACATTCCTGGGTATACCCACGAAGTATATTTGTCTGCGCATGTGTTCTAGATGCGCGTTTGCCAGTGTCTTCACGACCGCGGCGGCAGACTCTTTAACTGTGGGCGTCACCGACAGATGCTTTAACCGCGACGAAGTGCGTCGCCGCTATGCTTTTATACAGATCTGTAAGGCCAGTAGATCCTGCAGGCAATGAAGTCTTGAAAATCGAGACCTTAGTTCTCATTGAAGTCGTTCGTGTGTAGTGCCCCCAAGATGGTGTTTGTGTCTCTCCAACTAGATGAAGGGCGGCTGGGGTTCTCTTACGCGGCTGTGCCGTGGAGAGGGAAACCACGAACAACATTTACATGCCATTTACAAGGAACGTCTCGACGGATGGGCTCGGCTGAAGGTCTCCGTGGTCGGTTGATATTGCGGGCGATTGATATTGACCACATAATCGATGTCAGAGGCATTGAAGCGTTAAACGTGCATTGCTATAGGTCTCTCCGATTTCGCTGCGCCTGTTTATACTCGTACTTCGCGAATACAGAAATTTTGGAGCCACAGCTCTACGACACCATGCCTCGCAAGATCATTCATCGCTTCGCAATGATCTTGAGCCGCCGGAGCGCAAGTGTGGCAGCTGTGGCGTCACGCCACGTGATCCGCTGCGGAGAGGCGTCTGAGCTGCGCTCACTCGCACCTTCGCCGCTGCAGTACCACGTGACTAGGCGATGGTTAAGGGGGTAAATATACTCCGATGCAGCGTGCATGCGCGCACACATTACGTCACGTTGGCGAGAACAGCGTCGGTATTTCGGCCGGTGGTTCAATGCACTGGCGCAGCCAACGTAAGCGGAAGCGGCCAACGCGCTCCCACGTACCCGGCGTCAAGCGACGCTTGTCCGCGCGCCGATATCGGACTATAAACGCGCCTTTAACGGCCGCTTCGCCGGCGCTTCGTTGCCCAATTTCGCCATGGATGGCACCGGCTGGGCTGTCTGTGCGTTTCGCCTCGGCGCGAGCGACAGGCTGAATCCAGTCATCCAGATGACAAAACTAGACGGCAGGCTGCGAAATCTCCAGGAAATGGAACACCGGAGCAAAGGGAGGACATATTATCACGTTATAGAGAAGCTCACCAAGCGCGCTAGCGTGCCAAGATCAAACATACTGCAACCGGCGCCTTCGTTCAGCAACACGAACAACAAAGAGAAGAAGATGAAGCTGTGCATACAAGCAACGGTACCCACAACGAACGTTGGACGAAGTACACCCTTTCGGCTGGCGGCAAGCTCGACTGCGACGGCCAGGTTTCACTGCCACTTCATGGACAACCCGTTCGGCAGCTCTTTAACGTGTGTGAAAGACCGTGGCCTAACTTTAATGAAACACTGTGTGCATACTCTTTGCAAAACCAAGCGAAACAGACCTTGCGCTCGTGATTACTATGGTTTACGACATTTAAATCTCAGCCACGTTTTTTGACCTCGGTCTGACCGCGCAGTGCGAGCCAACTGCACTGCGCTCCTCGATTCGACTACGTGCAAGGCCGGTGCAGCAGGAATGCAGGGACACTCCCTACATAAGAACTGCAGGCGAAGTGGTAGCTCAGCAGACGACGTCGCGCAAAACTTCTTTATTCGTTGTTCGCCGACATATACCGCTCTAGATTGACAGTTTTTCTAAATTGCTAAATGAGGCGAAGCACACGTTCAATGTATGTACGACTGCCACAGTAAGTCGAAGCATCATAATGCATTACATTGAGTTTGATTGAGTGATTTCTTCTTCGTGATATCTGTTTTCTTACGAAATAATATATCCGTACCATTCGGTTGCCACTACGTAGTACCCTATAACGATGCAGTCACATGGTCGGCGTCGAGCCGTCGTCGTCATGCACTAGTCATCATCCCATTACCGTCATGCCGTCATCAGGATACCGCTTTCATCGTTCCATCGACGTGATTCTTTCGTTGGCCTACCCTCATCGTCACCGCGTCACTACCATACAGCCCTCATCATACCGTCATGTTCATGGTAGACCCTCGTGAGCGAGTGTAATAGAGAACTGGGATATTCCTGGAGCCAGTTCATGTCCCAGATAGCCGAAGCAATGGAAATCTCACTATGGCGAACACTGATTCTAAATAAAGATGGCTTCCCCAATACGGTATGTCGCTACGTTACTTGAATGCCATTCACATTAACGTCCGCAAGCATCGTGAGATGGGCCCGAATATTACGTGGCTTCAATCTCGCTTCGCTTTTATCTCGTTTTGCGTCAATCTCATTTCCGCTGCATCATGAGCATTCGTGCGGGTCCGTTCGTCCTTTCTTATTTTTTTCATTTTATTTATTTTTTTTTGGCTGACGATAGTAACTCCTGCTGATGTGTTGGTCCTTCCACACGAGCTGTCAGGCCTATAGGGGCCGACCTTTGAAAGGGGCTGTGTTCAGCGAAATTAGGGCATTTCGCAAGCGTTTCTGGCGAGCAATTTTTGACGTTATGCTCCATAGCAGCCTTCTGGCATCCAATGACCACGGCCGTGCTTCGCGACACGTCCCATAATTTGACATGTGAAGCCTCTCGGTGGAGTCTCGAAGGATTCGCTCACATCGTTGGTTGTACGAACGGGATTCACCGCTGCCCGCTGGTTACTGTTCATGTGGAAAGTCAAACCAATTTGGCCTCTCTGGTTTGAAGTTCGTCGTTTTTCTCCTTAACACTCGTCATGAGGCCGTGGCCGCGTTAAACTGGCGCCATTCAGAGAATGAACATCGGTAGGACTGAAAAGCATGGCATTTCTCGATATTGTGTATGTACATAAATATTTTGATGTCACCAGCATAGAAGAAAAAGGGGAAGAAAAGCTTCTGAATTGCTGAGAAACGTCATTGATGAGAATTAAGAAAGAAAGCGGACTTAACATGGAGCCTTGAGGCACACCACTAGATGCCCTACAGAGAAGAGAAGATTGATCATTGATTAGACGATGTACCTTCTGGGTGCTGCTGCACTAGCATCTTGATATGCGCAAGCTTTACGAGCAGTAAAGAGTAATTGACTACTGCAGAGGCTTTGCTGAGGTCCCAGTACACAGCGTAAACTTGCTCCTTTATGTGATGGGCGTGAAAAGCTGCACCTTAACGCTGACAAAGTTGGTGTTCGTTGGTCAAACACAAGAAAATTCGTGCTTATTTGGGGCAGGAACATTTTTACGCAGAATAACGATACATTGAAATGAGCAATACATTTCCAAAAGCTTGCAAATTGCGAACAGAAGAGAAATCGTCTGATCGTTTGCGACGGCTGTTTCGAGGCCATAATTGAGGACAGGAATAAAACGTGTGCGGTTTATTAGGAGGAGAGGTTGCCGCCTTTTGTGGCAGCGGCTACTCCTATTGAGGTAAACTAAGCTACACGTACGAAAAGCGCCGAAAAAACAACAAGGCAGACAATTACCCGGAACACTTGCGAAGGGATACAGAAGAGTAAACAAGGACCGGAAGAATAAATATCCACCAAGTTCGCAATTCTTTACATTCATGGAACTAGACGTAAGAGTCCGCTGAAGACTCCAGAAATTGACAGTTTTGCAGTCGAGATTGCTGAACTGTATATATGCTAGACAGCCGCATAATAGAACACATAACTACACTTAATTGCGCATAACTAAATACAACTTCATATTTGCACATAAGAAATTCAAACGTGAGCCACACGCCTATGGTCTGTGGTATGTGAATTATTACCACAGCGAGCTCTGAAGCCAAGACTTACTGTGAGTCTAAGATTTTTGTATCTGCCGTGCTCCAAATGCGATCACGCGTGCTGATCCTTCGACAACGTACTCTGGGTGTGCCCGTACAACGCAGGCTCCGACTTTCAATGCAAGTCGAAGTGGTACGCCTTGTTGAAGAGCTCGGATTTCACGAACCAACTACAGGCCGTCCAGAGGGCCCGCGACTTCGCGGAGAGTTACCCCCTCCCTGTCCCGTCGTGGGCGGAGCCACCAACTTGACATTGGGGAGCCTTCGGTTCCCCCCAATCAAGCTCCTCAGGACACTCTAATAAAGTTCTTGTAACTGTCACTGCCGAAACCTCTCCTATAATTCTTATAAAGAAGTACGCTCGGAGGAATTCTCATAAAATGTGGCTCCTGTGCTCCTCCCTCCTTAAAGATGCCTCCGAAATGTAGACGATGATAAACAGGCCATGCTGCTTCAATATAAGATACGGCGCATGTAACGGCCAAGAGAAAGAAGGGAACGCGTGCTTACCTGCCCCCGCCTCCTTCAGTTCCCTAGCGGTCGCTCGATCCTGTGACCTGCAACATCGGGCACGCAGGAAGACGGCGCGTGCTATGCCACCGTCCTCATTTCACCCCGCACCCACAGCCTACGGCGCGCGGGACCCGATAGGATCTCATCTCACTTGGACTTTATATAGAGCATCACGGTGATTTCGAAAATTCGCCTGTAATGTGCATATCATTTGTAAATCATTTATCATGTCCCATATAAATAATACGCACATCATCATCATCATCATCATCATCATCTGATGGTGTCGTGATGATGATGATGATGATGATGATGATGATGATGGTGATGATGATGATGACGACGACGACGACGACGACGGCGTCGCTGCAGTGGTGTCTCACGCGCCTCAATTTGATTGCCATATAAATGATCTGCACATCATCATCCCCAACATCTGATGATGATGATGATGATGATGAGGTTTAATTTGATTCCCATATAAATGGTATGCACATCATCATCATCATCTGATGATGATGATGATGATGTGCATATCACTTATATGGGTATCAAATTGAGGCACGTGAGAAACCACTGCAGCGACGCCGTGATGACCGGCACGTGGAACTGCTGAAGCGATAGCTTCTGTTGTGAAAATGTACAACTTGTTGTGCATTTGTTGTGAAAATGTTGTGAAAAGGCTCAACGTTTCGACACTGCTACATACTGTAGGTAAGAGTTGTGCAGCAGCCACCTTTCTTACAATTCAAATAAGGTTCCATGCCAATCTTGGGAGTTGGCTGTTGTCAAAACTCGTTTTGCATTTATAGCAATATGTAACCATGCTGACGGAGGCTTTGATTCCGGTTAACCCCCTTGCCGTTCTCTCATTTGGATCTCTCTCTCTCTCTTTCTACTTGCACTGCGACATTATTTCAGCTTTAGTGTAGGGGCATCATAATTCAGAAAATGACCCTGCACAAATGGTCAAGGTCAACTGTGGTCACAAATGGCCACTCGCAAATGGTCGCCAGTGCTCGCTTTTCGAGAAAAGCGACCATAATGGACCAGTCGTTCGCTGCCCGATTTTTCAGTCGCAAGACCGCAGCGACCGCAGTCACATATCTTGTGAACCAATCAGATTCGCAATAATGGAACATCTGTTTACGGGGATACTTATTTTTACTTAGTGCAGCTGTTTTGAACAGACAGCGACTGGCTTGTCGCACTTGCCAGTGTGAGCATAGGCCGCATTCATTCCTTTTTTTTTTTATTTTATCGCCAGTTGCAAACGGTCGCGCGACCTCCTCAAGTCGCCGGTGTGAACGAGCCTTTGCACATCGCTTCCGCCCTCTGTCACACGCACGCTAGCATACGTGCGCATACACGCAATTTTAATATGTTCATTTAACAATTTGTTTATTATTAACTTCGCAAGTTGGCATACGAAACCACGTACATTTCAAGAATTAACGCTTTATTATTATTTTGTTTTATATTTTTCCTCTGTCAGCATCTCTTCATCGCGTTCTATTGATCCGTCACGCTCTCGCACGGCAAAGATAACAGGGTCTCAGGCCAGCCGCTTTCCCTCTCAATTAACCTGGCGCACGCTTGATTCCACGTGACTGCGCATGTGCGCGCGAGATTAGTACATGCCACGCAGCACCGCCTTTCGCTCGTTACCGTGCACTCTAGCAACTGCTCGGCCTCAGAAACCTCCGCGTTTTCATAGCGCCCCTCCTCCGGCACTGACATTTCAGTGGAAATCGCGGACGACGGCCAGAATACATAAGCCACGCAGGCAATGCGACGCGACAGTGAGCCTAATTTAGGGCACGCGACGGCCCTGTCCTTCGCTGCTTCGCCATGAATATGCGCCGAGACCGTCATCAGGCTTCTCGACCCTCTCGTTTCCATATAGGTGGGCTACTTAGCTGCTTCAATTGACTTGGCGTTTCGCATCACGTATTCGATGCGGTGACAAATCCGAGCACTGTGATGATAGAGGGAATCCGGTCAGCTCGAACTTTCCTGCGCTTGGTTAGCTTAAGAGAGGAGCATTCCTAGTTTCCAGTCTTCGCATACTTCGCAATCCTCAAGCTCTTTTGAGTACATGTTTTCCCCTTTTTTCGGACCCACTTGAGTCCTTGCGACAAATATGTTCGTTTCAGAGTTCATTCACATTACCTTCAAGCTAATCAGTGCTTCTATATCCAGGCTGATGTACTGGCTGCTATAATATTCGCGTATGGGGTATCGTAACCGAAACTAGTTCACGTAAAATAGAGTGCATGTGGATTTTTCACGGCTTTGGTTCTGAAACGGTCTTCACTGCCTGTGGAAGTGGTGTGGATCCCAGCCTAAATATTCCCTATCATTCCTCTTCCTCAACCTTGAACAAACCCAGCCTTAGCAATGACGAAGAAGAGGCAAGAACTTCTTGTTTTATTAATTTTCGCGCCACGTATTCAGAAGCCGAATTGAAGGACGGACTGGATTTGATAGCATGTAGGGTGACAAGGAAATAAAGAGAGAAGGCAGGAATGTTAAACAGACATGCCTCTGGTTGGTTACCGCACACTGGGGGGGGGGGGGGGGGGGAAAGGGGGAATATTAAGATAAGAGAGAGAGCATGAAAGACGCGGTGAGTTCGCGCACGCACGCGGAGGGCCCGACCAAGTTAAAGGCGTTCACACAGGCCAGGCACCCTCAAGAAAGACAAAAGGGCCTTCACAGCTTTGTAGGCCAACGAGAAATGGGGACGGTCTTCAAGTAGCGCCTGCACGAACAACGGTCGATCGTTCAGTCATCGCAATGCGATAGATAGTGTTTGTTTTTCAGACTGATATCAACCACAGTGGCACAATAAATGTTCGATGTTCTCTTCACCGCCGCTGATGTCGAACTTAGTGCTGTCGGTCATTCCAATCAATGCAGCGTAAGTCTTCATGAAAGTCAATCCCAACCACAGCTGGTATAGAAGCAATGCCTCACGTCAGTGAAGCCCGGGGTGAGGTCCGAATTGGAGCGAAGGATTCAGTTCGTGAAAACTGGTGCGCCTTATAATTGCGGTGTTCCGCTCTGTTAAAGAGAGCTTGCGTGCCAGGTGAGAAAGCTGCTTTGCAGTGTCTCTTCTGAAAAAGATAAATGAAAACGCTGTGTTCTTCTCGATGTGACTAGCACAGCTTTGTCAGCGTGATGATTTCCACTGATCCCGCAATGACCAGGTAGCCACTGGAAAATGACTTCGTGGCCTTTTTGTTGGACGTCATGGTAAAGCTTAGCAATTTCGTACGTTACCTATCTGTGAGCTTCGCGCCGGAGAAGCGACTGCATACAGTGTAAAGCCGGTATCGAGTCGGAAAGCAGGGGTCATATACCAGGCCTCTCCGTGTCAATAAATTAAAGTGCACTGCGCAAATCCGTGGGTTCTGCAGCCTTAGACGTCATAACATATGATGCCTTGAATCACAGCGTGTCTCCTTTTGTCAGTATAAACGCAGTGCCACCACAACTGGTCGATGCAGTCGTTCCGTCAGTATATATCTGTACGTGGCTACTATATTTCTTGTGTAACAGGAGTAAGCTCAGTTGTTATACTGCAGATGGAGGTATACCTGACTTTTTCTGACGTCCTGGGATTCTGAGGTGTGCTTCAGGACTGCACCAGCACCATGGAGGAGACACCGGCCTTACCACAGCTGCATACCCCTATGTAAGCTAGGCACAGTATGTACCGACAGTCGTACTATATAATATGCGGAGTCTTTCTATGGGGAGTCCCGTGAGGTGGTGGGAAGGGCTCTGGGCAATATGCCTGACTTGTGCACTCATCGTCTCGACGGCGATGTGTGTCGTGATTTAATAATCTTGAGCAATGGCAATAGTTTCAGCCGTTGACGCACTGCGTGGCATTCGAAGGCATATCCTAGGAGCTTGAGCCCGAATTCTCTGAATTGTACGCAAGTTAGTTTTGCAGGTGTTCGATATTACAGGTAGGCTGTACCGGAGCAATCCAACAAACACCCGGTACAGCCTAGCACGGATTGTGTGGACAAGCCCCAGTTCTTTCCTGCAAGGAAATCAAGCAGATCACAAATAGCAATCAGTCCCTTTTGACGTGGTTCAGGTGAGGAGTCCAGGACAGGTCTCTGTCAATTACAACCCCCAAGAGTTTGACTTCTGCTGGACGATAGCACTGGTCCATTGATTGACATGCCGTATCCAGATATTGGCTTCTGGGTAAATGCCATTACTGCGCACTTTTCCCACAACACCTCGACTCCTTGTTTACGAAAGTAGCATGGTGTCCATGAGATCGTCTTCTGAAGCCGACCGCGAATCTGGAACCGTGTCGCCCCTGACACCCAGATACAAATGTCCTCGGCGTAGGTAGAGAGTCGAACAGTGCTTGGTAGGTTCTCGAATAGTCCAACGGGGGCCAAATTAAAAAGCCTCGGGCTTAAAACTCCGCCATCGAGGACTTCGCGGCTACTGTAATACCGGGGTGTCGGGCCATCCTCGGCCATCCTCATCTATGGGTAGCCACAAACCGAGAGATACATCTTGCCACCAAGTCCTATTATTTCTAACGCTTTAAGGATAACTTTGTTGGTAACATAAGCCCCTTTAACGTCTAAAAACAACCCAGAAGGAAAGTATTTACAGGCCTTCTGGGATTCGACCTACGTCGCTAAGTCGACAACGTGGTCTATAGATGAACGGCCGCTCCTGAATACTGTCTGGATAGACTCCATAGTTTTCTAAGTACCACTCCATACGCGTTAGAACCATCCGTTCCGTTACTTTTCCTGCACAACTAGCAAGCGTGATCGGACGGTATGACTGCTTTGAGAAGCGAAATCAGGTGACTAGACTTCCATTCCTGGGGAACCGTGCCAGTCTGCTAGGAGTCGTTGTACAGGAGCAGCAATGCTTTTCGAGCTCGTTCACCAAGGAAGGAAGGAAGGAAAAAGTGGAGAAGGAAAGGCAGGGAGGTTAACCAGTTTAGCGTAACCGGTTTGCTACCCTACACATGGGAGAGGGATGGAGGCGATGAAAGATGGGGAAGGGGGAGAGAGAGAGAGAGCACATAGCACAGCACACACACATCGTCCGTTAGAGTCCATCAATCTGGCATGGTACGTGATATCACTGTCACAGCCGCTTGTCCAGTCCCGTCTCTTTCAAAAACCGAAGTAGTCCCTTCGTCGCCTTCACCTGCGATGTCTTCTGTCGGCGGCATGTGAACATCGTGTCGAGGGACAATGGTCTAGTGTCAAGGTGCGCGAGAACGGATGCCAGGGACTGTCGCTGAACATTATATTCAGGACAGTCACACACAACGTGTTCCAGCGTCTCCTCGCAAAGATAGGTCGCCCGTTCACCAAAGTTACAGAGAGCGCGGTATCTGAGGCCATCTGCCCCTGGCGCTGAGGAATGCCTGCATAAAGCAAGCGCAGCTTCTAGTTTGCCCAGAAAAGAAAACAACACTACATACGAGGATCATGTGAGAATGGTGAGTAGTTGGGATTCCGCATTCCAGTGGAACTTGCTTCACCGGCAATCCTCCTAGAAAGAAGGGACTCGCCGCGGTGGCCTAGCGGCTATGGTGTTGCGCCGCTAAGCACGAGGTCGCGGGATGAAATCCCAGCGGCGGCACCCGCATTTCTATGGGAGCGAAATGCAAAAACGCCCGTGCTCCGTACATTGCAGGCACGTTGAAGATCCCCTAGTGGTCAAAATTAATCCGAAGTCCTCCACTACAGTGTGCCTCATAATCATATCGTAATTGTAATTTTGGCACGTAAAACACCAAAATTCCGGTTTATTTCTAAGAAGGACTCTGCGACTTCAATCTCTCTGCATTGTAGATAGAGCTATGGATTAAATGGGTGGCGTTGTCCAGGGGTTTCATGGAGGCCATGAACAGTTCTCCACATAAGAGGCAGTGGCTTTCGGAGGTCCAGAGATTCGCAGAAACGCAGCCATCGTTATGAAGGCAGCTCATTCATATTACGCTGTATATTCTTCTGTATGCGTCTAGCCAATCGCAAATCATGAATGGATTTTGTGCGTCTATATATTCATACCGCACGGCGGGTAATTGCGTGAAGTTTCTTTAGCTTGATGTCACAGTCGGAGCGTGCGGATCTCATGAAAATCGAATATGTGGCAATTTGTTAAGCACCTTTTCCTGCGTCCCCAATGTTGGATGGTAAGTCTTCTCGAGAGCAGTCTTCCAGGATTTATCTAAATTTCGGCCAGTCGTTGCACTGGACGGTTCCGGAGAACTTGGAGCTAGTCAGCCCCCCAGTCGCCAGATAAGCTGGGATGAGGTCACTTCTCCACGTTTCCAAGTTCGGGAATCATTGAACCCTTCTGTTAAAAGAAGGCGAAACAAAGGTAAGGTTTAGACAGCTACTACACTCTGTTTCTCGCAAATAGGTGGGACTTCCATCATTTACCAAACAATGTTCTCGCTCAGAGGCAGTGATCACCAACCTTCTGCCTCTCGGGTTAGTCTTGGAGCCTCCCCAGAGATAATGGTAGGCATTGAAATCCCCAGTAATCACCCACGGCTGAGGAGTCATCAAAATTTACCGTATGCGCTCGCAGTTAGGCTACTTGATGGTGATAAGTGGGCTCCCAGAATTGTTCGAGTGACCTTGCTCTTCTTCACAGTTAAGCAGACGCATTGTTTTTCATTGCCAGGTGACACTGGTTGATTAACATATATCAAGTTGTGTCCTATGAAAACAATCTTGTTGCATTGCCCGTGGGCGGAGGACATAAAGCACTCACCCCCGGAAAGTCTTATGGGAGACGACCGGTTTAATTTCATTTCATTTATTATCACGTTGAAGGCCCGAAGGCACTACACAAGGGGGGGGTGGGCAATACAAACACGTGTAAGAGGTTTGGCTCACAATTGAGAATGATGGAAAAACCGATTCACGAATACAAACGCTTGAAAGTCGGACAAGCGTCACCTAAGTCCTCTGGCGTTGTAATAAGTATAGAGTGAAGAAGGCTTCTTAGTTATGCGACTGGCCTACAGCAGATTGGTTGATAAAAAGTTGCAGAAAAAGGAACAACGGTGAAGTGAGCTGTTCGAGTTGCGGTGTTCAGCACGACGTATGCTCAAATCAACTCTCCTACAACCAGCACAAACGCCGTTCTCGGTGCACTGCTTCCGCGTTATAGTACTGAGTGCTAAGGGCTAAACCTGTCACGTTGTAGCAACAGCGCGTGAGCTCTTGAGCACAGATGACATGTGGTGCTTAAATGGTTCAGTGACTAGCAACGACCAAGTAGCCACCTCGTATTTTTTTTTTCTTTTTTCGAAATCAAGACATTTTATCGTCTTCATCCCGCGCTGACTGTCCAGATCTCTATGCAAACGGAAGCTGAAGGTTTGTTTGTGGTTCTGACGTTGAGCTGTTGGTGGATATGGTCTTCAGCTTTGTTTGAGCTGCTGTAGAATTGCTTTTTACCCCTTTGGCTTTGACGAGCGGTGCCTTATTAATGCGAAAGCAATGTATGTCCGATTACGCGAAAATCCGGCGTTGTCGTCGTCGGCCTAACCGAAAGATTGTTCCAAAAATGGCCAATGGCACGAAAGCTAAAATACATAAAAAATGCTCACGTTGATGTCAAATTTGTCAGGCAGGTTTCTGTAAACAAAGTCAATTATTGGAATTGAAAAGAAAATCTGGTACATTTCGGTCTTGGGGGCACTTGAACCCGGGCTTCCGGGTTGATAGACCAACACGCTTCCACCACCCCACGGTGGCTCCACGGTTATGGTTGACTAAAATGGTCCCTAGTGCGTGCGTCATTAAAGACGTCACGTCGCTGCTTCCGTCATTGCCTCCCACATGCCTCTTGCTCTTCGGAGTTCATTGGTGCTGAGTCTACTGTGTCTACTGCGATGCCCTCTCGACGCCAAATCATGAGCGTTCCTAGTTCGTGCGTCATTGCACACGTCGCGTCGCTGCCTTCGGATTTCATCGGCGCTGTCTCTGCTGGTATGCTCTCCGAAGCGTCTACCTCGGCGGCAGCTGTGAAACTTGGTCGTCCACGGAAGCGCGCCCCAGGAAACGAAGCAATGCAACATGAAAAAATTAATCGTTCTCCAGCTAAATGGTACAAATGTTTCCGGTCTCAGGATAACGTATACGCACACACACACACACACACACCGATCCAGCAGAAAGAACTTTAATGCAAGTCAAAAACATAAATCGCAAACACTTCACCTAAGCGATTATAATGCTTTCGCATTCCAACACGTGAACAGCCTTAAGTGTGTCTGCTGAATGTTTATCCCTTTGGCGAACCCGTGGTTTCTTTCTCATTCTCCTGGCTTGCCCTCGACTTCCATTGACTATCATTCGCGTACTTAATTACTTTTGCTACATTCCCGCTTTCTCCGCTGAATGGAGAGGAGAGAAATTTCATGTTTTGTATATTGTTTCATGCTACGGCACATCACTGAAAAAAATTTTCTGCTCACGAAACTTCTTGTTAAGATAGCTGTGTCCGAGGGACGAAGAGGCATTAATAAGGAAATGAACAACAGAGGCCATGTCTCGGTCCTTTGAAAGAATCAGAGGGGAGTCATTTACAAAAATTAAAGCATAAGTGCGGTGGCGATTTGAACAAAACTAGTGTTAGGAAAAGTTCGAACCAATACAATGGGTTCCAAATTGCGCAGGGGATAAAATGACCCCCCAATAAGCAGCTCGTGAAATCAGATGACCCGAATAAGGAAAAATAAGAAAGAAAAGGAACTCACTAAAGAGGCATCTTAATGTCCCGATAGTAAGAGTCATTATAATCACGATTGTTTAAAGAACTGTCACTAAGAAAACTCCGTTTCCCTCAGTGTCATTTGCATTTTGACTTGTCATAGAGCGACCTCAGTTATGTTCTGCGACATGCACGCATAATTTTAGATCCTCTAAGCTTACTGTTTTTTTTTTTCGCTTTTGGCGCTTCCAGATAATCCTCGCCCTCAGCTGAGAGAAATGTTGAGAAAGAAAGCGAAAGCAAATGAGCAGATACGCGAAGATGTAATTACAAAGCCTGTCAATACCATCTGCTCAAAAACTCTTTTTTTTTTTCAACCAAAGCTTTTTTTCTTTTTTTTTTCATCCCGCTAGTGGCATAAGGAACGTCGCCTGAAATAAAGCTTTGACCTCGACATCCTTCTCTCTTTCGATCCGCTGCGCGGACATGTCGGCTTTACCAAATTTTTTTTTCTTTAACTCCAGCTGCCTGATATTACATTATTAATTGGAGCTGTCGCCTCCCATTGCAAGCTCGCGAACCGGGTGAAATTCGAAAGCTGCCTTGGTGGGCTGCTAATGTGTTTCTCCTTTTCCCTTTTTTTTTTCTCCCTTCTCTCTCGTCTCGGCCCCACCACTGCTTCGCTCTCGATCTCCACCCTATTGACACACACACAGACACACGGTGGTCGTTGTGGCTGGCCGGCAGTGGTCACTTACGCGAAACAAAAAGAACCCATCGACCACGGCGGCTATCGGAATCGATGCCTATAGATCACCCACCCTCCTTGCGCTGCAATGGCAATAGCGGCTGCGCAACGAGATAGAGCCACGCGGTGAAGCGCGCTTGCCGGCCGCAATGTAGTGGCGCAGTCAATGCGCGTACCCGCATGCTTCATTTTCTTGCGTGCCGCACTGCTAGCTGCATATTAAACATTCGTGCATGCTCAAAGCGCTTTCCCTTTTCGGCACAGCGAGTGAACTTTTCTTTTCGTCGCTCCTGAGCAACTGGGCCCTTTTTGTTGTTGCTCCCGCGCATAAGTACAGTGCGTATGGGCGCGAAGTACGAGAGAAGCGAAAGAGAGAGAGAAAAAGAAAGAAAACACACACGTAAAAATAGATCCGCAAACATCGGCCCAGCAGACGTATGCGTTCTTTGGGTCGATTCGCCGTAATGACAACAGAGGCGCAGATTTGGACTTTGTTACGCTCCGCCGTCGGCTGCATCACCCCCCCCCCCCCCCGCCCCCGCCACGCCTTGCCGTCCCACCCACGTATCTTTCTAGCGTCGTCGCACTACGGCAGGGACCAAACGCACGAACGGCGCATCCATTCAGCGGGCTCCGTTTCAACCACCCGTTTTCGCGTCTAATTACTCCGCGTTCATTCCCAATCAGCTGAGCACGCGTTCGAACGTCGCGCGCTTTAGTGTGCCTGAAATAAAAAAAAAGAATAGAACAAGAAATACAGAAGCGCCAACCTAATCGGAGGTCGCAGTAATATTTCGATTGGGTGCACTCTCCTTTTCTTTTGCTCTTTCTCTCTCCAGTCACTGGGTTCCATGGTATCCACAGTTCAAACGCCCGAAAAAAGAAAAAAAAAGTGTGCTTTGTCCCCAAGTCGGCTTGGGTCATTCGCTCCCTTTATCTGGATAAAAAAAAAGATCGTCACATCTGTAATGTTGCTTCATTTCCATTGACATAAAATGTCACAGCGTTAAATTCCAGGCTTGTACTCGCCATGGTCGCTCCAGAGCTATGGCGTTCTGGTGATGAGTGCGAGGTCACGGGTTAGATCCCTGACGGCCGCATTGGTCTGTTCGCGGAATGAATACACTCGCGTATTGCACTTTGTCTTAAAGAACCCCAGGTGGCCGTAATTATTCCGAAGCCTTCTCCTACAGCGTATCTGAAAGCCTCCGTGTTTCTTGGAGATGTTAAACCACGTTATGTGAATTATAGGGTCTTTAAGACTTTAGTTAACTTATTGTGCGCCTCTTTAAGTCATCCAGTTTATGTGACAGAATCGCTAAATCTACTACAGGAGACATTTATTGCATTTCTTTCCACCAGAAATCGATAGCCCGGTGCATATTATCGACCCGATTGCATCCAATGCGCGTGTTGCGTCAGCGATTGCGGTAGGAATCGAATCGTTAACGTGCAAACTGTCATTACACGAGGACGAGCCTGTGGATTTCGTCCTTGCTTGCTTAATGGATTTTGGGAATTTATTTATTTCGTTGGTTGAGCAGGTTGTATTTCTTCCACGTGCGGAACGGTATCAGGGCTAAAGGCTGCGCAGCAACTGGCCAATGGTGCAGAGGCCTTTTCGCCGATGTGTGTGTCATCACAAACACATTTTTGTGTTGGTTTCTCTGTTTTTGGCTGTATTACACAGACCTCGAAGGTGGTGTATAAGATTTTACATACGGTAACACGACCTATTCCCATATGCATTTTCCAGAACAATATAACAGTATATATTGTGGTTTTATGGACCAGGACTAGGACCTGATATGAGGCACGCAGTAATTCGAGAATACAGATTATATTGGAGACCTGGATTTCTCTACCGTGCATTTAATGCATTGTCCACGACGTTTCTGCATTACGCCCTCATAGGAATGCGGCCACCACGAACGCGTGATGCACCTTGTGTGCTCAGCAGCGCAATAATAATAATAATAATAATAATAATAATAATAATAATAATAATAGAACATTTTTATGTTCCCTGCAGTACGAAGGCCTGGCCCTGCGATCTCCAATTACTCTGTCTTGCGCTAGCTGATTCCAAATGGCGCCTGAAAATTTCCTTATTTCTTCGTCCCACCAAGTTCCGCGCCATCCTCGACTGAGCTTCCCTTCTCTTGGCACCCGTTCTTTAACTCTAACGTTCCACCGGTTATCTATCCTACGCATTACAGGGCCTTCCCAGCTGCATTTTTTTTCTCTTTACGTCAACTAAAATATCGGCTATCCCCATGTTGCTCTTTGATCCGCACCGCTCTCTTCCTGTCTCTTAACATTAGGCCTAGCGTTTTCGTTCCATCGTTTTTTGCATGGCCCTTAGCTTGTTCTCAAGCTTCTTTGTCAGTCTCCAAGTTTCCAAGCAACCATGGCGGGTCCCAAAACAATATGCGAGGCAAGTCACAGGACTCGCAAACAGGATCAGGGCCACGATATTGTAACGATGCTTTCCACTCGATTCTATGCAACCCGTTCACAGCCGGGTGATCCCGTGGATAGCGCGAACGGACCATCGCTCTCACTGCTGACAAAGCACTAAAAGCGCTAAGAGAAATAGCGTCGGAAAAGGCATCGCTACGGATTTGTGGACCAGGTTCGATACCTTCGCGGCCACCAGGGACCGTTCCACGTCAGTTAGGACCATGTGTCTCACTAAGTATGTATAAAAATAGAGCGTATAAAAGCGTTATGTATAAATCCACAAGCCCGAAAAGCTCTTTAAAAGTCTGTCAACGATACCTCTGTTACAAGTGATACGACACTACACCGAAAGAAGAAGGTCTTTAGCCGACAATAAAATATAAAAAAGAACCGCCCGTTGACCCTCTGCCACCTGCCATGACGAAAAATAAGGGACAAGCAGTGCAATTGTACAGTAAACACTAGATTAAGAAAGAAAAACAAGCTCTGTGAGATTTTAAGTAGATGTCGCAGTCAGCGTGATGCAACATAGGGGTAAATAAATCACGCACGAATCAAGGGGCCTCTTTGAATACTTCAAGTAGGAAATGAGCTGAGGCCTGGGAATAAGCCACCACACTTTGTCTCTGTCCTAGTCCGCGCGAAGTAAATTCGCGTTCGCTCATCTCGCAAAGAAACAACACGAATGACAAAGAAAAAACACGCTGAAGAAAGAGTAGTGCATCTAGCACTTGCATATTGTGCCCTCTAACACCGCTTCTTTATTGTTCTTACGTGCTCGCACACTCGGCCCTCCGTGTTTGTTGGCGTCAGTGCTCCGGCTAGGCTGCTTCTATATTAAATGAAAGGCACACGCGCTCGCTTGCGCACGCATGCACGCGCGTGCAGCACATGCAGTCGTCATGTAAGTGCGCCGATGTCGTCTTGAAGCCCACACTTCTTTCTTTTTTTGTCGCCGCGAGGCTTCTCTCTCGCGTTCCCGCCAAGACGCCCTCCGCGTTCTGTCACCACCTCGTGCGGCGCGCGCTGGGCCCAGCGACAGAGAGCGGCTCGGCGAGAAGAAAGAGTGCGAGCGAACCGAACGCGTGCATAATGCAGGGCGCCGAGCAGACACGCTCCGGAGTGGCAGGGGGCTCTCTCACCTGGAGAGATGCTCCGACGTGAAAGGCTTTGCCGCCGACCCTCTTTCTCTTCCTCTCCCTCTCTTTCTCTCTGGCTCTCGCGCCACTGCCGCCGCTCTTCTTTTATCCTCCTATTTTTTTTTATTTTCTCGTCTTTTTAGCGAAATACGTGATCAGATGCAAATAGAGAGGAGCAACCCGTTGCTCCCTCTATGCTCCCCTCTCTGCTCCCTTTGCGCGTCTGCACTTTCCGTACTGCCGTGAGACGCGCGTGGGACCGCGGCATTCGGGACAGTGTTCGATCAGATTTTGCTTCGCTGACAACCTTCAAAAGCGCGACGTCAGAAGAAGAAAGGAGCTTCAGTGACTTTCGGTGTAGTCAGAAAAGAAAAAGGATGCATGTTTCGATAGCGCCGAGAGTGCGAGTTTGCGTGCGTATATACATTGGATGTATTTGCTGCCTTATTGCTATGTCTTGTTTTTTGTTGTGTTTGACCGTTTAATCGTGCCTTAATCTGGACGTTCTATCAATACCATGGTGCATACTGCCGCAAGTTATTTTTATCAAAGGTTATCTTCGTAAGTCGTTATCAGAAGAAAGAATCTGAAAATAAGTTGTCAGAGGAGTGTGTACACACCTTGATTGTTTAGTCTCTGCTTTAGAGCTGTAGGCGCTGTGTGTGTGTGTGTGTGTGTGTGTGTGTGTGTGTGTGTGTGTGTGCGTGTGCGTGTGTGTGTGTGTGTGTGTGTGTGTGTGTGTGTGTGTGTGTGTGTGTGTGTGTGTGGCAAATGCCAAGTCCGTGTGTTTCCTTTGCTTACGAACGTGCAGCTTTAGGCTTAGATGATGTGTATTGCATATTTCATCCCTGTTTTCTTGAACATAATGGGCAATTTACAATCTTGTGTAAGCGGCAGTCGCACCAAGGTTCCCAAAGTGTTCCTCAAAACGTTGTGAGCGCTACAAGTTAGCTCGAGCATGACAACAGCAAACTCATATGAAAGAATAAATCTCCCTAACAAGATTTCAGCCACAGACTCTTATGTGGATGTACTTTAACGGAACCTTGTTGCTAAAGCCTAACGAGGTAGCGTCTCTTTGGATCCCGTAGTGTCATGTAGGCGGCGAAACTTCTTGCTATTGCAGGAGAGATAGAGAGAAATTACCGAAAAAGATAAAAGAAATGTGTCTGATTAGCGGTCCTCCACGAGGGAAAAGGAAAATGGGTAGAAAATGTTACAAATAAACACACAATGCTTAAACCCATCAGGCTAATGTTGCTAGCTCGGAAAGATTCATATCATTAAATTGTCTGCATATTCGCTGGCTATTTTTGTTCACTATGACAACTCACGGGCTTCTACTCTTCACACACTTACCAAGCATATGAACGGCGCTGTGAATACGGACTTTGTCCCAGATTTAACCAAGTTTGCAGGTGACATCACGGGTATTAGCACGGCAATCAGTGCGTGAATATTCTGCCGCTGCATGCACAAACACAGTCTGTCTTCTATCTATTGAGGTTACGTGCTCGGAAGTTCTCTGAATGTCTAACAGTTGTTTTTCATCTAAAATTGGGAAAAGTATACATTAGGATAGTACTTTTATCGGCCGTATAAGCTTGTAAACATGGGTATACTATACTCGGGGTCAACTTTCTGTATATGAAGGGAAAGATACAGGCGCGTGGCTTCTGCACATGTGTTACTGCTCCAAGTAGTCCGGCAGCATTTGGCATTACTTTTGGTTGCTTGGAACAGACGCTGAATCGATGCAGCTTCCACGTACGACGCTTTTGCGTTTCCCCAGACGCGGAAGGGAAAAGCCACAAAATAAGCAAACCTTTACACTCAGTAATACGTTCTGTCTTATTTAACTGTTACTAATAAGGTGTTTATGTTTTGTCTTCCCAAGCCTAAACTAACGTGGAATAAAACGCGGGACTCTTTTCAGAAGCGCTCTCACTTGTGCGCGCTTTGCCTCCTTAGCTTTTCCTTCATAGCCGCAGAAAGTAGTCTGAGAGTATAACTAAAATAACAAGCATGGTGCCACGAGCGCACAAGCCAACATGAACACTCCTCACTTGATGACTGCGGTGGCAGTGTCAAAACGCTGCAGTAAGGAAACGCGGCAGCAGCAGCGAGCGAATTGGCTTCCGGGAAGCTGCTCGTATCCACGCGAACTACGCCTTGAAAACACAACTCAGCGAGGACTCTGTACCCGTTTCAGATGGCTTTCAAGATACAGCGGCCCGGCCGGGTCTACGCGGCCGCCTAGGCCTCCCTGAAAAAACGCACATCCCCCCTCCCTGCCGTCTCCCGTAAGACTCGAGCACGAGGGAAGGCTGCGCGCTTGCTGCGCGTTGCGTGCGTGAGATTGAGCCGCTATTTGCGGCTCACCCTGGCGCACTTTTACTCGCGCGCTTTCACTTGCACATACAGCATACGGCGCACGGCGACGATTTTATCGAGTGAACTTTATACGGAACGTCACGTCGACGCCGACGCTGATGCTGACGGCAGCGAAGCGCCTGGAGTGTCCCTATAATTGCTATCGCAATAAAAGCTGAAACCTGTGCTTCTCGGCTACGATCTCTTCGAGACTCGGCAGATCAGTGTAATTTAATAAAATGTACATTTTCTTGTTTCTTGCCTATAGAATCGCTTTATTGTGTGCGTGCGCGTGTGTGTTTGTGCGTGTGCCCATGCCCCGTCATGTAGAGGCCAACTTTATGGCCAAGTTTGTTTACCTTATACAGCTGCCCAGCTGCTACATAATTTTGCTTTTATGGGACATTTTGAGTGGCACTGATATTCTTCATATCTTAAGTTGTTTGTGATAATATAACTCTAAAGACAAAATTTTCTGGAAGTTCTCGTTTTCTTTTTTGTGTGTATAGAGATACATTTCTTTTAAACTTTCATCTAAGGGGATCGGTTACTGTTATTTACTTTCACAATTATTTCTGTAATACACAAGTTCATGTACTTCCAAGCGGAAATGAAATGCACACATGGGAAAATGAACTGGAAGGTGTATTTTCCTTTCCCCCTTCGCTACTGTGTATGAGAGTGGACTG
Source organism: Dermacentor andersoni (assembly GCF_023375885.2). Taxonomy (NCBI): domain Eukaryota; kingdom Metazoa; phylum Arthropoda; class Arachnida; order Ixodida; family Ixodidae; genus Dermacentor; species Dermacentor andersoni. The sequence goes on from NC_092818.1 coordinate 81,182,718, forward strand.
GCTCATACATATAGGCTTAGCTTGACGAAATAGCGCTTTTAGCAATCGTCTACGCCCCGATCACTCATCTCACTTTCAGGTATATCAAGTAATAAGTAATTAGACGTAATATGTGTTATTCTTTATTCCGTCTTGTTAGCGTTTCATTCCGGCGTAATAGCAGACACAAAAAACATTCAAACATGTCAAACTGTCTTGTAAAGCGTGCTTCTCCACAATAAGAGTTTGTGTGAGGAGAAGCCCAAGCCAATAATTTGTACCGTAATACAGGTGAGACGCGAAGCTGCAGAGCGAGTAAAGCTGTGTGTACAGGCGCTCCCAGAATAATTCGGAACGCAACACACGCGGCCGCTCGCCGGCGGAGCGCGCCCGTAGAAAAAGTTGTACCGTGGTCTGCGCGTGCGCGGTCTCCCTAGCGAGCAAGGCCGGCTCCCTAGTGCATCTAGTTTGTGTTGCGTTGCTACAAAACAGTAGCCCTAGGTGCCCCTTAACGTTTTGTCAAGGGGGGCTGGGCCGGTGGTGTCTCTGACAAGTTGTGTCTGCGCATGCACTCGCGTTGGATTATAAGCGCTCGTGTCTGCATGTTCGGGGGCTTAGGCGCCTTTTTTCTTTTTCGTTTTTCGTGTGGGCCGTATTTATCATTTGCTCAATATATTTATGGTAGGTGACCGTGACTAGCGCTGGCAAAGCGCGGCGTTTTCGTCTGAAGCAACAGTCATGATATCGGCTGCTCGATTGATAAAGGGATACGAACATATTTAAACAATGACAGTTACGCGAATTCCGCCTTATTCCAATCGAGGAAACATGCCGAAAAAAGTGCCAATGAATGTGTGGAGACATATAATTAAGCTCAGTTGGCAAGGTATACCCCAACGTGATATATGCCGCCTCACAGGAAAGTCTATAAGTGCGGTCAACCGAATAATCCAAGCATACAGGGATGAAGATGGCCGACTCAAAGATGCAGCACGATCAGGATGACACCGATGCACGTCGGAAGAGTCCGACCTTCTCATTGTTGCTGCAGCCGTTGCTGATCCTTTTCAGAGCGCCCACCAGATCAAGACAGCCCTCAACCTGCAAGCCAGTGAGGAAACAATTAGAAGGCGCATGCGAGAGGCTGGTCTTCGTGGATTTGTCGCGGCACAAAAGCCACATTTTACGGAGCGCCAAAAACGCCAGAGCCTTGAGTTTGGCAGGGAATATGAGCGCTGGACGACTGAAGAATGGAAGCAAGTCATATTCTCAGATGAATGGACATTTTCATCTAGATGGAATCAAGAGCGCCGCGTATGGAGACCATATAACTGGAGGTATTTTCATTTTCTTTCTGATCTTTTACGCACAACTTCTTCGGACGCGCAAATGGTATTTCATCTGAAAAGACCATTATCTATTCCCTTCTTTTCGTGTAGATACGAGCCTTGGTAGGTTTCCGAGATCTACAGCAGCGGCCGCTGTACTGTCAACGTTTGGGGAGCAATTAGCAAAGAGGGCCTCGGTCCGCTAATCCGACTGTCCCCATCGTTCACAGCTGAAGCTTACTGCGAAATTCTGGACTACCACCCGAATGGCCATACGCTGTGGACGGGCCATATAAAGATGGTTGCTACTTGTTCCAACAAGACCTGAGCCCGGTGCACACCGCCAGAGCTGTGGAAAAACTTCAAGAACGTGGTGTTTGCGTTCTTGACTGGCCTCCGAAAGGTGCAAGCTTCAATGTTATGGAGAACGTGTGGGACATGATGAAGGAAAGTTTGTCCAAGCTGAATCTGGGAGGGGCCAGTGCCGACGAGCTCTGGCTCGCCATAACGCGCGAGTGGAAGCGCCTTGGTGAGAGGAGGGACTTCGTAGATGCGCTCTGCGAGTCAATTCCACGCCGCGTACAAGTTGCGCTTCGCGTGGACGGCGCATTCGCGAGATATTGATAGCGGAACATGCCAACGGCTTAAGACGAAACAGTTACGTTTCGATTCATTTTGTTTACTGCGGAAAAAATAAACCCAGTGTTCCTCCTGTTGTTTAGATTTACTATGTTCTCCTTACTATTTTTTTTTTTTTGCATTCAGCTCACACAGCCTACCCTTTATTATTTTGCTTTCTTTATTGATTTATTTAAGACAATGAACAGATTGTCTTAAAGAACACGGCTAAAGGCAAACATTTGCCGGACTAGGCCACCGTGCCACCCGTATCATTGTATATTTCCTCTGAGCAAAAGAAAATGAGTATGAAAATGAGTATGAAAATGAGTATCTTCGCCAACAAACGCCGGCACGCGATCAATACGTAGGGATACTCGCTACCAATGATCCAGATTCCGTGATTGATTGGCGCACAATTTATGCGAACCACGTAAGGGGGTGCGCCAATAAATGACTAGAGTCGTGAAGAGTTCATTAGAGTGCCCTTTGCATGAAATGACTTCCTGTGCGTGAAATTGGCCTTGATGAACGTGCCACGTTATTTCATTTTGTAAACTCTTTTATTGCCGCTATCGCAGACACACCCGTTAAGAGGGGTCACGTAATAGTGGAAATTGTCCTCGTATTACGAAGCTAGTAGTAACATGGATAGGGAGATAGTTTACTAAGAGCTAATGCTGCGCAGGACAGGCTCACATGGTGGAAAAGTAACGCAGCGATGCCGTTGTAGCCAAGCCGCCTCACTAGCACGTAATAACGCAAAGCATTGCTATATCCCAGATGGGATGGAGACCATGGCGAGAATACGCTGCAAGGAATCCACAAGCCTTTATTTATAGATTACGGTGCATTCATGCGGTGCTACAGACATTCATTCGCCCAGCCCCCATTGCACAATGCTAAACGGCACCTAGCGCTACCTTCTTGGAGCAAGGCAACGCCAATCTAGATGCACTAGGGAGCGAAACTTGCTCGCTAGGGAGACCAAGCATGCGCATATCTTGTCTGTATTTATTCGCCGGCGCACTCCGCCGACGAGCAGCTGCGTGTCCGGCGTTCCGAATTATTCTGGGAGCACCTGTACACTTCTCGCGTAACTAGAAAACTTAGCATCAAGACGGTAAGCGTACTTCTGAGGCAACAATAAACATAAAAGGGACTTCAACTCAAATAAAACCTTTGCCATCTCGATTTCGAAGCCTCTGCGTGCCTTTTGCGCAGCCAGCGCATGGGAATCTGCAAGCGCTAAGAATATGGAATGGTGGTCACGACACCGCAATCTGTTTATGTACGTGGCTGTTGGCGAGCAGAATCAATCTCTATTATGCGTTATAGGCATGCGTTGTGATGCGGTAACGGTGTGAAATAAAACGTTTGGGAATACCACTGCTATCAGTAAATGTCTAACTATAATACCTTATCGACAGTGTGTTCTTTTATGCAGTTATTGTGTGATTCTCGCTAAATACAAGTGCAAAATGTCGCCCGTATAAACAATCGATAAGTTCAATAACAGCTCTCTCAAAGCCGCTTGACTTACCTAATGCTTATTCTGAACGGAATGTAAACCGAAAGAGAAGTCTCTGTAGGATGCAAATTTAGAAGCAGTGTGGGGAATTCTTACAGCCTAAACAGTCAGTAATTTGCTTAGACTTTCGTAACGCATGGCAGATGAGGCAGTGTAGTTTCCCAATCACCGCTCTCTTTAATTTTGCAGTCTATTGAAGCTGCCATTGGAGCAAGAAGGATCACCTAACTGCTATCAGTGAACAACGCCGAAGGTGAGTCCCTTACGCCTCTATCACATCGCGGGCGGCTACCAACGGCGGCCCGCCTCACTGGGAGGAGGTCACGATGGCACGATGTAATGCGGTAAGTTGCACAATATTCTGGCGTGGTAAACGTAAACCGCTCAGGCGTGTGCGTGGATGGTGTTATTATTGGACGCCGGGGCTCGCGTGCGCCGGTTAGATGCAGTAGGCAGTAGTGCAGAGCTTACGTTGCTTCGCGGTGACGTTTACGGAAGCACCGCGTCGCGCAGGTGGAACGATGCGACTTGCTAGCACTGTGTCCACATCTTGATATCTTGGTGATATATTGTGGTTGCAGTGCTTCCACTGAAACCATTTAGCAATTACCCCATTTCGGCCACCGCTGGACGTTTCAGCTAAGCGCCCATCTGTTTTACACATAGCCTCCAGAGGTCAAATTCATTCTACCACAATGTGCAACCCACATCCTCCCAGGAAAATAGAAGAGGCCGCTGGTAGGTTGTCAGGACTTGAATGCCACGAAATATTCATGTTAAGTATTTTTGTGCGGCTAATCTACCTCGCGGGCATGCTCTGTCTCTTGAGGACACAAAGAGAACGAGTACACTTGAAACTGAGGAACTATGCACGCCCTCTGGAATTACATTGCATGTCGCACCCTTATCACTTTTGGCTTACTGCCCACGCTGCCTGCTTTTTCGTATGGTGTCTGCGGAGAAGAGCGGAGAAATGCAGGTCCTGTGCTTTTAATTGCATTCATCGCACAATAATATGGCTTCTTGTTTTACGCAACGGCAATATCAAATCTTTTCCAACTCGGCAAAAGTAATCACCCCTACGTTCAAGCGCCACCATAAACTACACGAACGTATTGATCATAACACGCATTATTTCGTCATTTAGAACCGCGCGTGAGCGTCCATCGACGACGTGGATGACAAGTTTCCACGACAAAAGACAACCAAAGCATCCTGGCAGCGCGCTGCCGCAGTTCTCATATCCAATGCAAATATCGCACATCCCCGAAAAAACACTTGCCCCAAATTCGTTCGCAGTGAGGGGCACATGCATTGTGCGGCGAAGTCGAACGCATAAGCCGGCCGACATCATTTTTTTTGCTGCCCAAGCGAGGGTATACGACAACACGCTCGTCGCGGCGCGTCGTCATCGGTATAGGCGGCCCATTTTGGCGCTACTAGTCTCGTAGTTTTTTAGGCTTATCTGCGAACGGCCCGTTTATCTCGTTTCCGGCTTCAAGAGGCGGCGAGGCCTGACGCGCCGCCGCGAGCAGCAGCAATGCAACCACAAAACGATCGCGCACAATGGAGGCGCGAGAAACGTTCCCCGCCGTGCACAGTTCCGGTGGCCAGAGGGAAGGGAAGAGGTGCGCGCCTGCCAGAGCAGGGAACAAGGCCTGGGGAGAAACGAACCAAGACCGGAGAATGGCGGTTATAGGAATATCGACAGCACTGTGCACGCTGTCATAGCGCCGCACTGCTCCGTTAAGGGGACATTAACGGCGTATTATATCGCCACTGAGGAGCGAGGATGGAGATGGGGAGGACATAAAAAAAGCGGTGGCTACGACGAAAAAAAAAATGAACGATAAACACAACGACGACGAGAGAAATGGAGTATGGCGTGCCACCCGGAGCGACGCCGCTAACGCCTTCCGCGGTGCCAGCGGCGACTCGATGCCTGCAGGAAAGACGTCGTTAGCCGTGTCACGTGGTTCGCATTAGGCCTAACGTTGTTTGGCGGCTTTATAATGCGCGCAACGCAGGGGACTCTTGCGCGCGCCGGTTGTTCCTCGGCTTGCGCGGTGCCGCGCAGATGAGGATAGATTTGATGCGCGCGCAAACTCTCCATCCCCTTGCTTTCTTCTTAGGCTCCTGCAAAAATTCTACGTTGGCGTTTATGTTTTTTATTTAAGCGCGCTTACTCTTCTTGGGTCAGCGTGTGTTGTCTAATGCGGTTAAAGCCTCTTGTGTACTTGTCCGTGTCCTCGACTTTAGGCGCTTCTTGAGGGCTCTGGGGGCCGCGAGTGTGCCTTCGAGCTCACGCCTTGGACGTTGATAAGAAGGACATGAAAGAAAACGAAGAAACTCTGATCTTCTCGGCAATTGCTTTAAATATAGCTGGGATGTTCATTGGCATGTATAAAGTCTTTGCCTGAAAAAGAAATGTCTTGGCCATCATGATTGTACGTATTCATTCAGTTATACAATGCGCGGAACAACCTTAAAAATCGCGCACTTGCAAAAGGCTCAAATGAGCTGTAGAAGCCGCATACAGCAACTCAGCGCAGAAAATGTTGCTGAATTAGCGTTAAGGCGATGGAGCCCAGCAGCAATTTGTGACGCGAATTTTCTTTCCGTATGTGGCTGTAAGCGTGGCGGTGGACGATAAGAAAGCCGCGTGACTTGCACATAGAATAGAGGTGCAGCAGCTGTGCCGCATTTAGCAAACTGAGCTGTCTCACCAACGTCACTTGTCCTAACAGCTTCAGGCCTGAATATTGCCGCTTGACTTCTAACGCAAGCCAAAGGGCATACGGTGTTGACCAAATGACCTACTCCCATGTAATTCCTCTTCCTTTCTAGCTTAGATATTTCTTTTGTATGTTTATTTTTACGGACTCGCTTTGCCGTATGTTATCCTCCTATGTCCGTAGTCTGACGAATGATAGCTTCAGAAAAAAAAACAGAGACACCTGTATTCGGGATTAACCCTACGTGGCTGAAACGAACCCGAGGCAGTGCAGCCTCATGCGTTTTGTAGGACCAGAAAGAGAGAGAGAGAAAAAAAATATGAAATCGAACGAGCGCGCTCGTAAGCTACCCTTGCGTCCGACCTGGACAGCGTGGGCTCCGTTTTCACCGCTAGCTTAGTGAAGCAAATCAATCGTTCGCACGAGCGCGCCGATTTGGTACACGCCCATGCGATTGCCACACGAAGAGATTTTCCTCGTCTCTGTTGCAATCGTCTGCGAGCGAGCTCTGGCTAAGTGGCAGCCTTTCTGATGCCCTTAATTATATTTCAAAAGGAAACTAGTAACCGCATGGCCGCTGGTAATCTCTGCCCGCGGAGTGGATGTGACCCATTTGCAACTAACTCTGCCCCCTCTCCCGTACTGCTGAAATCGACTCGTATGTTCATGCGTGCAGGCGTGATCGAAAATCATCCAATTCATTTAGAGCGGACCAAACGACGCTTTTTAGTTCCCAGAAAGGGGTGACGCTTTGCCTGCTGAAGCTGTTGCAGTGGCGCAACACGTAGTGTTGTGTGATGGTGAGACTAAATTGTAGCTCATGGATGCCCGAGTCGGGCATCATGTCGGCATGCGTCTGCAGTTCGTGTAGACAGCAGCTTGCGCGCAAAATAGACGTTTGATGTTAGTTTTCTTTCTCAGATTAAAAAATATAGAAACTACGAGAAATGATTTTCTTGTCATTTTGTCACATTATTGCACTGCACAGCTGTACGATAGCGTTGTGATTTGCAGCATATATTTTGTTGGTCTTAAGCTTCGATTGTCCGGAAAATTTGTGTTTCACTTGCGGAGGGTTGTGAAGTTGTTCACAGCTGCGATGTGATGTGGTATTTGGAAAACAGTTATGTTTATGATAACAAAGCTAAAGTAGCCTGTGTCAGAACTTCAAAAGACTGGCGCCCTGAATACAACGAAGACGAGGGTAAATCCTCTTTTTTTTTGCATGGTTAAAATATATACACGACAATTTTATGCTGCCATCTTAAAGCGTATATTAGTTAAGGTTATATACCTAAAGTTAAAGCCTATATGCCCCTTTACTCTCGGTATTTCGATCGAAGAACTAAAGGTGCAAGTGAACCTGAAAAAGAATAGCTCGACACACCTGCAATCAAATATCGGGAAGCTACGCGCTTCACCGCGGGTTTCGGGAAGAATGGTACCTGAATATTTGAAAGCACGAGAGATTCGGGGCTGCAGCTCAGCAATGAAACCGGTTGTTGCCTGCTTTCTCCGTGTAAACGCACGCGAAAAAATTGTGCAGTGTTAATGCTGTCACAGAAATCGGCACCTTAAGAATAAATAGTGCATTGACAGTCAGTGACTGCTCGTACCGGACCATGCTATTCGTCAGAGACTTCTCGCCCCTCCCCCCCCCCCCCCTCCCCACCAACCTCCAGTGGCTGTTCTCATGCAACTGAAGCTCTTCATCATCGTGACAATTTGGACTTGTGGGCATGGTACTCTGGGATGGTGTTCGTAGCGCAAGTACATGGGAAATAAGAAAGAATAGGCAAATCAGGGCGCTTGAAGCTCATCAACCCGAGTGGCTGATTGTGGTTCTAGTTCAGACCCATTAGCCCAGGACACCGGTGAATAAGGACCCACCCACCCACTCCATCCCACCGTATCCCTTCCCTTATTCCCATTTTCCCCTCCCTTGATTGATCAATAAAGTTTTTTCGTCCATCCATACAGTCTCATTCTCGACAATGAGCGCTTTGGTCACTTTTTCCTATTTTCTCTCTCTATATTCCCCTTTTTTTTACCTCCGTTGTAATGTAACAGGTCTGGCGCCACCTGGTTAACCTCGTGACTTTTCCTGTACTCGCTTTCTGCCTTAGCCGGGGTTACATTTATATGATCAAGGTGGCTAAATCGCTCTTGCGCATCTTGAAGGCGAATGTAGTACACGGCCCCCTGTCACTGTGTCAAGAAACTTTTTTCTGCAGGTTCATGCGCCCTACCTATGTCTCTTCTTTTAATCTCTTCTCCTTCCATGAGTGTAGGGATGCGACGTCGACTAGCCTCGCTTTCTTGCCTTGTATACAAGGCAATGCGCTACACTGCTACAATGACTGTACAAAGGATGTAAGAGCAAAAGTGCTTCATTAAGAAGTACGATTATTCTTTAAAATTGAGTTAAATGATATCGAACCCGGCAATACACCCGTGTGTGAAATGGGACCACGCTCTGTTAAACCGGAGTTCGGACTAGAGTGGGAGACGAAGTTTACGGTTCGCGGGATCTGAGAATATCTTTAATTTCCGAGCAGTTTGCGAGTGCAGCAAGTAAAACCACGTAACCCTGTGTTGGGATACGATAGGGGAGGCTATAAATGCGGGTGCCAAGATTTGTGAACCGACTGGCGAAATATTACACACATTTTTTTTTTCTCCGATCCCGCGGTCCCCATGCTTTCGACGCCGAGCGTACGTCGAAATGCGAACATTGTCCACGCAAGGATACCGCTGTGGGAGCAATGCATCTCTACCGACAGACCCGACTCTTGTGAAAAGACGGGCACTGCCACTCGTTCGATTAAACAACTCCAGTCGTGTTCGATATGTTTTACAGCCCGTACGGCGAACCCGCACGAACGACAAAGAAAGGACGGGAGAAGACGCGTGGGCAATCAGCTTTTAAGTAAGATATTGGATGAGACGGGTGTCACGCTCTCGTATCGCATGCATTATTCATACTACCGAGAATGCGCGTGCCCATAAGCGACAATTTGTACAGCCAAGACGCGTCTGGAGCACCTTATTGCGAAATAATTTAATTATAGTGGTCTTTCAATGGCACTTCGCGGGCCGAAAGTTTCGTTAACGCCCACTGGGGACATCTTGCGCTAAGGCAACACGACTTTCAAGCGGTATTGTAGAAGTTTACGTTCCCGAAGGAAATAAAAAAAGGAAATCGAAAAAGGGATGCTGTATTCAGTGTTTAATGTTGCCGACGGGTGAAAAAGAAATTTCACTGCGAAATAATAGCGTCCCAACTTGCTCTATATTTGAAGGCTCAAGACGTTGCACAGGTCGGTTTCCAAGTAGGAGCTATAATTCTCTCTGAAAAACTTGCGTAAACATTAAAATGAAAAGAGTGCCGCTTCACAAAAAAATTCAACAAGCATTCAACCCGGCCACATGAAAAGGCGAGTTGTCTCAGCGGCTGCACCGGAGGCGTACGCGAATGCAGACAAAGAAGCAACGACTTGAAGTGTATTGTCGACAAATTTTCCCAAGTATTTTTGTTTACAGCGCTGCCCGACGTCAGAGCGTGCATATCACGCTGCACGCTGTCCGTGCCGTGCTGCGTGATGCACACGTATGCCGTGTCGGCTAGTAATACTTAACGCTTGGGTCATCCGCTCTTTCTTCCTAGCCACTGTGCCTTCGTAGGAAGTCAGCCAATACTGTGCAATACTTAAACGTGTGGCATCGACTCGATTCTACAGTAGTCGCACTGTTGTAGAGGCCACTTACAGCGCACCAGTATGTCAGTAGGACAGAGCTTGCCAGCAGTACTGCTTTTCACGGTGCAGACACATATATATAACTGGAACAGCAGTTAATTTCGCTACACATTCCGAGCCCATATTTCTCGAAACTGGCGCAAGGCATACAGTCTCTAACGAAAACCCCTGATTTGGATTTACTGGTTGACTTCAAATCTGCAATTTCAAGTTCCCCGCCGTCTTAAGATGCTAATTATCTAACTAGAAAAAAAGAATTGGTAACTGTAGTGGTGGTGTTGGTGGTGAGTTGCATCAACAGGCGCGTTTAGCCTGGCGAGAAAGACCGGCTATTGCTCCGCCCGAGCGTCTCGTACAATATCACTGCTCCATTTCACCACGTGTCCATCACACCAGTCTCTCCTAAGAATGTAATAACAAAACCTGAAGCTTCTTTGCGGGCTACAACTGATCATTCCGGGAACACAAGCTGTGGCAGGCACGCATGCAGAAGGTTCTTCTTTTGCAGGTTCTCGAGAGGAGCGTCCCTTTTCATATAGGTATTTTGGGCACGGGCACAAGAGATGCTTAACGTCTCCTATATCGTCGCAAGCTGTACATTTCTGGGAATCGATACACCCCGTTTTAAATATCCGTGCTGGTTATTTAAATTAAGTTTGAAACATTACTTATGCTTCTTCTCAGTGAAATCTCCTGGTTGCGCAGAGCGAAAGTGGTGGAACCCAAAGCGACCCAAAGTAATTACGAAAGTCATGTTTCTTTTTTCCTTTTTTACTTGATTACTCTTTATGGCCATGACCTTGCGAGGGTTATAAAGTGCTGCATATGCAAGATCAGCAGCTTTTTCATTTCCGGCTATATCAGTGTTGGGGGGAATACTCTGAAACTTTACTGTGACGCCTTTGTTCCCAAGCACTTTCACGGGGGTTATTGATTTGCGCGGGAACTTGATGGATGGCAGACCACCACAGAGTTGTTGCAACGCAGCCTTTGCCTGCGTGAATGTGTTTTTCTTACGGACTTGAAGTTTTCAGTTTGCGTAAAGCAGCAGCTATTACCACGCCTTCCACAACTGTCAACGAGGCTAACAATCGGTAACCTTATAGGTTTTGATCACACCAATCGTCAAGGTAGCCGCTGGTGTGAAGCTCCAGGAATAATAGTGTTCCCTTGAATCAAATACTTCTTAAAGGTAGAAACACGTGGGTTATCTGTCAGTGTGCTGTTGTTCCCAGTCTCGAGGAAATTTGTTAAATTTGAATAGCAAAGATGAAATTTAAATGTCTTGGGCTTTTGTGCACCCCCGTTACAAAGGCGAGGAGAATAAAGAATAGTTTTTCTCAGTTTATATTTCCCGATGATGACAGTGCGGTTTTAGCACCGTGAACGGCGTAGTGAAAATGTCTACCCTGTGCCGTGCTCAGCGGGATGGCGCTCGCGATCACGGATCGAACAAATGCAATCGTGTCGTGCTTTGGAAGCGTACCGTACAAGTACTCGTGCACTTAGATTCGGTCGCATCTTAAAGACAACTAGCGTGTCAATCTTAATCCAACGCCCCACCCTACAGCGTCGCTTACAGTGAAGACCTAAGAAATATGATTAACTCACCTTAAAGCGGCACGTACGCCGGAGAACGAAATTCGCTGATTATATCATCAACCTGTTTCGACGCATTTTTCCTTACAAAGCCTCAGGCCTACGACAACCTTTTGCCAGTTCTGCAATGGGTGTTTTCTACGTGTGCTTCTGATATGATGACGACATCACTGGTTAAGAGCAGGGACCCGTTTTCCTAACGAACGCTGGAATAAGGTTCTGACTAAATGTAGCGTGGTTGAGCCCACTATTACGTTGTATCTCAGTACCAGAGGTTGCACAGTAGGTTGTACGTGTGTATCTCACGTCTGGTGTTGTTAAACGTTTTTACGTGCTTTGTTGTGCAGATCGGAACTGAGCTTAGGTGCGTGTTTTGAGACTCTCTTGTGCACTTTCACTCGTTTACAGAACTTTGTATGTCTCTTCGGGTCCTTTCACTTTCCTCTGTAGGTAGAATTTTGGAAATGTTCGTGTTTTTTTTTTTTACTTTCCCCAGTACGTATCACTTTTTCGTGCTTTTGTTTTGCTTTCCATGTGAAAAGGGCTAGCCGGCGCCAATAATGGTGCCAATCTCTCGTTTCACTTCTTAATAACAAGAAAAAAATTACATATGGGCTTTGTACATAGGAAAAACAAGCCAGTCCATTGTTTGAATTTTCCTTAACTCAGTTTTTAAGAATTACGTTTGTACGGAAAACGTGACTATAGCGTATTTGAATGCGTTATCCGAGGTGCCATGGCCAGAAGCTTATCCTGTCGTCTTTCGGCCTTTGCTGCTTTGATAGCTCTTCTGTGTGTGCTCTGTCTTTTTTTCTCCGCCTTTAATTGTGAAGATCACTGTCTCTGTAACGACTGCGAGCTCGTCAGCACCCAAACTGATCAACTCGAGTGGTTACTCATTGACTTAAACCATACGATGCAGGGTATTGCTCTTGCCTCGATCCTGTTCGACTTTTTTTTTTTTTTTTTTTTGCGAATTCCATCATCTATTTCCACCAGCACTAACGGCTACGCTGCCCAACAAGCCAAACTGCGCGAGGTAGTAAGTATGTGCAAGAGCGGCGAAATTAGGCCTCCAAAGCTTGTGCGAAGATTAACTGACGCGTGTCTTGCGTCAGTTACGCCATATTTCAAATCAGTTCTGCATAAGTTTTACGAAACTTTCTCCCCATTGCGAATTTCTACATAAGTGATGTGGAATATTCTGTTTCCCTGCGATTGGAGTTGGTCAACTATTTCAACCTCCCTTTGCGGTCTAGCTGTTTAGGTATGCAAGAACTTCCGTCTCGCAATGCTGATGGTACTCAGTTTGATCTCCGGACCAGCACTAATATTTATTTAAATAGCGATTATACGGTCGCTCGAGGGGCACTTGTGCCGTCGGCGACGGTGTTGCAGTGCTGTCCCGCTGCATGGCGGCGTTTTCACGGAGAGTTGGAGGATTTTCAGAGAGGCGGAGTGTGATTGGTTGCAAAGAACACGAAGCGTAGTGGACTCAACGATAAATAATTATTGGGCTGCGTGTCTTGCATTGCTGATGAGGAAAATCACCGCAACAAAAAGACAACTCATACAGGATGGGAAGACAAAGACAGGTGCATCTCACAACTGTTTAATAGTGGGAAGGGTTTCACGTATACATCACCTTCTCACACTTGAACACAATAAAAAAATACGGACACATCGCGAGAAGAACACGTGCAAGTCAAAGACGGTTGCGCCGAGAAGTCGAACTCTGGGTTAAGAAATGCGATTGACGGGCTACTTACACATCGATCGCTGTTCTCTCATAATAATTTTTTTTTTTTGGGGGGGGGGGGGGGGGGGTGTTGAATGCCAGTTCAGAAGAAGCTTTGCCGCTCTTGCTAAGAATGGTAGTCTCCGAGTACCGAGCCTCACAGCAACACGCATTAACGTGGGCCACTATACACCGTGGACGAACCGTAAAAGCTATTACGGTGAATCACCTCAATGGCGGAGCAAGGCCGGCGTTTTGCCTTCGGCTTCTGGCGTGAGCGCTTCGCGCGCCCAGACGCTAGCGTTCCTGCTGGGCTGCCGTATGTATGCGCTCTGGTCTGAGCCGTACACGACAGACAAGCGTTATCTAACACTTCACTGGGCGCTGTCTAAAACACCGTCGGTTTCCCGTCGGCCTAATCATCTCGTGCGCCGCCGACGTGCCTCGCCTGCAATGCCTCTGGCGACGTTCCTCGTTCCGCCAACGTTGTGAGACGCCTGGTATCTGCCAGGGCGCTGTTCCTTCTGCCGAGCAGAAGTTGCCTTGCGTGCTGTGTCGCGCCAACGTGTCCCACCAGCGTGTAGTTAGAACTCCGCAAGAGGATATCGATCGATCGCAACGCCAAGCCTTGCTATCGCTTACAGTGCTTCACGGTTCGGGCGAAGGCGCCAAATTGTTTCCAACTACCAAGATATCTTTCTGAGAAGCACGCATGAGGTTACTTTGTAGCATTGTGCGACCTGTCGGGCAGATGGCAACATATATATATATATATATATATATATATATATATATAATCTTTTATTCAGCTATTTCTGTGTGTATGCTGTCACCTCTCTTGATCTGGTCCACTTGTAATGTGCCTGCTATTGAGGATACTCGGCAGCCCACGCGACTGAAAGGCTTGCGAAGCATCGAACCACACGCAGGGTTAGGAGTCTTGGGTAGCGTCAGCGCCAAACGAACACGCTTGTATGGGGGGAAACAACAGCGCAAACGCCAAATTATGCCACTCACCCGCGCTGGCAGCGGGCGACACCTCGTGTTTTCGATAGCCGGCTCTTCGGTCCAAGGGAGTTGTCGGGAAACATAGGCGAAGACCCTCATTGCCGTGAAACGGGACACGGAGTCATTCATAATGAAAAGGGAATGTAAGGGTGAACGAGGCAGCCGGCTCAGGCGCATGGGCTACCTCCCCTCCCCCCCTCCCCCCTCCCCCCGCTCCCCTTCTCGCGCTGATGCTGGTTGCAACGAGAAAACGGAGCGGTCGGCTTGCTCTTCGCACATCTTTGGCTCGAGCCACTACAGAGTTGTTGATCGCCCGTAACCTTTTTACTGTTTACAAATTACCGAATTATGGACGCCAGGGCCCGAAGCAGCTGATAAAACTGCAACTGGGTCCATTTGCATGATTACGGTATATTGCCGATAAACGCGCTGCTTTGCAAAATAGCAAAAAAGTTCTTAGTTTTGCGTAAAATAGCACGTTTGTACCAATAACGCGACAGTGTACTAACGATAGTAGCGACATCTTGTGACCTTTTGGCAACTGTTATGCGTCTGATATGCTTTCTTTTTTCTTATGATGTTGCGTGAATGTTCTCGTTGTTTCACGGCGTCGGCGCCATCCTTTTAGCGTTGTCTTACTCCCGCACTCGCCATTCTGGTCGAGGCTACAACCAGGTGATCAAATGACCATTGCTATCGGTGGTCCTTCGGCCCTTTCCGTCGATTCCTCATCGATTTCATTGACCAATAGCGAACTTTGTATATAAACGTTTTCAATTAAATAAATTCAATAATTATTGTATTCATTAAAACGTCAGCCTACACCGTTGCCGGTGCCAAGGGATGACTGGACTTTAGTACAGTTTAGCGCATACGTGGCACGGATTATGGCATGCAATCGTTCCGTAGGCCATGTCATTAAATGGGGATCATTTGGTTGCTTATGAAAGTGTACGCCTCATGTTAACGCACTTCGTCCATGGTAACCGCGCTGTGATCGCACATCGCCGAAAATGCAGCGATGCCGAATGGCATCACAATTTGAAAAGTGTAAAGTCCGCTTTGGAAGTAAATATACCTCGCTGGCCGTTTTACGTTCCCCGCAACTAGGTGTGATTTGGTGTCTTGCTGTCTTTATGTAACCTCCGGATAAAAGTTGATGTTGGTGTGAGGTTATAAACCACTACATCTCGTGCCGAGATATCCCTGAAGGGAACACCTGAAGAAAGGAAGAAAAGATAGGTGGCTTGATGCTGAAAAACATGAATCTGAAAAAGGAAGTATGACAAAATGCATATTTAGACTGGCGACCATGTGCTATTAGGAATGCAATGTATTGTTACCGATGCGAAAGTCAGCTGCCGCAGAGGACCCGCCTCTAAAAGTGCTGTCAGCCATGGACCAGCACTCTGAACAAGGAGCCCCTCCTAAAAGACCTAAAGGCTCCTGAAAAAAGTCCTAATTATTAGCATCAGTCAGTGAACCAATCAATGAGTCTGTTAACCAGTGGGAAGGTTGCTTAAACCAGCATATTACAGGACTCTGGTAAAACCTTAAAGGCCGTCTCAAGCATTACTTGTAGAAAAAAAACGCGGGTGGTTGCATTATCAAAATGGTTGAATGTTTGGAAACTGCACACTCAGCATGTCTTTCGATCTTTTTCTGAGTGTTCATTTTTTTATATGAGTACAATACCTGAAAAACTCCGTTCTAACAATATTGTACATATCTCACCAGAATTATGTCACTTGTACTGCTTCTTTTTGTCGTGATTGATCGTTCTTTCTTACTCTATGAACCTTGCTACAACCATTGTTGTAAAGAGTCGCCATTCCCATTAGTTTTTCGGAGTCCAGCCATTTAAATAATGGCGCAGGTGCTGCTTCTTCGCTTCGAAGTCGGCGTCAGACGTCCCCCTTATAGAATTATCATACGCCAACCTCACCTTTTCTTAACTTAGTGCTCTCCGGTCGTCTGTTTAATCCTGTAATTAGGCTCAGTTTTACTTGTCCAACAGAACTACTTCAGCTTTCTCTTTTGAACCGTCCTTTAGTTGTCTTAGCCCCTGATCCCCAGTCCGATATCGCCGTTTGAGCATTCCACTAATTTTTTTTCGCACTGTTCTTGCATATATTTCAATGCATTAATTTCAGCTACGATTACATAGATCCGTTGAACGTAGGATTGTATGAAGTGCTTTGTTTCCATATGGCGTAGCTCGTCGTAGCCTAACTTTCTGCAGTTGTCAGTTCGGCTTTAGTGTTTTCTTCTTGTTCTACAAAGCTCTCGAAGTACTTATTTTTTCTTGCACACTCCCACGATACCACTGGCCACTTTTTTCTTCTCGATGCCTTCCTAATTGCCTTCTCATCTGCCATTGAGCCAAGACAATGCCGTTAAATTAAGAGGTCTTCGCACATTGCAGCCTCATGCGCTGCTTTTTCTCGTCTTCACATGCGTCTCTTCTAAAGACGTCCTTCACTATTCGATATGGGTTTCTGGAATGCACATTTTTCGCAGAAAACAATGTTTTCATTACAGACGTAAATTTTCTACCTGCGCCACTATTGCCCAATAAGAAATCGGACTGCTGGGGTTCATAGTTAATTTTTACGCATTGTTGTCTTTGCAGGATTCTGAAAAACTCCATGTGTGTGTCATTCTAACAGCCTCAAATTTTGCTTTTGTCATTTGAGATCATAATACATAGGTGTATTTTTTTTCTTTTTTCTACGCTGTTTTAATATCTCTTCATAATATCAATTCTCCATCACTATGTATAATGCAGTTTCACAGTCTCGTTTACCAGAACACTGCCCTTCCGAATACACGTGTTCTCCCTTCAGATTCCCTTGATATTATAGTGAGTCCCAAGGAAGTATATTTTCAGAACTTAAAACAGCTCCATGTTGCACAGCATAATTCTTTATTGGCCATTGCTTCCACAATTCAACCAAGTTGAGTTTGAACGTCTACAATCCTCATTTCTATAAATATTACGAATTACTGTAGAGCTCTCATTAGCCAAACATGTTATAATGCGACCAGAGTTTACGAAATAACTTCCGGCGTTTGTAAACTCAGCTAAGCGATATTTGATCTATTAATTACTTATTCGGAGCCGTTGTTTACCTGCCCCTCCTGAGTGTGCCTTCGCGGATATAAGTGAGCTTCATTACAAGGATATTATTATTCGCATAATGGACTCTGCTCCCACATTGAATAAGATACCCAGGTTTCTTCCATACATCTATATGTCCACAGTTATCGCTTCGCTTTTCGACTGAAAGCACTAAATGCTGTTAGAACAAGTGTATGGGTATTCGTACACCGTTGCGTGCCGTTACGTAACAAAAGTGTGCCACGTCAAGTAACACACATTAGTGCGCTCGTTCTGGCGAATACGCTCGTGGCATACCTGCAGGCCTGCAGCGTTTTACGATACAAGGAGCCCACAATATTAACATATGGGGGCTCATTAACGTTCATGCTCGCATCAGGTCACGTTCGCCGGTACTCACTCACCTTCATGGTCGCGTCTACTTGCCCCCTTCGCCACTTACTCACTCTCACGCCCTTCAAATGAGTTGGGGTGAGTAAGCTCGCCGAAAATGAGACCCTAGTCAGTTAGCCAAGTGAAATACCGGGTGCAGCCACTCCAGGTACCGTAGGCTGAGAGGGGCACGGGATGGCTCCATTCTCGGCTCGGGCACCGCGGCGGCGCCCACGAAGCACTGCTCCTCCTCTCTCGCGCCCTCACTTCTCGCATGTCCCTCTCTCCTTTCTCACGCGGTACTCGCCAAGAGATTCTCGGGCGCAGGTGCTCCGGCGCTGTGAGCGGCCCTCCCAAAGTCCCGCACGCCGATCCTGACGGGACGTGGGGACACCGCCCATGGGGAAAATAACTCCGGCTCGGCCAAAGCTGCGCCCTGCCGCCCACGGGACGCACTTCCTTGTGCGTGGGCTCGGGAAAGGACCTAGCAGAGACGAAGGGAGGGGACCGTTCGTGCTTACGGCAAAAAGTTGGCTGGCCTCAAGTTTCGCAGCCACAAACGCCTTCCTTGCCCTTTCACTTTGCTTCTTTATACAGCGAAGCTGGTAGCCTGTAGTTGGTCGAGATTTTTTTCGTGGCGTACTCACCCAAACCAGCAGCTGAAAAAAAGGGGTTTGTGTTTGAGTTTCCGCGTAACGCAATTATGTTTTCTCGTGTATCCGAATTACAATCCGATACTATCATGCCTGTAGATTGTGCGTAAGTCCTACTTTACGAATTTTCTGACACATTTTACATTGAGAAATTCAGTTAGGTAAGGCGCTTGGTCCAGGAAGAGGGCCTGCAAGAATTAGGCTGAATGAGGATGGGCGGGGAACGGCAGCTGTAGAAGAGCTTCTCTTTAAGTTTCCGCGTAACATAATTAGCTTCTCTCGTATATTAGTATTACAATCTGAAGCTATGTTGTCTGCAGCGTGTGTGTAAGTCGTACTTTACGCATTTTCCGGGCGCAATTTACTTTTAAACATTAATTTAGTTCGATAAGACACTTGTGCTTCGCTGATAGCCAAGAAGAATGAGTATGTATGTCGGCGCACTTCCGAACACGTGCGTGCGCGCGTGACCTTCGTCGCTTGGGGTGGCGGTGCTTGTGTACGGTCATCTAACGTCAGTTGGAGTGGTGGTACTTGTCTAACGTCCACACCAGCTTCGCTGTACATGCACTTTTGTAGAGTGGAATGGTGGCGGACTTTTTTTTTCCATTAGTGGCTGATCGAGTCTTCGTGACTGAGCGCTTAAGTGGCTACACAAGCATCACTATATGAGAGGCAATCTGGTGTACATATTTTTCTTTATCTTTCTAACCATACATACATACCATGACTGGTTGGTTGAGAAGCTAGTTCATATCAACGGGTGTGGAATGCGTCGTGTTCAGTGAGGTCTTCTGCCAGTTTGTTTATTTCAGCCTAACAACCCCGTAAATCATCGGCCGAAGTCCTCTACGAGAAAAAGCTCATATATTTACTATTAGACCCGCCTTTTTTATGCGAAAGCATCAAATTGTCCATTAAACGAAAAAGCCAGCGAAACGGCTTGTCAATTCCCATTGGCTGCGACGCCACGTTACGAGCGCAGCTCGATGTAGCAGAGCGGGTGAAAGGGAACACCTGCTGGGGCGGCACTAGCGCGCCAGGTGTTCCGTGAGGGAAGAGGGCATCGTCACTACGCCGGCGCCCTCGCTCTCGGAAGCCTGTGTTGTTGGCGCGTTCCTTGTCCGTGCAAGCTCTCACCGGCATTCTAACTTTGTTTTGGTCTCGTTGATTTGACCTCTAACGTTTTGGTTTGGCCGCGGCAAAGCCAAATGAAAACGCCCCAAGCGACTCCACGCGCTCGCTTGTCCGCGAGGAGTTCATAACTCGAAGGGCCGCTCAGCGGCGTTCATTTGGGCATTAATGCTTTCGCATATTTTTAAAGCGAAAGCTTCTCCGCGAACTTGCGATTTCGTTGTGGCCGTGCTCCGAGGAGGCACATGACGTCACCCGCGTTCCTCGTCGTTGCGTTCGCCTCCGCTCGCTTCACCAGCTGCCCCCGCAGGGGCGTCTGCGTAAGCAGGCGTTTGGTGTGTTGCGCCACCACGTACCCGAGCACACGAGGGTTGGACCCTCCCGCGTGTAGCCGTGCGCGGCTTAGCCGTGTCCGGGGAAAGGGGGATCCTGGAGGTTGAGCCGATGCCGGGTGTTCGGACCTTTAAGGCCCCCCGGCGGAGGCAACACACCTCTTTGGCCTCTGCTTCACGTAGACGGCACCCCCGGACTGACCCACCCGGGGGAAATCGGTAGTTGCCTTTTCCTGTCTCTCGCTCTCCCTCCAACCTTCGTCTTTCCCTCACTTTCCATCTTTCCTGTCTTCTCCTAACTTCCGCTCACTTCCAATTTTTCCAGGCAGCAAGGGTTAACCTTGTGTGAATAGCCAACCTAGGTTATCTCATATTTGGTTATAGTGATAACGTACAGCTGGCGCTTACAAGACCTGTTTTTTACAGTCCCTGTAGCGTCCCCTTGTAGGGCTCCATGGTGGGTGGTTGGCGTTATTGCCGAAAATTACATTATTCTATGGCTAGTTCCTTCCCTGCACTTCCTGATCGCCCTCAGAAAAGAGGGCGCACCGATGAAGTATTCCAGTTTTTTGGACGGCAAAAAGAATCCTTCCCACGTTTCCACGTGATTCATTCTGCAAAACCAGATAAACCAGTACGAACAATCTCACCCTTCCTTGTTTCCAAGTCATTGACTGAAGTCTTTGGTCCTGGATATAAGGCGTCGAGGATGGCAAGCGGAGATCTCCTCTTGGAGCTCCGCAATCAAAAACAGTATGAAAAATTGTCAACACTTGTTTCATTTGGGGAAACCCAAATAATTATAACCCCGCACCGCACGATGAACACCACCCGTGGTGTTGTCTCTGACGATGACATGATGGAGCTCACTGAGGCTGAACTCTTGGAGGGCTTCAGTGACCAGAATGTTATCAATGTTAAGCGAATTAAGATGAGGCGAGATGGAAAAGAGATCAAAACGAAACACCTGATACTCACCTTCGGCTCAAGTGTCCTTCCCGAGTCCATCGAGGCCGGTTATATCAAACTTCGTGTTAGGCCATACGTTCCCAATCCCCTTAGATGCTTTAAGTGCCAAAGGTTCGGTCACAGTTCACAGAACTGTCGAGGCCGGCTGACTTGTGCCAAGTGCAGTGACAAAGAACATTCCTCCGAAACATGCCAGAACACTCCACATTGTGTCAACTGTGATGGCGAGCATGCCGCATACTCGCGGTCCTGCCCGTCCTGGAAAAAAGAAAAAGAAATTGTGACCATAAAAGTAAAAGAAAACATATCATTCAAAGAGGCACGCAGGCGGGTTGCATACCTTCCTAAGGCCAGCTTTGCCGAAGTGGCGCGTCAGGGGGCAGCGTCACAACGGCCTCCGGCGGCTGTCCGACCCACAAGCAGTGAGTCGGCAGTCACGCCATCTGCCCCCGCGGCGGTTGCAGCTAGCGCTGCTCCGTCAACCGAGGAGAAGGGACCATCCACCCCGAAGGTGGGTGCAGCCGAGGCTGCCCCAACCTCCGAGGCCCCTTCCAGCGCTGGCAACGGCCAGCGCAGCCAAATCCCTCAGGGAGTCCCATCGACCTCCGGGCTGGTGGGCGCAGGGGTCTTGCCCTCCAAGGCGGGACTCCCTCTGAAAACTTCCCGCTCGCAAGAGCACGTGTCCGGCGCCTCACAAGAGGCAATGGACACCACACCTATCCTCAAGGCGCACCAGGCGCCTAAGGAGCGTCGAGAATCACTCGAACGCTTCAAAAAGAACAAAACACCAATTACAGGGCCTCGAAAGGGCTCTGTAATCTAAGGCATCTTTCCGTTTCCGTACACACAGCACTAATTTACATTAAATATGGATACACAAATCATACAATGGAACGTCAGAGGTCTCCTTAGAAACCTTGATGATTTGCAAGAACTCATCCACAAACATAATCCAAAAGTGCTGTGTTTACAGGAAACACACTTAAAATCTAAACACACAAACTCTCTCCGTACGTATGTTACGTTTCGCAAAGATCGCGATGATGCCGTCGCATCATCGGGTGGTGTTGCGATTCTTTCTCATAGAAGTATTGCGTGTCAACCTCTACAGCTACAAACGCCCCTTGAAGCAGTGGCGGTTCGAGTTGTCCTACTAAACAAACTCATCACCATTTGCTCCCTTTACATACCCCCGCACTACCAACTGAACAAACATGAATTTCACTCCTTGATCGATCAATTGCCAGAACCTTATGCTCTTCTTGGCGATTTCAATGCGCACAGCTCCCTGTGGGGCGACTCTCGTATAGATGCGCGAGGTCGCCTTGTTGAACAGTTCCTTTTTTCTTCTGGAGCGTGCCTTATCAATAAGAAAGAACCTACATATTACTCTCTTGCAAACCGATCCTTTTCGTCAATAGATCTTAGTATAGTCTCCCCGTCGGTACTGCCTGAACTTGAATGGGAAGTTACCGACAACCCTTACGGTAGCGACCACTTCCCTATACTGCTAAGATCATATAAAGAAAACGAATATCCACCATACGCTCCTAGGTGGAAGATTGAGACAGCTGATTGGGAGAAATTTCGATCTCTAACTAGTATCTCATGGGCCGACCTGTCTTCGTTAGGAATTGACGCTGCAGTTGAGTTTTTTACAGCATTCATAATAGATGTCGCATTTAAATGCATATCAGAAGTAAAAGGCTTGGCCTGCAAACGACGTGTCCCATGGTGGAACGACGATTGTAGGATCGCTCGCAAAAAACAGAACAGGGCGTGGGGGTTGCTACGCGCTTCTCCCACTGCAGAGAATCTAGTCAACTTTAAAAAAGTAAAATCCGAAGGCAGGCGAACCCGCCGACAGGCCAGACGAGAAAGTTGGCAGAAGTTTCTATCGAGTATTAACTCTTTCAGAGATGAGGCGAAAGCCTGGAACAGGGTCAATAGGATAAGAGGGCGACAAGCACATGCACTCCCTTTGGTAAACACAGAAGGCGATACCCTACAAGATCAGGCGGACTCGCTTGGGGAGCACTTTGAGAGCGTGTCAAGTGCCAACCATTACTCGCAATCCTTTCTCATATATAAACAAATAGAAGAATGTAAGCCACTCATGAGAAAATGTCAACAGAATGAACCATACAACTGTCCTTTTAGCATTGCCGAGTTGAGAGCTGCCTTGAGTGCATGCAAGAGCTCTGCACCGGGATCTGACAGGATCATGTATGAAATGATCAAAAACTTACATAAAGACACCCAAGTTACACTAGTCACACTTTTCAACACCATTTGGGCTGCGGGATACCTCCCGACTGCATGGAAAGAAGCTATAGTGATCCCGGTTTTGAAACAAGGCAAAGATCCTTCCTCAGTGGCAAGTTACCGCCCGATAGCCCTGACAAGCTGCCTTTGTAAGGTATTTGAAAAAATGATCAATCGCCGTCTCGTGCATCTCCTAGAGTCCAGGAAAATGCTTGACCCATTTCAGTGTGGTTTTCGGGAAGGGCGATCTACAACCGATCATCTTGTGCGCATCGAAGCGAGCATTCGCGATGCATTCGTGCACAAGCAATCTTTCTTATCTGTATTTCTGGATATGGAAAAAGCGTACGACACAACCTGGCGGTACGGAATCCTGCGCGATCTTTCCGCGCTAGGTATCCGCGGCAATATGTTAAATATTATAGAGAGCTACCTAGAGAACCGTACATTTCGAGTGAAAATAGGTCCTGCACTGTCGCGTACATTCATACAGGAAACTGGGGTACCCCAGGGTGGCGTACTCAGCTGCACGCTCTTTGTCGTCAAAATGAACACGCTTCGTGCATCTCTACCACCAGCTATTTTCTACTCCGTCTACGTAGACGATATACAGATAGGATTCAAATCCTGCAATCTCACTGTCTGCGAGAGACAGGTACAGCATGGTTTGAACAAGGTGTCACAGTGGGCAGAGAAAAACGGATTTAAAATCAATCCTCAAAAGAGTTCTTGTGTGCTGTTCACAAGGAAGAGAGGCCTAGTTCCGGATCCTTGCTTACAAATGTGTGGACAAGAGATACCAGTAAACAAAGAGCACAAATTTCTAGGTGTCATACTTGACTACAAACTCACTTTCGTCCCCCACATTAAACATCTTAAAGAAAAGTGTCTAAAAACAATGAACATAATCAAAATTCTATCCCAGACTACGTGGGGTAGTGACAGAAAGTGCTTAATGAACCTCTATAAAAGCCTCATTCGATCACGACTAGACTATGGTGCCGTGATTTATCACTCTGCCGCCCCAAGTGCGCTAAAAATGCTAGACCCTATTCACCATCTAGGTATCCGCTTAGCCACGGGCGCTTTTAGGACAAGTCCCATTGAAAGTCTGTATGTAGAATCAAATGAGTGGTCACTCCATTTTCAAAGAACATACATCAGCCAAAGTTATTTCCTAAAAGTCCACTCTAACCCTCAACATCCATGTTTCAATACCGTTAACGATATGACATATGCTACACTCTTTCATAATCGTCCCTCAGTAAGACAGCCTTTCTCGCTACGTGTGAGGGAGCTTAGCGAAGAAATGCACGTTCCACTCCTCGAGCTTCGCCTAATGCATCCAGCCAAGCTGCTACCTCCTTGGGAGTGGCAGCTCATACAATGTGATATATCGTTCGTGGAAGTCACAAAGCATGCCCCAGAGATTGAAATAAAGATGCATTTCCGGGAACTCCAGCACAAATACTCCTGCACGGAGGTCTACACAGACGCATCAAAGTCACACGACGGGGTATCCTATGCAGCCGTCGGTCCATCCTTCTCGGAATCCGACGCACTGCACCCGGAAACTAATATCTTTACGGCTGAGGCCTACGCACTGCTGTCGGCCGTAAAGCATATAAATAAATCACAACTCCAGAAATCAATTATATATACGGACTCCCTAAGCGTCGTGAAGGCCTTGATGTCACCCTATAGACACAAAAATCCAGTACTTAATAAACTATATTCCGTCTTGTGTAGAGCGTACATATCTAACCAGCATATCATTATATGCTGGGTGCCTGGCCATAGGAGCATCGAGGGCAACGTTCTGGCGGACGAGATGGCTAGGTCTATAGCATCGCAAGCCGTTAACCCTACTGCTGAGGTGCCTGTCACAGATTTGAGGCCTTTCTTGCGAAGGCGGCTGCGTGCCCACTGGCAACGCAAGTGGGACGCGGAAAAAGATAATAAGCTCCACCTAATAAAGCCACAGTTAGGACTCTGGCCTTCCGTAACAAAATCACGCCGGACAGATGTCCTATTCTGTCGTCTAAGAATAGGACACACATTTGGCACACATAACTTTTTACTCACCGGAAACGAGCCTCCAACCTGTGGTAGATGCGGGGAGAGGCTGACCGTCCTCCACGTCCTTCTGGAGTGTCGGGCAGCCGAATCTGAAAGAAAGAAACATTTTCCCTTAGCATACCGCCAGCACATCCCCCTTCATCCAGTAATGTTACTCGGCCCAGAACCGCTGTTTGACTCCAGCGCAGTGCTGGGCTTCCTGAAAGATGTTGTTTTGCATGTTCTTAGCCCCACATGTTCGTAGCGGGTCCTCTCTTCAGAGGATACCGCTGTGATAGCTCTTTCGTGTAGCACGCGCCTCTAGGTCCTTGTGTTTCAAGGGCTCTGGCGAGGCAGCAGTGCTCCAAGTAATTTTACTATCTTATACATTTTTCATTTTGCATCATTCTCCTACGATGGATTTTAATGGTCATAGTTTTCTTCATAAATCATCGCCATAATTTTATAGCGCGTACATTTTACGCAGTTTACAGCGACTATTTTTAGGCCACTTTACAGCCAACTCACATCCTCCATAATAAATCAACAATAACACTTGTCATGGCGCTCTTTGGCCAAACCTGGCCCTTGCGCCACTAAACACAACACATCATCATCATCATCGCCAGCTGCGTCGCATGCCTGATAACATGTCGGAGGATTGAAAAGGAGAGATGGCGTGAGCAGCAACCGCAGTTGAGGCGGCAGTATGGACGGCGACAATTCTGGTAAGTAGGAGGAGGCCTGGAATCGACATCGGAACGAGATGAAGAGGAAACCAATCGCCCAGGAAATAGACGAACAGCGCGCCGTACGACTGTTCTTCTATGGCTTTTCTGACTATTCAGTTTTCTAATTATTATTTGTTCACTGTGTCACGAAAAAATCTTTACTATGATGTATTATCTATCTTATTCCCACTGCCGTATTATTTATGAATATACCTCAGATTGCCAGGACACGGTGTACTTGCGAAAGTGCGCAAAATGTCAGTTCCGCGTTCTACTAGCCACCGTGCAACACCAGCGGTGGTTACGTCGTGCAAGACGTTGCGCTCACACAAACTCTGGGAGCAGTGGCGTCTTTGCATGTATTTCGGAGGCCAGACCGGGCAGTACTGTAGAGGACGAGTACTACCTTATGTACACCTCATGTATTCAGACTTTCTTGGTGCTTTGTATATTGCGCTGTATCTGCCCATATTGTCCTAAGTGTCAGGACAATGTATGGTTTTCTAAGTGCCGAATACTGCGAACGGGCACAATCGCAACTGATTTCAGCAATTCAGCCTGTCGAGGTGGCGAAACCGAAACGCTTCAAGCGTCTCAACGTGGTGTTACGATCAGTCTGCAGGGGTACCGACCTACAAAATTTTCCCCAGCCCGCCGCCGCTGCAGGGTTGGCATTATTCGGAGAAGCGACCTTGCAACCCTCCAGCCCGCTGCGGCGACTCGCTTTGTAAGGAAGACAACTCGTCTCGTCAACAGCCCGTCAGCGCCGGCATGTCTAGACGCCGTCGGCGGACCAAGTATTGTTAGTGGATTCGCCGTCGCCTTCACGGTTTGATTGGAGCGGGGGAATTCCTGGAAGGGGATGTTTTGTGGTGCGGTCTCGCGGACCCGAAAAGTCATCACAGTCAATGGACAGACGCAGCGGCCACTGACTGCTGCGTCTCTGGGATCAAGAGGCGCTTGCTCGGGGCAAGATCCCTGTCTGCGAGAACCCTCTCACCTCGGTGTGCTCAGTGAAACCTGTGCGGAAGTGAGTGTGTAATCCGTCCCCCTCAAAGGCAGGTCGGCTACGATGGCTTTGGGAACTCCCATAGGTCGAAGGATGAACAGCCATTTTCCCTCCCCTAGGGATCTAGGGAGAACACAGTGTCGTTAAGGAGCCGTTGCGCGGCTGTTAAGTGTGCATCCTCTTTCAGTATGCTGGACTGATGAACTGTAACGTTCTCCACCCTTCATGTAGATACTGTAAATAAATCCCATATTCCTCGTTCTCTATGAGAACAAGTCCCTCCCTTCAACAACGTCCTCAGCGTGGATGAGTTGGACGATGGCATGGACCAGCTATCACCTATTTCATGCCCGACTCAAACCCTTACAGCGGTCGCTTGCCTGCAAGAAACTCATAAGGGCGTTCTGTGCCGCTTGTCGATGCGTGCGTCCATGACGTAATGCTTCATTATCAGGCTTCTGCGCTAGAGGTCCTGTGTTCGAATATTACACATTGCTTCGTTGAAAATGACGAACCTTACAAACCCACGAAGCCGTTCGACGACAGAAGACGACGTTTAGGCAAAACATTATTCCCATGCTGGATAAAGCAGCTCGCTTGAAGCTCCTGTAAGCACTAGCGGCAGAGTTCCCTCTACCAATTATTGTATGAAACTCTATGCGCGTGACGTAACAAATTGGAACCGCTCGCAGCAGCTTCTGACATCTCGGTTTCCGCATCGCCCTTATAAATAACTGTGAGAATAGGTTACGTGCAACCTGTTTGAGATTATATTTGTAGCGCAATCATAGACGAGATGCGAGTAGTGTTACAGCTCGGCTGCTGCGGTTAGGTTAGGTGTGCGCGACTGATGAGCAGACCAAACCGGGCAAGAATGGCATATTTCATCATTTGAATTCAAGTGCTGAAACATTGCGTAACCTTTTGTATACTTATATAAACGAAGATTATTGTCATAGACGTTACCTAAAGCTTTTGTTATCCAGAACGTACCGTCAGGCGAGCAATTGATGAGTTGCCAAACTGGTAGGTTAGTTAATTGGTTAGCTTACAATAAGTAATTCGGTTAATGCACCCAAGGAACGTGAGTCCAGCAGAGACTGTAGTACACAGTCATCCAACATTTATTAAGACCTGGGTATTAACACGTCTGCTTGCTTATCTTTCTCCTGTGACCGCTGTTCGCCGGCTAACAAATGTTGAACGTTATCGCTCAGCGCAAGACCTGCCTGCGTGATTTAGCACTTAAGCGAATGTTATCGTTCGTTCTATCTGTTGCGCATGCCCTCGCCGAACCTTGCATTATCAGAATACATGCACGACACGAATTGCGTAGTAATTTCTGGAAACCACGCGGGCACCAAGTGATTACACCACAATTTTGACGAGTAATTATAAAGGTCTACGCTCTTGAACCGCTGATTAGATTTCGACGATCGCCGACTTTGTTCACCACTATTGTTGTGCTTCGAGTGCAGCCTGGTTTTCTGGGCACACGTTCGCCCAATAAAGAGTTAGTTTGGCCTTCACATGACCGTCACTACGACGTGACGTTATACTTACTGGGCACTTAAATCGAAAATATAAATGCTTCTTTTGTCGTTCTGCTATCTCAAGAA
The DNA here is from genome assembly GCF_023375885.2 of Dermacentor andersoni. Taxonomy (NCBI): domain Eukaryota; kingdom Metazoa; phylum Arthropoda; class Arachnida; order Ixodida; family Ixodidae; genus Dermacentor; species Dermacentor andersoni. The sequence goes on from NC_092818.1 coordinate 81,211,275, forward strand.
TGCGGCTGCAGCGAGCTAAAATTGAACCTTCGGCGCTGTGCTTCCCAGCCTGACGCCTCGGCCTACAAAAATTAAATTATGGGGTTTTACGTCCCGAAACCACTTTCTGATTATGAGGCACGCCGTAGTGGAGGACTCCGGAAATTTCGACCACCTGGGGTTCTTTAACGTGCACCTAAACCTAAGTACACGGGTGTTTTCGCATTTCGCCTCCATCAAAATGCGGCCGCCGTGGCCGGGATTCGATCCCGCGACCTCGTGCTCAGCAGCCTAACACCATAGCCACTGAGCAACCACGACGGGTACCTCGGCCTACGAGCCACTGCATATTAAACAAATCTACACCCGTTGGGTTGTAGCTTGCCACACAACAATAATAGCCATCTGTCTTGCTTGCGCTTCCTTTCTTAAAAACGCTGCGCTCGCAACTTTCCTATCTCGGATGCTCTGTCATGCTGATAACGCGCATGCCATTCGTGACATGGAAGTAACGGGCTCGCAGCGTTAAAGGAAGGAAATGCGGACAAGACAGATCGCGATTATCGTTGTGTGGCAAGATACGACCCAAAGAGTGTAATTTTGCTTAAGAGCGTACGGCGAGTTTAGCTGAAAACGTGAGCCCAGTATGCATCCGGGTCGCCACCACCATGTCGAGATACAGGGAGAAAAATTGCCCGTGGGTATGCTTACCTGGCCTATTCGATAGGGGCATAGCGAGATCGTCTGAGGATGATATATATATATATATATATATATATATATATATATATATATATATATATATATATATATATATATATATATATATATATATATATATATATATATATTATAGCCGTCTAGGATCCTTTAGCAAGCGCACTCACACGTGTTTTGAGCGGGTGGTATATAAGTGCTATAGTGTAAAGTTTCTATGGCGCCGTATGCACCTAAGTTCTAAATAGGACCACATTCTTGCATTCATTTGCTGCCAGAATGCATCCGTTGGTGCAAGAAATCAAGCCGATTACTTTACTATGATTTTCTCTTTTGTGCAATGTCGAATACGCAAGCGCGGACTAGAAGACGAACAATGCTGAAACAGACGAAATGTCAGAGATACATTGATCGTGCCGGGAGCATAAATTTCTCTTGGCTTTCTTTTTATTCTTTTATTACTTTTATTTTTTACTTCTTTTTGTAACTGTCATACACCTCGCTCCCGAACTATACCATTATCGTACTGACTTACTTTCCGCACTCCTTCCCTTTTAAGGCGAAAGCCTTATATGCGCCATGAAGCCAATAAAATCCGGCGTCCATCCGGCGTTCACATCCGACGGTAGCAAAACCCAGGCCGCCGCGGCTGCATTTCGATCGGAGCGAAATGCAAAAATACCCGTGTACTTAAATTTACGTGCACGTTAAAGAACACCAGGTGGTCCAAATTTTCGGAGCCCCCACTAAGGCGTGCCTCATAGCTAGATTGTGGTTCTGGCGCCTAAAACCCCAAATTTGATTTTTTTTTACGAAAACACACGTGACCAAGTCATAAAGTGACGCTTCCGGTGCTGGACCTGCTCACGGGGAAGTAAAGTGAAAGAACGTGAAATAATCAAGGTGGATTAAGGTGAAATTAAGGTGGATTTTAAATTTAAGGTGACAACTTAGACAAGTTCTCATCAAATCACCTAAGGATACTGAAGTGACCGTCATCTTTTCTTGTCATTATAGTCGCATATCTCTCTGTTACACCACTAATCATCTCGCTATAACGCTACCTACATTGCTAACCAACCCGTCGTAGGTATTTGCGTATGGACCACAAAGAGGGGTTTCTTTACCGCCGTGCTCGCTGTACTTCCTCGTCTTCTTGCTGGTTTACATATACCCGCCGCCTCACCACATCGCAGTCGAGCCTCTTCTTCCTGGTTCTCGTGCCCTCTTTATACTTTTTTTGCCCAGCCGCTTGTGACAAATGAAAATTTATCGCAACACCCCGCGTCGGACTTCATTTCTGCTCGCGGCTTGTCTCCTGCTGCGGCGAGGCTCCGACGCTTGAGCGACGCACCGCACCAACCACCGCAAAGAGCGTCTCTTCCCCGTCCTCCATACCCCCAACATCTTGTGTGCTATCCACACGCGCGCAAGATCGTGCGTTCATCTGTTCTTGCTGGTCTGCCATGATGCCGCTGCCACGAGCGCGTTCGCGCGCAAGCACAAAAACAAACAAACAAATAAAGAAAGAGCGAGCTCGAGCGTCACGATGGCTTCGAGTCGGCGGTGGCAGCAGCAACAGCAGCAGAGCGAAGAACTCCCAGCGCTGGATGGGCGAGGGGGGGGGGGGGGGGGTTGCTCTTCGCCGTCGAAGTCAGTGGGAACGCGCGCGCGCAAGAAGGATTAGAAACGAGAGCGCGAGCGAGAGAATATTTACGCGCGCCGGCGCCCCGCTATTCAGATGATACGGGCCGCAGCGGAATCGCGCGTGGTAATAATGAAAAACGACGCCGACGGCCGGATAACGCAAAACCCAGAGGGGGGCCACAGCGCTCAATATAGAACCCGATGGGCCGCGCGCTGCGTATGCATTCCCGGCGTACCTTTCTTTCTTTTCTTTTATGGCCATCTTTCTGGTTCACTAGCCGAGAGAGACAAGCACGCGAAAGGGAGAATGGCGCGCAACAGCAAGAACAGTGCGGTCGGTCTGTCGGTCGCTCGCCGTCGCCAGCCGTCGTCGCCGCCGTCGCCGGAGTCGCCTCGCGCGATCGCGAGCGGGGCGAAAAGCGATTCAGCTTACGCTGCGCCGGCCGCGTATTTAGATTTATACCGCTAAATCTCGATCGCGATGTGCTCCGTCGTTCCTTGCTCTCCATTCCCACCCCTCGCCCCCCCTCTCCCTCTCTGTCGCTCTCTATTTGTCTTTTGTTTTACCGCCGGTTGAGGCGATGGTGGCGGGTATCCCGTATTTTAGGGATTTACCGTAAGCGACGGCGGAGGTTGGGGGAGGGAGGAGACGACTTCGTGAGAGCGAAGCGAATCAAAGAAACGTATTGAGCAAAGTGGAGAACAGTCGGGCCGGGAGGCGAAGGGGGGGGGGGGTCCCACCGAAAAAACGGACGGAAGAAGGCTTTTGGGTCGAAACGCCGCCGGCACGAGAGAGAGCTCTATATACGGTGCAGCGATGGCGGTGCTTGGTGCTTGGTTATACCGCGGAGGAAGTGGCAGGGGTTTCTTTTTTTTTTTTTTCCGAACGCGCCTTGATTCCAGCTTTCGCGCAGCCGGTTGTGTTGAGCGCGAGTGTTTGAACGAGCGGTGGTCTTTGCTTGCTTCTTCCTCGCTCTGATGAGCTTTGCAGCCGTCTTTGTGTGCCTGCGGTGTTATATCCTTAGGTGCTCTTCCGAGTCGTCGTTTCGAAATCAGCGTGCATAAAAGAGGTCATTTATTTCAATGATCTAGAGCTCGGTTAGCGCGCTGTGGTGCCTCGGCGAGATATGAATGGAATAAGCGGGCTGAGACTCTGGATCTTCGAGGGAGGATAAATGAATGGACGAAAGAAAGAGTAAACTACGAAAAAAAAAAAAAGAACACGCGCGCGACTTAAGCGTGCATTCTTCATTCCATTCGACGCAGTGTGGTTCACGTGAAATGTTACCGCATTTTTTTTTTCCAAGGAAGACGTCTAAATCAATCCTGCTCTTCCTCTTCTTTTTTTTTTCGTCCATGCTTGCCTTATTGTCACAACTCTGTTTAATATTTCCCCCGCGAACATTCGGCGCTGTGTTTATGCTATCTTTCGGTGGAACCGTGTTACTATAAGTTTGATTCCGCAAGCGTGAGTGAAAAGCAGGAATGCGAAATTGCGCTCCGTAGTACTAGCTAAACTCACACACGTGAAGGAAATACGAAGACACGTGCAAAATGACGTCATGGTTATTATAATTTTCTTTTCGTGTGTGTTGTTAGATCTGTGCAGGGCAATTTCGCACCCACGATTTAAGAAAAAGCAAGTAGCCTATGTGTAGCTGGTAACTGAAAAGCATTTGTTTTACGTTGACTTACCATTGCAGTTTTTAAAACATTACTTGTTCGTTGAGTCAAATGATATGTTTTAAAGAAGCCGACTAAGAGAGCATGCTAAAAAGAAACTTGTGTTACGGCGCCTAAATTAGTTTACATGAAGCGTAAACTAATTTATAGCATTTATATCTTAAAATGTTGTGGCTCGCTTCGTTCCCACACTAACCATTGCAGCAAAACAATGGACATTCTCTGCCTATCATATCTCGCAACGGCAGCGCGGGCGAAAGGCAGCATGAAAGATAAGGTCTCTGCGCCATGCTACAAAAGAATTGCTTAGAAACACTCTTGTCTCGTCATTTATCTTAGACGCAATTATAGAAGTGCCGTTTTTAGTGGGCACAACAATTAGTGCGAACATTTCTCTCTACCATTTCGTGGATTTTTTTCCTTATACCGTTATATCATGCACCCAGCCAGAGTTATCCTCCCAAATGACGGGAATGTGTACGGCGAACAAATATTCCCGTTCAACGGAGCAATGTATTAAGAGCTTGCTGCTCGTGTAAATTATCTGATAAGAAGTGTTAAGCTTTCTAGCCAATTGTATCATCTTACAAATCACTTGTCCTGGCACATACGTCCACCCATAGGTATTAGTTACGTTTAAAGTTTTATCTGCTTTTGTGTTTTTAAGCAACTATACGTCCACTGCGCTGACGATATTAAGGATACATATTTGTTTACTTATCATTTCTTCTGTGGCGCTTTCATGGTGCTTTCAGTTTGTGAAATTGGAAGGGTTTCAGGTTTCATGCAGTGCTTTATGATCAGTGCGTGCGTGCGTGCGTGCGTGCGTGTGTGCGTGTGTGCGTGTGCGTGTGTGTGTGCGTGCGTGTGCGTGTGCGTGTGTGTGTGTGTGTGTGTGTGTGTGTGTGTGTGTGTGTGTGTGTGTGTGTGTGTGTGTGTGTGTGTGTGTGTGTGTGTGTGTGTGTGTGTGTGTGTGTGTGACGCCTGAATAAGACCACGCACTCGTGACGCCTGCGGCATAAAGGATGTTCCACATCCACCGCCAAGGTTTGTGAGTGGGGGCGCAGGGTTAATACTAGTAACAGAGCATAAATACCCCAGAAAGTGGGTGGGACGGTGGTGCAGGCGGTAGCTCGACTGGTAAGAGCATCGCACGCGCAATGCGAAGACGTCGGTTCGTATCTCACCTGCAGCCAGTTGTCTTTTCATCCACTTTAACTTCCAATCATTTCTCGTTTAACACAATTAGTAAGTACAAGTAATTTCCCCTATGTTGTCCTTGGTGTCCTTGTTGGCCTCCTATGATAAATAATACACCGCACGCTTGTATAGAACTTACAAAACTATCACTTTGTCTGTCATGTTGTATTGCTTACGTTGGTTTTCTCACAGTTGCTATGTGTTGGAGGCTCTTATCTCAAGATCCAAGTTTGCGTATACCTGTCTGCACCCCAACTCGTCGCCTTCTTCCTTACTTTCGGCATGTGCGGTTAACCCAACTCAGAACACTGATTGGCCATCAGTTTCTAAAGCAGACAATTATTTGCCACTTTGCGGCTTCTTGGTCACCACCACGTTAGTCCTGCGTTGTGCAGTGGCTTAAGCAAAATGAAAGACATGCTGAATTATAAAATACGTATCGGATCGGTCGGCGCTTTAGCTTGGGCGTTAAAAACTGGTACGCGCTTTAGGCGCGCATAATACAAGAAAAGTGGTGAAGCGAAACATACCATTTTGTGCTGACAGCATCTCAATGTCGAAAAGGAGGCTTCGTCTGACCCGACCGACCGACCGACCAAACTTAACCAAATCGAATCAGACCAGCCGACCCGAATGAAAGCGATCCGATCCGACCAGAACCGAACCGCCACTGTCGATGCCCGTAGCGTGAAGACCGGCGATTGGGACAGGGCGGGGTGAAGGGCGATGAGGACCCAGAGAATGCTTTCAAGACCTAACTTTCTGTTTGCATGCTTTAGAAAGCAACTACCGGCCAATAGCCCTAGTGTTCCGGTTCACGCAAAGGACATCGATGCCGCGCTGACACGTACAGAGCCGCGCACTGTGAAACGAGCAGTCTATTGTGCGGCTCTCGCTTTACTGGCGATGTAGTTTTAAGTGCCGGCTGAAGTTACGTCGAGGAATTGTACGCGTGGGTAGACAACGGCCATGGACACTAATCGAAAGGGATTTTGATTGGGAGGATTGCACACTCGCCAGAGGGAAAAGTTTGCACGTGTTCTAAACTCACGCGTTCTCTTTAACATAAGGCCGCAGTGTACATCTGGCCCGGCTTGATCTCATCGCCATATTATGTCGGAGAGCCCACGGGCGAGCCAGCACAGTGAGAGACGCACATTGGACGGTTTGTTTTAACAGTGTATCATTATGTACGTGTCCGCGTGGCATCGAAAACCTTTACTTTAATCGCAGTACTAGCGTTCCTTGCGAGTTATTGCTTCCTAAAACATGTATATAACGTTAGGCATTACTCTAATTATGTGCCTTCATCGTCATTCACTCTACCTCATTATCCACTGCGGACTTACCGACGCAAGGAGCAAGAAAAATCTAGAGCTGGGAGTAGCGTCTGCCTTAGTCTAGTGTACTGCGCATCTGATTTGCAAGGTCCATGATAAACAACATTATGCTTATCAGAGACATTGTCCTCCTATCAAATTAACTTGTCCGTAGCAAGGCAATCCATCTTTACATCCACTTTGGGGCACCTCCAACAGTAAGATCTGCTTAGCTTTACGAGATAAAGAGCTGTGCAGGTATAAAAAAATGCAGTGATTAATTGACTACCTGCTCAGCAGCGACGGTACCGAGCCGTAGGTTGTGTGCACACGCTGCGATAACTAGACTCCATTTGCATTGACTCTCATGCCGTTCTTTCTTTTTCACATGCACAATCATCATCTTTTTTTTTTTTTTTTGCGAGAATGTAAGCATAGAAGAGGCTCGCGAAAAGGAAAAAAAAGATTTATACATTACTTTCTTCGAAATTAAGGCGCACTAATTGAAGTTGATGAGTATACTGGAGAGTGCGCTATGCCAGGTTTGGCGTGCCAGCCCTCAATTTCCATTTACATTCATCGACGGAGGAGAAAATCAGCTTCATCGTGAAATATCCATGGTCCGCATGCTCTTGATCAGTGGAGCACATGCAACCATGCTCATTTAAATCAAATAAACAGAATGGGGCATACCCTCGCGTCGATGCAGTATAATTCCAATGGCTGCGACAGTTGCATTTTAGGCGTATGGAGTGCACAGGCCGCTTTGATCTGCGCAGAACACACCCAGGCTTCGCTGTAAAAGTTCCAACACGTCTAGGTTGCGCGGTGTACCGAACCAGGCATCTATTAAAGACAATGCTAACGGGGTGTCGCAGAACTGCCCGGTTTGCTTCCTCTTAAGTCTTTTTACCCTCAAGGCTACCTGGCATCTCACATGAATTATTGCCGTGGTGCCATTTCATTTCACTTCAAACGTATACTTCTTTCGTTGTGACAATACGTGAGCGACAGGTACAATAATAATAAGAGTCTGATGACCCGTAGTAAGGCAATCGAGGGAACAGCCTAAAAATAAGTGGGCGTAAGTACAAGTATGGGCAAACAGCAGCAACTAATAAACAAAAACAAGGGATTGTGGGAGATATGAAAAGTACACTGACCAATGACAAGCTGCTTGTCCTAAATGGCAAAGTGACTGAGGCACGCAACTTCCGCTCGTATTCCCAAATCACAGTTTCTCGACATCGACATACAGTGCAGACGTGAAGCATTGCTACGATTTGTTAACTCATTTGTTCCTTTTAATCGCGCGCAACCAAGTCACTGCCAAGTCTCTCGGAGGCAGCGCCAGTTTTATATTTCAAGTGCCATGGTCCTCGGCTGAGCTGGCTGGCTCCTAACTTTTTGACAAATCAGCACACACCTATTTTTGCAACACAGCAGGAAGTGAAGCATTGTGGAACTACCAATGGAATCTTCAACAACTCTCAAAGGGTGAATAAAGAAATATATATATATATATATATATATATATATATATATATATATTTTAAAGTAAGGACTCTTAAAGGAACCGCACACAAACTGATGCTGATACACGTGACTTTATTCACTGCTGACCAATCTCGCTACGGAGATGTTCTTTGCAACGGAGCGCTGACAAACTTTTCGCCGTTTTTCCTAATGGTGAAGGTTTCCAGTACCTCTCACGACACCTTATCGCGGTTCTTATACATGACACGTGTACCATTAAACCGCCCCGTTTCCATATTCGGCGCACTGGCACGTGCAGTGTGGTCAAGAGCTAAAAGGAACACAATAATGTGCGGCTCTAACTTTGCAGTTGTCCTAGCTTTAAGCACTTACTACATGAAGCTACGTTAATAATGCATCTCATAGGCGTGTAGGCCCGCTGCGCTAGTTCAGTGGTTATGGCGTTTGGCTGGTGAACTCGATGCGTGAGCGTTCTATCTTGGCCGCGGCGGCCATAGTCCGATGGGGCCGGAATATTCCTCGTGTACCGCGCATTGGGTGAACGGTAAAGAACCCTAGGTAGCCAAATTATTCCGGAGTCCTACACTACGGTGCACCTTATCATGATATATCGTGGTTCTCGCGCGTAAAACGCCCAGAATATATTTTCTTTTACACAGGTGCGCCGTGAGAGGTGCCAGTGCGCTTTGGGGCCTGCGATTCGTTCATTTTCTATTTGCCCGAGAAATGAAAGTCAATAAAACAGAGGAATCTCAGCTTGAATCGTAGTTATCGGCAGCATTGTTCCTTTACTGCGCTACCACTTTCCCGCTTTTTCTTTCTTTTCATTGTGTCATTTACCGCGAGCACTTAGGCAAAACCGGGTCATTCCCATGCGGCATTTTGGCAAGCGCTGCTTCCCTCATGTCGTGATCAAAAGGCACGTGAAAGCCATTAGAAAAGAAACAGATGAGGAGGGGGGGGGGGGGGGGGGGAGAGAGAGAGACGAACCCGGGGATCGGTGGCTGGGGCCACGCGCACCAAACTATCTTGGTCCACGAGGGTACGCTAGCCCTGTCCTGGCGAGCGCACGGTTTCTCAGCCTCGCATAGGGCGAGGGTGGGCAGAGGGTGGCGTTGGCAAGGGAGGCTATTGATTCGCGGCCGGTCTCTTCCCCGTCTGCCCGCGAACAAACAGCCGCAAGACACGCGTTCGCGCATGCAAACAACCTCGCGAGCCCTAGCCCGCGGCGGGTCCCGTGGAGAGGTGGCACGAGGGGAGGACGCATAGGAGGCGCGGGTGGGGTGCCGAGCGTCAGGAGCGCGAGACGCAGCGCGATATCCTCTTTGCGACAAGAGCCGCGCCTGCCAGAGTCGGTCGCCAGTTTTGCTAGAGCGCGTGCGTAAGTGCGTGTCTACTACGCTCGGCTGCGCGGGCTGCGCCCCCTGCGCAGCGCAAAGAACGCCTCGGCGCGTGCCCGGCCGCTCCTCGAAGCTCTCGATCAGTCGAGATTTTGATCTTGTTTTCTCACCCCTTTCTCTCTCTCTCCTTGTCCTTTGGAGAACGCGCCGCCCGCTAAGTGGGCTTCCCCTGCGCGCGCCCGTGTACCCCGGACAAAGCTCATGAGGCGCGACGCGCGAGCGGCGGCGGCAAAATCTGGCCCTCGACGATGCCGACGACGAGAAGCCCATACGCGAGAGATCGATACGTGACGCTTTGCCGCGCGCGCTGTGCCCTCGGCCCGAGCGTACAAATGTCTTTGCGCAAGTGGGGAGTTCGTGTGTGTTTTGTTTTGTGAAAAAGGGGAGAAAACAAGGGCGCCTCGTTCCCGTCTCTTTCTTTCTTTTTCTTTTTTCGCACTTCTCTCGATTCTAAGCAACGCCATCATTGCCGCTGTCTCGAAGCGAGCAAGCTTCTCCCGTGAGACGACATCGTTGAACCGGGGACAAGACAGACAGTAAAAAAAAAAAAAGAACGAAGGAAAGAAATGGCTCGCGTGTGGAACGCGGGCGCTAAAACCGCTTGACTGGCTGGATCGAGCGTTAGGTACACAGGAGCCCGAACAACCGATGGTTTCCGAGTAATGGCGTCTGCGAGACACGTTTTTTGGCGGATAAACGTCTGCTTGGTGTTCGGCTTTATGTCCAAGCATTGCTTTTAAGGTCCATGCTCGTATAGTGCGCTTCCTTATGCTTTGTGAAAATCGAAACGACCAGATTGGAGAATGGGAGCTCACTTACTTCAACGTTCACGGCAAAGTTAAACGTATCTGTTGCGTAGGGGTTCGTGGGTCATTGACTCGCCATCCTCTCAACGACCCGGCAAGCACTCAGATCTTACCTTCTTGTTAACCCGGTAATCTACACACGCTTTGTTAGCCTGGGGCACAAAACCGTCCTTTCTTTCTTCTCTTTCTAGTCACCAAAGTGCACGTAGATCGTATCTACTAATCGGATTTCACCATACAGAGAAGAATGCTTTCAGTTCAGTATGTTGGTCGCTTAACACATGAAGTTTGTTAACTTCACGAAAATCTCTCTTGTACACCCGTCGCGGTGGATCAATCACGGATGTCGAAACAGTGCCGGCAACGCACAGACGGCTCATAACGGGACGACGTGCGCCTTGCGGGTGATAGCTAACCTGCTCAAGCGGCGATCTCCCACTTCGATCTCATAGCACTAACTATAGAAGGCGCTTCGAGTGCACGTAGGCGTTGCAGTGAACGTGATCGTCACAGCATTCGTTGCAGACAATACAGATGCCTCACTGAGGGCCACCTCAAACACTGACCAATGGCTCTCCGTGGTGATCGCGAGGCGATATACTTTAATAGCTAACGTGTAGGGAGTGGAGTGCTTACTCTAGACAGAACTATCTGCTCACTGCGCATTGTCGAACAAGTGCACGATGTTAATATACGGCAAAATTAGTTGATACGGGACGCAAGCTTTATGTGGCCTATTCGCAAGTTCCATGATAGCACACTAATGCGGTTTCGCGGGTGATGGTGTAACGGTGCGGTCGACTATCTGTAGCGTTCGATGGGCAACAAAATAGCTCACGGTAAGGCTAAGGCAGCACCAAAGCGCCTGAGCAGCACTACAAAGTCGATGATTCAGAAGAAGCGATACTGTCCAAAAACATATTAAGGTATCAGAATGCCAAAGTTGCCTACAAAAAAGTTATTAGAGGAAAACGATTCGCGCTTGTTGTGTGGAGGAGGAGGATGATTAGAGAAAGGATAGAGAGAAAGACCGTGGTTTTTGCTAGTGAAATGCCGCCTTTACTTCATGCCTGCCGCGTCAGCGGAGAACTTTGTTCTAAGCCCTCTGCCCTATCCTCCTTTCCAACACTGTCAGATGCGTGTACCGATTGAAAACAAAATCGCGTGCTGTTCCCACCCATATAACTTTCACGTGTGCTAAGGTGACCGAAGCGAAGAGTACCGGTTGCCGGTGATGTCGAGTGACTTAAAATGTACATAAATGATGCTATGTTTCGTGCATATTCTAGCTAAAAGAATTACGGCAGAACTCATGTCCTGATGACTGTCGACGGTAATGCGAATAGCAATTGAGCAATTTAGCGACAGACCATATTCCTGAAGTCACGTTTATTTAACAAGCATACGGAGAGAGAGAGGAAGAAAGAAAGAACTTTATTCTGGAAAAATATGGTTAAGGGGGCAAGAGGGTGGGTCCTCAGTCCGGCACTCCAGTAGCCACCCCGCGCCGGGACTGGTCGAGGAGGCTCTATTGAGTATCGAGGTCACTCTGGGCAAGAATGACTGCCCAAGGCTCCCTAAAATAATTTTGTGCTAAGTGGGGTGAATTTGAATTTTGGGGCCGTGGTTTGCACTCCCATGTCACATAGGGCATGGATGGCCTCCCGCCACACTAGGGGCATTGATTGGCATATCTGGTTCGCCAAATGTGCCGCCACCGCCCCAGTTGTGGATGGACCTTTTTGTATAGCTGAAGTTCTTCCACTGTTAATTTCGGATTTGGTGCGCCGAGTTCTTGGTGTGAGCGACGTTGATGTTCTAAGACATCACACGCTAGTATTTGCTGGTTGTTTTCGTCTGTCCTTGTTCGGATTGAAGTCTCGCGAGCAAGTGCATCTGCCCTTGTGTTTCCAGTGACTCCAACATGCCTCGGACACCATACAATGTGATGTTTTTGTCTTAGTCGATTGCCCAAGATGCTTAGGGCGATCCTGGGGACACTTCCGTGGAGGAAGAGTCGGCAGACCGCCTGGTAGTTCGTGAGGACGTAGGCGGGCCTGTCGTCGCTCTCCCGTGTCTTTATCGCCAAGGCTAGTGCAGCCGCCACCGCTATGCTGGTACAGGCTGTGCGAAGCGAAACTGTTGTCATGACTCTTGGGTTTCCGCTGAGTCCCGTAGTGGTAATCCTGAGACTTCCACTGTTTGGACTATATGTCAAATATTCCGATATCGTCCCGCTTATTTACGGCACTCGCATGGCAAGGGCCACCCCAGAGCATGAAGACATAACCACGACTGTAATGCGCCGACGCAGTGACGATGGAATGACCAAGAAGGAATGATGTCGACCGAACAACAAAGGGTCATACCGACGGTATCGTGACGACAGTGAGATGTCAATTCTTAAATTATGATGATGGTATAACGACTACGACATGACGACAATGAGATGACGGTGATTGTATGAGGACGCGGGCGTGACGATGACGGTATGACAACCCGATGAAGAAGCGTTAGTGACGATGGTAGCACGACCAAGGCTGTATGACGACGACGGCGTGACAACGGATGCACGATAGCGCCTGTGTGACGACGACACAATGACGCCAATGGCATAATAACGGTCGCATAGTCATGATTGAATGATGGCAGAATGATTAAGTTCGAATGACGGACAATGAATGACGTGGCTGGATCGACAAATGTTGTACGACGACAAGGTCATGTCGACAACAGGATGACGATACTGTAGTGATGACGATGGTGAAAGGACAGTGTGACGACGATGACATGACAACGGTATGACGAAGACGGCATAACGAGAGTCGGATGCCGAAATTACAATGATGACGATAGAACGAACGCGGCGGCATCACGCCGATGGTATCACAGCGAATGCGTGAAAACGAATGGATGCCATGCAGTGACGACAGTAGCATAAAAAACAGCATGAGGACAATGGGATGACGACGAGTGTCAGAGGATAATGGCGTAACGATGTCTTATCACGAAATATGCATGACGAGGGTGGCGTGTCGACGACGGCATGACAAGAGCAAGGTGGCAAAGCTAGCATAACGATGGTGGCACGACTGCGAAAGCATTACGATGACGGTCTGACAAAGGAGGCCTCATAGTGATTGTCTGCCGATGACGGGATAAAAAGGGTGGCATAATCACGATTCAATGACGGCAGTGTTATTGCAATACAATGACAAAGACGGATTCACATCGATGTAACAACAAAGGGGGCATGATGACGATGTCGCGGCGACAATGGGAGGACGCTACTGAAGTAATGATAAAGCGGCACCGTGACGAGAAGGCATGACGACGACGGCATGACGACGGAATTAAGAGGATTGGATGAAAAAACTTTAATTACGTAGATGCGGCGATCGCAACCGCATCACGACCTCGAAAACATACCTATAGTGGCCAAATATATTAGGCAAATTCGACCACTGGGTCGGATTATAAGGCGTGGCGACGACACCATGACGAGAGTCAGATCAGGAAGCTGGAATCAGATGATTGAACTACCACGACGGCCTCACTATGGTGGTGCGACAACGAATTCGTGACGACTGTATGACGACGATGGCGTCGCGACGACGGCGTGACGAGTGTCGGATGACAAAGCTGGAACGACGGCGGTAACGGCCCCGACGGTATCACGTCCAGCACCTCGTATCTAGTAGCCTAAGCTGTTAGCTCACTTGGGCTACTGGGTCGGGATAGAAGGCGTGACGGCGACGGCATGGCGAGAGTAAGATATCACGAAGAATGAAGTTAATGTAGCGACCTAGACGGCATCACGACCACGAGAACATACCTAGTGGCCTGAGCAGGATGGAATGGGATGGGATGGATAGAAGGATGGATGGATTTATTTATTTATTTATTTATTTATTTATTTATTTATTTATTTATTTATTTATTTATTTTAAAATGACGCGGCAGGTATTGGCCAGTGCATAGACCGGCTGGCTACCCCATGCTAGGTTGAGTATGTATAGGGAAATAAAGCGCCGTGTATGGGGCCTTTCCCGGCGATAACAGAAATGCCAAGGTAGCGATGACGAAGTCATCGTCGAGGCAACGATTGGTGATCACGACGGAGCCGCAACGATGTAATGGGCATGGGAATAGTAGTGCATGAGGAAATGTAAGATCGTCATAGGTCTGCTTTGGTGTGGCGCGTATGCCGGGTGGTGCATCGGGTTCAAGCATAGTAAACGCGACTTACAGAGCACACATAGACAACGGGAGGGAAAGAACGACGAATGTAATAACAACTAGCCCGTACCAAAATTCTGCTCCAAGCATATAGTTACCGCGGGTAGCATACAGTCGTACACAAGAACAAGAGATGCAGCTTCTGAGACTACTTGAACCAAGATGTGAGTTGAATCCAGCTTCACTTGCCACGGAGGAATTGGCATAGCTGGAAACGGAAATGACATCAAAACGACACACATAACGCATAAGCAGAGCTCTTAAAGGTTAGTGCGGCTAGAAGCGGCGTGCACATCATCTCCTCCACGTCGACCGGAACGCAAATGATTTGACCAACGATTCAAAGATGGCCACTATGCACGAGACGTTTCACTCGCGCGGAAGGGATCTGGAGAGACATCAGACGCTCGGTAACCTTCTTGAGGGGTGCAAGTACGAGTGTCTTCCGGCGTACGAAAATCCGTTGTTTCGAGAGAGGCGCGGAACCGTGCCCTTGTTTAGGGAACGCCTGCACGTCATGCACAGCACAAACGAACTCAGGTCCTCCCGGGAAACACTCGCTAGAGGATCGCCGCGTGCGTGGGCCGCGTCACCTTGGCCACGTCTGATCGAAACCAGAGGCGATTGCAGACGCTACACGCCGCACCAAATTTGTCTTCGATGGAGTGCTCTCGAAAGTACGCGTCTGCGTCCCGCAAGTGCCTTTCCTCCATTCGCTGCCGCTTGGTTCGGCCCTGTTCGGCGACCGTCCACTCGGCTTGTCGCTGTTCTTCGGCCACGTGTCGCTTCTCGCTTTGCTCGCTCTCCACGGCCGCGCGTGTCTCGTCGACTCGTAGTTTCGGGGTACGCGTCGCGTACCTGTGCCGTCTCTGCAAAGCCTTTGTACTCCTATGCTCTTCTGCCGTTTGAAATTTTCGTGGTCCCATTGTATTATCCGCAAGCAGAGGCCTACGCACAACATAGCGCACTTAGCACGACCGACCCACGTCTCTACTTGGGGCGCGCATCCGTACCGGCGAGTGGAGCGAGGATCCGTAAGCAGTGCCGAGCTAGCAGTGTCGAATGAGCGGACACATGCATAGAGGCGCGCGCATCGGTGACAAACTCTGCGACCTTGAGCGGCCTCGAGTTTTACTTTGGACCTGACAAGGCAAATATACGCACTGCATTTATAAGGCACAGAAACCAGTATATCACATCTTGCGCTTCTCCCAGTGTCCCTAACAGCTTCGGTGTAAAATTCTTCAGCTTGTTGTGAAGAGGCGATAACTAGAGTACGGCAGTGTTAATGTAATGTTTGGAAAGTCCACATTGAAAGAATGAAAAGAAAAAATAAAGCTACTTCAACGCAGTGAAAGCTGTCAAAACATCGAAGCTGACGGTCGTGTTCTCAAGTTCGAACTGGTGTTTAGCGCGATTTTCACGAAAGTCCTTTGTTTCGTTGTCAGCCTTCTTCGGTTCCCGATGGCGTACTCTTCAGTTGCGTCAGGTTGTGATCAAACCACAGTCTATCACACACCTTGCAGCTGTGGCCGCACTCAAGGTCGAGGAATTCTCTCTTGAACCGTCGTCCATCGACACCCTCCGTGGGAGGAATCTCTCTGCGCCGACATCTCTGCTCGGCCTGCTACTCTCGAAGTTGGGGGTAAGCTTGCCTCTGCTGGCGCTTGGCTTGGGTTGCCTTCTCTTAAAACTTGGGTTGGCTTGCCTCCACCGGCACTTCAGTTGTGCTTCCCGTTCTCCATCCTCGGTGGTAGCGGCTTCCCTTCCTCTGGTGCTTTAATTGAGCTTCTCGCTCTCGAAGCTCGGGATTTTGCGCGACGTCGGCGCTGCCGCTCGCGCATTGTGGAATGCATGGGGCGACAGGGCGCGCGCCGGCGAAGCACCTGCTCCTACACCCCTCTCCTCCCTCTCCCCCAGGCACACGCTCCCCAGTGTGACACCGCACGCCGGACGGCGAAGGCTCGTCTTACACAGCTCCGTTGTTAAAACGCAGTCTTAGATTATTCAAAACTACGAACGCGCAAGAAGAGTTGCAGAAACAAGTGACGAACGAGTTGTTTAGCATAAAATGCGAGAAAGATTGTCAATACTGCAATGATAATTAACTTTTAACGTGCCTTAACTATTAATTATTTAAAAATGTAAAATAATGTTCCGTGCCTTATGCAATACGGTCTCCTGGCTTCTCAGCACTGAGAAATAATAAAATTTTAGATGAATATTCAAAGACACGTTCGAGAGAAACCTTGTACCACTGTTATAGCTAACACGACAGAGACTTGCATTGGCATACGCGTAGAAATGGCTTCCGCAGCCTCACTGTTCCACACGTATTACGTCTATTCCCGGTTAGTTTTCGCGACGGTTGCATTTTGTTGATAGTCAACACTAGCCATCATGCGTTCGTCAAGACGAATGGCGGCTAATCGCGCTACTGAAAGTTGAAAACACAACATTTCCAGCTGCTGTCACTCGACACTTGGGAAGCCTGATGATTTCCTTAATAGGACACCATAAAGCATGATCGGTCCCTGGCAGAGATATACATAGTCTCTCGTTCGTCACGCGTGACATAACGACGTACTCGTTCACCAGATCAGCACGTGGCGGTTTCACTAGTTCGGGAAAAAAGCATTCGATCACCTCGAACACAGCCACGTATTTAATGTACTGACATTGTTTCGCTTTCCGTCAAATTTTCTTGAACTTAATAAAAATGCCTATTCAGATAGCCGAAGTGCATTGTTTCTTGATGGACGTGAAACTGCCCCATATCCCATTACTGGTGGTGTCCGTCAAGGGGGCCCTCTCTGCCCATTACTATTTGTACTCAACCTTAAGCCATCTCTGCGCTCAGTAATGAGAGACCGTTACGTACGCGGCCTCCCACTGCCTGGTAGATGTGTTGTGAAGCTGCCAGCCTTCGACGACATCACGTTGTATCTCGGGAGCGAAGACAGCTTATCGCGTAGCCTTCGTATTTTCACTGAGTACGAAAATATTTCAGGTGCGGCGCTAAATTTTTGAAAATGTTGTTATTTGTTCATCGGTTACCCACAAACACGCCTAAGCCCCCTTTGCAGTCTTCAAAAGAATGATTTATTTTATGGGTATTCTAGGCCTTGTTTACGCATATTATGGCATATTAGATTCTCTGCGGCTTTCAATTCTTGAGTATGTAAGACGCAACATTCAGGATGCTCAAGGGCACAATTTACCCCTATTCGAAAGAAGGCACTTAGCACAGTCTGCATTTTGCTGGCCTGTGTGGTACGTTTGTCACGTTGTACAGCCACCATTACGGGTTACTAGTTCATTGTAGTACCTTCTTGGTTCCTTAGTGCAGAACTGGTGTGTCGCGTCGCAACCCCGTTCACGCGTTGGGTTCGCGTTTCCCTCGCTGTCTGTCCGCTGCCGCTTGCTTGCTCTGCGATTTCTGCTCCGCCTGTTACACGGCGATCAGTGTGTCCCGCACGTGAGTTCGCATGCTATTTCCTTGACACAAAGATTGGTTACCTGTCACCGATTGTACGCTTAAATTGTGGGATGCAATTATCAAGCGTGCATACGTTTTACTCTACGGCCGTGGCATTTTATCGCCACGTACAACAGGTATGTCCTGATGCAGTCGGCCTAGAAAACCATGTTATGTACATGTTATGAATACAATGTCAGCCTTACTTCTGTTAAAATAATTTTTTTCCAAACACTCCGAGTTTACCCTTCTTAAGTGGAGGTACTTGGCGCAGACAATCTTCTGTGGCCGTACATGGTATCTTTACCACGTGGCAGCGATGCCACGTCGTTCCAATGAATTCGAGGTCCAATACACCGTCGAGATGCAATGACGTCGTTCCATCGACGTCATTACTTCGTCATCCCGTCCTCATCACTGCGCCGGCGTCATACAATCATATTCATGCCGCCTATGTTACGAGAGACATTGGCTTGTAAGCGCCATAGCAAAGTAGGACGACAGCCAAGCAACAAGACTCACAGAATGACCACAACAGATGTTAAATAAACGTGAACTCAGAAATTGTCGTGTGTCACTGCATTGCTCGAATGCTTATCTCTTTACCATAGACAGTCATCGAGAGATAATTTCCGCCGTAATTATTTCTGGCCAAATGTCACAGATGTGGTCTTCCGTGCGGCACTTGGACAGCCGCGTTCCCAGGGTGGTTTTGCTTCCCATTCTGTGTGTGTCCGCTGCCAGCTCCTAACAGTGCGCTTCCTGCTACGTTTAGTGCGAGGCAATGCATGCCCCTCTCGAGTTCTCGCGTATTACTTCCTGGACACTCATCTTCGGCAGCTCATGCCCATTACGCATCTTTAGAGGAGCCCGCAGTCATTAACGCTCGCGACATTTTATGCAACAGAATGTCGCCATTTTTCGCCATGGGCAGATGACCTGCCCAGGAGTAGATTTGCTTAACAGTGCCATGTGAAGGCACAAGCTACCTTACTGCTCACATTAGTTCAGCCTGCACGTCAAGCTCACGCCATTCATACGGCAGGGGGAGCGCTAACGCCATCTGTAAAGTCAGAGGACCTCGTTGTCCGTTAGACCAGGTTTGAAGTGCGGTGAAGGGCAATACGCCTGAAGAGCCCAGAGCAATGAGTCTTACACTGCCGTTTATTAACGCGATAGCATTAAGGACCCCATGTCGCAGAAAATGAGTGTCGGCGGCAATGTCATCCGTATGTATTTAGGCATATGTACATGCCACGCCTTGCTATATGACATGTGGCATATGTGGGTTATATTGCCACATTATGTCACTAAAGTTCATCGTACCTTGTCTGGCATTCTTTACAAAATTATTCCTCGGAATTTTCAGAATGACAGCCCATAAACAAATGTCATGAAAGAAAACAGCGACAGCGCATGCTTTTATGGTAGATCCTCTCAGACGTAAATGTTAAAAGCGCAAAACAATAACAGAAAAATGCTTTTTTTTTTTTGGGCGCGGCTGTTCGCAATCTTCCGGATCGGCCCACGCAAGAGGCTGCGTTCATACCAGAAAAGTCGCCTTCGTGTATAGCGTTCGCCGCCAGCGTTTCCCGATAAACATTGCGGTTACATAAGCTGCAGTGTGAGAAGCAGTCAGGGATCTTTTAATGCTATCGCGTTCCGCTCTTAAAGGCGAAGATTATGCGTCCTACAATTTTTCCAGCGAGAAGATGAACTCCCGTGCCACGCGCACTCGGTTGTCGCACTTCGTTTTAGTTTCTTCTTGCGCTAGCTATTTCTTCGCTCTGATTAACACAATCTTTTCTATCAGGCCGTCTCCGTGACTTCATGTGGCACCACAGCTATGGTGTGCTTCCCACCCTCGATCGCCTGGAGCGGCGGGGAATACTCCGGTCAACAGCGCGTCAAAGATGCCACTTTCTGGAGACGAGTCGGCATGTTATGAGGTGATGTGTCATTGCTCGGGTCTTCTGTGGAGCCGTGCATGCCGGATTTGGCGACCTCGAAATAGATTGTTTTGTTTCTTCTGGTCGTTGTTCACAGGGCCGCTTCGCGCGGCTACTTCTTCGACGGCGTAGCCCATGTGTATTGTAAATACAACGCAGCGTTTGTCGGAACCCCTAATTTGCAATTAAACATAGTAAACTATTATCGAATTTAATTCTTGGGTTTTTCTTGCCCAAACCGCGATTTGATTATGAGGCACGCCGTAGTGGGGCACACCGGATTAATTTTGACCACCAAGGGATCCTTAACGTGCCCCCAATGCACGGGACCACGGGCGTTTTTGCATTTCACCTGTATCGAAATGCAGCCGCCGTGGTCAGGATTTGTTGCTGCTACCTCACGCTTAGTAGCGCAACGCCATAGACACTAAGCCACTGTGGTGGGTAATAAATTATTATAACATAAGTGTTACTTTGCGTGTACCTCACGCAGCTAGACCATTGATAAGAGCTGTTTTCATGCGAAGTATTCTTCGGTAGTGCCACCATATATTATGTGACGGCTGGCTGGCCATTTTGGTTGGTCTGACGACTGAACACCGCAGTTGTTATAATAGTACTTGCACCGTGTTCTTTTTAAAGCCAAGCTTTCTTTGCCTCTTCTTTCAAGCTTTGTTCTGCTGCTGCTGCTCTTGTCTTGCATACCGCGTCAGGGGATTGCTCAGAGCGTGTATATACATGGCAGGAGCGTAGCTGGGAGTAAAATCAACACGAGAAACTCGTTTGGACCTTTCCATCACGTGACATGTGCACAATGTTCTATGATGTGCTTTGAGTGTCACCACGTTAGCCTCTGCGACAACTGTAATTATCCGTGACCCCCTCAAAAGCATTGCAGGTACTGCAGCACTTACCTTTCTCTAACGCGCACGTTCAGAGGGCACGTAGATAGAACTGTAGAGAGGAGAGTGAGATGAGGCAGAAAATGTGTAGAGCCGTCGCAGTCGCGAAACAACTGAATGACAGCTTTGCCACTCTGAGGATCCGTGTTCTGCGAAGCATTTTGCAGCAGCCTGTCTTGCTATCCAGCATCGTTTGGGATTCATCGTAGAGTTACCAGATGCACCAACGTATTTCTGCGAACCGCACATTTGTCTTCGTGACGAGAGCCTCTGTGAGGACAGAAGCAAAGTGACGGCGATGACATGCCGACAGTTCCGTTCTCACTCCGGCGAAGAAACGTCACAACCTGTTCTGTTGCGACCAATGTGGGTCAATCCCTGTGGTGGTGCAGTCTAACCCAGCGTCTCAAAGCGTTAGCTCTCACGAGGCAAGAACGGGAATAACTGGCACCTTCCCACTTGTGACGCAAGGGAAAGACACAGGTAATTGTGGATTGATGTGGATGAATGGAAACTGGCACGCACGCGCGCACGCGCTCTAGCTCGTGCTATGTAAAATAATGATGAATTTAACGCCAAGAATAGCATTACAGAGAGGATATTGAGCAAGCCCGGAACGAGCCGAGGCCAGAACCTACCTGCCTACCTATTTACAGCAAAGTGCCTTACTTGAGCCGAAGGATACTTCCCATTAATATAAATGTTACCTTCCGTATAGCTCACTAGGATATACAACTTCTGTGCGTGATATTTGAGCCAGCAAGACGCCCTTCTTGCTTCTCATGTCTCGTTTCACTGTCTCCACGTTGGAGGCCAGCTAGGAGGTTGTACTGCTGCCGCGATGAAAGCTGATGACGTTGTCCAGTGACGAGGCCTGCGTGGCATCCCCGGCACGGCTCTATGACCAGGGCGTCGGTGAGAACGCGCTGGCGCAGTGGGTAATGAATCACGATAAGAACCGCTAACGAACGAACGCTAATTACTTCCGAACAGTGTCAGAAGTCGCTCATACGGCTTCACTCTCTTTGATGTATCATTTGCTTATATATCCACACATCTGCGGAAGATTTTTATGAGAACGCATTTACGAGGCTGCTTCATCGTTCTGCTTCTGTTCATGAAACTCCCACGTGACTCTCTTGGAGCCTGTCGGATGTCGCCCGCAGGGGACACACCGCGGTGATGGTGATGGTGATGGTGATAGACAGGACATCGGTAGGCACCGATGCCCTCTGTTCCGCTGTTGGTCGCTAAGGGTCGATGACCATTAGCGCCGCGTTAACATTGTCGGCGCAACGTAAAGCTTGCCGCTCCTCTTGTGTACAGTGCTCGACAATTTACAAGCGAACAAGTTTCAAACTTCGTTTTGTTTCGTTTATCACATTCGCGTGCATTTAGGTGTGACAACAGCTGGAGTCTCACTCCAAAATGAACCTTTGGGACTACTTCATGCTTTGAAGCTGGCCACAAAGCAATTACACGTCCTATTTCCACATAATTATGCGTAAAATGAGTTGGTTGGTGCTTGCGTTTTAATTTCTGAGCACTGTGTGCACATCTCTCCCGGTGTGGTGACAGCGATACTTCCCGATAGCGACGATGCTTAATATTTGTTGTGTGCCTGCGTGTCAGCCTGGTTGCAAGGGCGCGCAGGAAGAATCATCTTCGTTTTGTTTCCGTGCGGATGTGAACCTACGAGACAAGTGTTACGCTTGCGAGATATTCTCGGTGCCACTTTTGACTGGAATCACATTTGCATCTGTTAAAAAAAAAGACACATTTGGATGCCGATGACGCTATACGTGCAGACGTGTGCAAAGTGGACGGAAAGTGCTGCTGTAATGGTAGCGATTTAGCTGAGCTCAAAACAGACGTCGTTCCGTGGCTTTAGGGGCCTGCCGGCTTACTTACGTGTGGCACGGTATCGCGTCCACCAATACGGTAGCTTTTCTAGTTACCCTCTAATAGGTGCTTTGTGACGGCAACCATCCTGTCATATTGTTCAGCGAAAGAAGCTGTTCCTGTGAGAGGATGCGTAGAGAGTAAAGAGTATTAATTCCCATTTAAGGATGTTGTAACAAATTTTCCCCGCCTCCCCTGAGTTGTCAGCGCAACAAATTGCGTAAACTAAGGCTTACGTCTTTCTTCTCGCCGTCAGCTTATTCTGGTTTACTGCAATGTTCTTTATCCGCAGTGATGGCTCAGTGGCTGTGCCATGATGATGAAGGGTTCCGAAGCTCTCGCCTGGCGGTCTCTCACGTGTCAATTTAGGACGTTGAACAGCATAAATGAATGAATGAGCAAAATATTTATTTCCGTCTGGAAGCAAGAAGTACCACGATGATGATGACGACGACGACGACGACGACGATGATGATGATGATGATGATGATTTCTTGGCATCCCTTTTGACACGAGGCACCAACAAAAAGTCACCTACACTCTTTAAAAAGCTTACGCCCTTCGGGGCATATCTCGTTCATACAAGCCCTCGTCATCAGCCGTGTCACGTACGCACTCCCGTATCAAGTCAAGCGCAAAAGCGAGACCGAACGCATGGACATTCTTATAAGAACGGCGTACAAAACGGCCTTACAGCTACCGTCAAGCACAAGCACAAAGAAATTACTAGCGCTAGGCGTATACAACACCTTTGAGGAGCTAGCAAGTGTCACGCTCATAGCGCAGAGGGAGCGCCTCAACAAGACTCAACAAGGAAGACACCTTCTTCAACGGCTAGGGTACCCGCTGACACCTCAGTACTGCAAAGAAGAAACACAACCCTTGCCTAACCACATTAGAGAGAACATTGTAGTAGACCCTATCCCCAAGAACATGCACCCCACCTACAATTAAGAGAGAAGAGCAGCGCGTGCTCGCATGTTGCACAAACGCTGTTTCAAAGACCCTGATACATACTACACGGACGCTAGCCCATATCGCTCGTCGCCACGTTGCGGGCCCAAATACACACTCGCCGTTGTCAATCAGGGAAACCTGGTAGCCTCTCCCTCCATCCGCGCCACATGCAGCGCAGCAGCAGAAGCAGCAGCGATCGCTGTCGCACTTCGCGACGCCGAGAGCAAGGGAAGGTCCGCCCGCGTCCTTACGGACTCACAAGCGGCGTGTCGTTTATACATGAATAGAACACTCCCAATACAAGCCATTCGAATCCTGGGTCGCTCACTAGAATGGACCCACGGTATCGTCTGGTGCTCCGGGCACGAAGGCCTGCGGGGCAACGAAGAGGCGGACTGCGCAGCTCGAGGTTTCACTAGCCGAGCGGCAGACCACACCATTCTTCAGCCCCCCCCCCCCCCCAGACCAACGAGCGACCCACGAGTTATTAAGGACAATTCAACAAATACTACAGGACCAAAAGAGAGAGAGAGCAAAATGATAAGGGAAAGGTAGGGAGGTTAACCAGGACTGAGCCTGTTCGCTACCCTACATTGGGGAAAGGGAAAAGGGGACGGAAAGATTAAAAGAAGAA
The DNA here is from genome assembly GCF_023375885.2 of Dermacentor andersoni. NCBI lineage: Eukaryota > Metazoa > Arthropoda > Arachnida > Ixodida > Ixodidae > Dermacentor > Dermacentor andersoni. The sequence continues at coordinate 81,235,584 of NC_092818.1, forward strand.
GAGAAAGTCTACTGGGTATATCGATCGGTCACTCAGTCCGGATCACAGACGCTGACTCAATCCAGTAGCCTTCAAATATCGCAGCAGAGCTTTTGTGGCCTTTTGTCGCTGCGATATGCGAGGCCATGGTCCCAAGATCTTCTTCAAGCTGAACGGTGTTCTATCTAGCTGATTGAGAGCTGTGCAGAGGTCATGTCTTTCGTTTTGAAAAGATGGGCAGTAGCACAATAGATGTTCTATAGTTTCCTCGGCACTGCACGCATTACAGTCGGCGCTATCAGTCATTCCAATCAAAAACGCATATGCATTGGTGAATGCGACGCCCAAGCGTAAGCGGCACAGCATTGTTTCTTCATTTCGCAGAAGCCCTGGTAACAGCCGCAGTTGCATAGAGGGGTCGAGGGAATGCAATCGTTTTTGGGTGAATTCAGGTGTGGGCCACTTCTCTAATGTCATACGGTGTGCTACCTTGCTTAGGTGTTGGGCTGCGTTGGTCCGCGATAAAGGTACAGAAACAAGGGTTGCTCCTTCGTGTGCTTTCCTAGCAGCTTCGTCAGCGAGGTCGTTGCCGGAGAGACCGCAATGGCCAGGCAGCCACTGAAACACGACGTCGTGTCCTTTCGCTATCATACGATGGTGCATTTCTCGTATCTCCGACACTAGTTGTTCACACGACCCGCGACGAAGAGATGACAGAAGACATTGTAAGGCCGCCTTCGAATCGCAGAATATTGCCTACCGATTAGCGGGTTGGTTGTTAATATAATCAACGGCCACGTCTCGGAAGAACACAATACGCTCCCCCACACAAAGCTCTCAATAAACTCCAGGCAAGGGACTGGCACCGCCTGCAAACTAACACATACCCACACTTGTCTCGTCTACACGCGATCTCCCCAGACAGTTATACGTCCCGGACATGTCCCTGGTGTAGCAACCACACAGCGACACTCGCGCACATAACACACGAATGCACCGACCGTCCGAGCGACGCAATTTCGCCACGAGTCACAACACACACACTCACTACGTGGTCTTGGGGGGCGAGACTCTTCGAACTGGACCTGGGAAGCCAACTGGCGACCCTCGACCAGGCCCGGTGAGCCGCGATCGCCAGTGGAGCCCTGTCCGAGGGAACCACCCAGGAATAAACCGCGCAACGGTTCCTGCAATAATAAAGTTCCTCCTCCACAACAATAATCGTCATCTGCCTTGCTTGCATTTCCTTTTTTTGAAAAGTCGGCGCTTGATACTTACTTGCCTGTTGAGAATGCTGTGTGACGCTGATAATACGCAAGCCGTTCGTGACTTTGAAGTACCGGGCTCGCGGCGTTAAAGAAAGGAAATGCGGGAAAGGCAGGTGACGATTATTGTTCTCAGACAAGATACGACCCAAAAGGTGTAAACTTTTTTTAAGAGTGTAGCCTGCTTGATTTAATCAGGCATACTATAAGTGTTTTCCATTCTAGCATTTCTATACATCTCCCTAATCTTTATTTCTTTTTTGTCAAAACTTCTCTGTTGACCTTGTACCGTTACCTGTGCGTGTAACGGATCCGGTCGTATCAATCTCTTCCCTGCTTTCTTTTCACCAGTTTTCCGCCATTGTACTTACGCCAGCGCCACTCGTGAAACCTTCTTTTTCTATATGAAACCTTCGGCAAAATTTCATGAGCAGAAGGTTTAATTAAAATAAATACTGGGGTTTTACGTGCCCAAACCACGATATGATTATGAGGCACACGTTAGGGTAAGACTCCGGATTAATTTTTATAGCCTGGGCTTTTTTAACAAGCAGCTCGTAACTACATGAAGCGGAGAAAATTTCCCGTCCTATAAACACTGTTTACAGAAACATAATCCCGTGCCCTCTGCTGCGGCCGGCGTTTTATAGTTACTATGCTGCTTTTCACGTTAAACCCGATTCCTCACCAGTAAAGCATTCAATCAAAGGATGGACCTTGTTTTCCCCGCGCAGAATGATTATGAAACAATTTCCACGTCGAATGACAGATTGTTTTCTTTTCACCGATAGCCTACTTTAACGAGGGATGTTTATTCTGAATCAATGTATAATGCCCTGCGTCAGAAGGTCGAGATAAGTAAGACTAGGTTAAAGGATTGTTGGGGAATTAAAATCGACAGAATACATTTCTTAGGGCAAGGGGAAAATCCACATCACATGAATTTTCCAGTCAGGGCAAGGGGTCGCAGGCCCGACACAAAACAGAAGCACTACTTGGGTATATAAGCTTTTCTGTCTTATATCGTTATAAATAAAAGTGAACTATAATGTACCTCCTAAACCACTAGGCAGGGAACGACAAGAAATTACGAACCATGCTAGACAAATATGATGTTCACTAAAAGCGAATTGGGTAAGGAGAAAGAAATATGTTCTGTTTATCTTCTTCTCTTTTTTTTTCTACAAGCAACATTTGTCAGGGAAGAGAGGGAGAGAACATGATAAATGAAAAGCGGCGAGGTTAACCAGGACTGAGCCTGGTTGGCTACCGTATACTGGAAGACGATAAAAGGGGAGGGAAAGATTAGGAGAAGAGAAAATCCACTCTGGATATCGCTGACGTGGTAACAGTTTTCTGTTTGTTCTGTATTAAATCCGGTCACTCATACGGATCACAGACGGTCGCTCAATCAGTAGCTTTCAAAAATTGCAGCAGTGCTTTTGTGGATTTTTGCAGCTGCGATATGCGAGAGCATGTTCCCCAGATCTTGTTCAAGGTCAATGGTTTTCTATATAACTGATTTATAGCTGTGCAGAGGTCATGTCTTTCATTTTCAAAAAACGGGCAGTAGCACAGTTGATTTCCTATAGTCTCCTCGACACCGCAGGCATTGCACTTAGCGTTATCAGCCATTCTAATAAAACATGTATATGCAATGGGGAATGCGACGCCCAAGCGTAAGTGGCACAGCATTATTTCCTCATTTCGCGGAAGCTCAGGTAAGAGCCGCAGTTGCATAAATTAGCCGAGAGAATGCAATTGATGCTGGGTGAATTCAGGTGTGTGTCACTTCTCCAATGTCATATGGTGCGTTAGCTTGCTTAAGTATTGGCCAGCTTCAGTCCTCCATAAAGGTACAGAAACAAAGTTTACTCCTTCGTGTGCTTTTCTAGCAGCTTCGTCGGCGAGGTCGTTGCGGGATATACCGCAACGACCCAACAGCGACTGAAACACGATGTCGTGTTCTTTTGCGTTTCTCGTATTTCCAATACGAGTTGCTCACAGGACCCGCGACGAAGAGCTGACAAAAGACATTTTAGGTCGCAGAATGGAGTATCCGTCACCATTATTGGGGACTACATCTCTCTTTTATTTGCATTTCAATAAAAAAAAGTTGCAGAATATTGCCCGCCGATTTGCCGATTGGTTGTTAATATAATAAACGACACCTCGGAGGGCAACAGGCTCCGAACCGGTTGATGTTGTGGCGTGAGAAATCATTCATCTCATCCTTGTTGATCGTGATGGAATAATCACTGCCCCCGTGGAGCTGGCGTGATTGGAAGAGCCATCCGTATACACTTGCACTCGGTCAAAGTAGGAAGCGTGCAGACATTCCGGAGCTGCTTTCTTGAAGGTCAAGGTAGGTAGTTCAATCTTCTTTCTTATCCCTGGAACCATGAGACGCCCTTGAGGTTCTTTTAAACACCACAAAGCTGAGCTTGAATGCGCTGAGGTTGTAAAGCCCGATGGTAGGGAGGCACCATGGACGCTGACCACGTCGGAGAATGACGCCTGTGGTCGTCGTTCTGACAGGCAGGCAAGAAAGCTTGATTGCATCCGTGAAATGTGACGAATATGGGCCATAAGCGTGTCGGTGGTAATGTAAGTCGTGATCGGATGGTATTGAGCCATTATAACTGTTCCTGGTTTTGAGGCCCTCCCTAGTGCCTGTGCTTGCACGCTATGAAGTTCTCAAAGATTTGACTTGCATGTTTTAGCAAGCACGTGACAGCTATAACGTAGGAATCCGATAAAAAGTGCTGAGTACAACTGTATCATGGAGTCCACTAACGGTCCCCATGTTTTACCCGCAATGAATTTGAAGATGTGGACAATATATGTGAGCTTATTCTTCAAGTGGGCAACCTGACGGCTCCAGGAGAGCTCCCGGCCGACAATGACACCCAAGAACCGACTATTTCTCTTGTAGAAAATGGGCTGGCTATTGGTGCATACTGGATAACCAGAAATCGCTTTTCGCGTAAAAGCGTCTAACGCACATTTTTTTGACAAGATGGTTAGGCCTTGTATGCAAAGATAGTCAGATTTCCATGTTGCTGCCTTTTGTATCCTCGCACGAACCTGCAGGCGAGTGACCGCTGATGTCCAGCTGCAGATGTCGCCAGCGCAGATTGAGGCACTCAATGTTTCCTGTAGGGATTCGGCCGTCCCAAGAGGCGCGACGTTGAAAATAATAAGGCATAGAACACCGGCTTGGGGAGCGCCAGAGCATGTGTAGTGGTTGGTTTCAGTGAAGGTTCAGCAAATTCATGGAAGTTAATATAATCCTGCACTTCCCTGCACCGTCCTTTGCACACCATGCACGACGTCGAAACGTGCAATTCGCACGTTCCGTGCACGGAGGCCAGCCAGTCATACAAGCAAAATTTGTTCTTCTGGAAGGTTTCCCAATGCCTTCTCACGGAGCAGTTGACGAAAGGCAGCGCATAAAGAAGAAAGTAAGCGCGAACAGCGGCAACGCAAACGCGCATTTCCTCTGTCATTTCGTGGGGCGTTGAACAATGGGCGTAGTCGTCAAAAGTGCTCAGACTAATCATTTTGCAATAGGCCGTAAAACGACAAAGATGAGTTTATGCACGCTACACAGAGAGAAAGACAAAAACGCTACGGAGCCGCCCCCAATGCACTGCGATCGCTTCACTCTTCCAACGCAGCCGTGGACATAACGACACGCCGTAACTTTAACGCGAGACGCGTCGCGAAAAGCGTCATCGTGACATAAATGAAGCGGCCGTGTCAAATGGAGCGGTTCGGCAGAGAAGGCGAGCACAAAAAAGCAAAGAGGAACGTCATCGCAGCACCTGAAAGCAGCAAAGTGAGTTTAGCGTGGAAGGGAAAAGACATTTAGAATGAGATCAGCCCAGGCCATCAAATGAAATGAGGAGACGATCCCTGTCGTTTGTTTCGAGGGGAGAGAGGGTTGCGTGGGGAGAAAGAACCCGTTATTAGGGTGTGGAACGTTTCAGCGAAGGGGACACGCGTTTACGTCCTGCGGATCGGGTTGGAAAGAGGACGGGAAAGGGGGTGGATAGGAAGGGAAGGCTTTGAGGGCGATACGTTGGGCTCAAATCAAGTCTGGAAACGAGCGGCTTAGCGAGCAGAGATGCTCTTCCTTGTTGCGGAGAAGCATGTAATTGGGGAAGCTCGGGAGTTATTTTAAGCTCTCTAGCATTGTTACTCAATTTAATCTTTTTTTACGCTGTCTGATTTGAGTCATCGTCGATGCGGGCTGTTTGCCAGAATCCACTGAGTACGCAGTAATAGGCCACGGTGTGAATTAGAGTAATTAATACCGACCGATAGATGGAGTGCCCTTGGTGTCGACATTGCGAGCTGTCTATGCGGCTGAAATAACGAACTATAATAAATGGCGTACTCTGTGTACGCAATTTTAACTTTTTCTTTACCTCTCGCGGTGGCTCAGTTTCTGTAGTATAACACTGATGAGATCTAGGCCGCAGGCTTGATCCTGGTCGCACTCGCGTTGGGGACGGGATGCGAAAATTCTCGTCTACTGTGATTGGTGTGCACTTCAAAGAACCCCAGGCCAGGTAGTCAGAATATAATTAAAAAACCCCTCCCTGTACCTCCCCCCCACCTGCTATCCTTCCCAGTGCAGCGTTCCTCATAATCCACTGTGCAGTTTTGGAGAGATCAATCCTTAAGATTTAATTTGTCTTTGATTACATGTGTTGTCTCCATCAACTTTAGCTGTCTATACACCGGACAAATGACTACACATATAGCTTACGGGAGATCTCAAAGGTGCTATTATCCTCATTATTGAATAGTTCATTAACTCTAAAAACAGAAGTGGAATGAGACACGGCAGAAAAATTAACGCTCTTCTGTTCTCTCCAGCGTTGCCTTATCCATTTAACTTCGTCTCAACAAAGCTCCCAAACTAGCCAATCTTCCTCCCTTAACTACGGAGTCTGTAGATTTGCATTCACAGTGCAACGCAACAGCTGTCAGACATCAAAAGAGAGCACCGTTTTTTTTTTTTTTTTTTTTGCGCGGAAACCACGCTGAAAGCGTCTCCATTCGCTTGTGCTGGTGATTGGCGCCGGTAGAGAGATCTTGTTTCACTTGTAGCACTCAAAGCTGCTGCCAAGGGTTATCTGTGTATCAGTGAGTTTGAAGGAAACGGCACTAGAAAACGGTACCGTAATGAGTCGAGACAAACACAGCGCTCACTATACAACCAGTTTCTGAACTAATGTCTGTATCCGACCTAGTTGATACGGCGACAACTTAATGCAGGTAAAGCGCTAAAGCGCAAATAAAACACGGACAACGGACAGAATGAGGACATACAGAGCGCTCTGTATGTCCTCATGATTTTTGATGTCCGTGTATTATTTGCCCTCTACCCGCCTTAAGATAACCCATTTTTATGGCGTATCTGCGACATTATGCACTGGAAGTAGGGTCAGTACACGGGAACAAACAAGTAGATATCACCATTAACAATGGTATGTCACGTGCTGGATATGTACGTGATTTATTTGCGCTGCAGCGAGTTTTATCCTTGCCTGAACTAGATTACACAACAGATCTACACGCAGCCGTGGCCAATCGAGTGCAACACACAAACGTGCATGCACATACAAAGAGGGACAGCGAGACGAACTTATACAACAAAACCTCCTCTGCTGAGTTGTTTTTTTTACTTTTATGACGCGACTGATACAGGCCTTACAAGTCCGTAATTTCAGTGCGACACAAAGCGCCGATGCGACGAAGAAAATCGTGGACCCCTCCCCGCACGGTGCTTGCAGTACGTCTTGCCAAAAACAACTTATTTCAGAGAGTTTTTTTCCTTTTTAATCTAAACTGAGAAATGTTGACCCTGCTATTTTGTGCAGAAGCTGTACCCATCCTTTAAAAGTGTGCTCGCCGGTCGATGGCGTTTGGCACACACTTCGCTCTATGAAAGCGCCCCACGCCTGCGTTATAGCTCGAAGACGGCAAAATAACAGATTCTTTTCACTGTTCCGTTCCGCTCCTCACGCCGACCCCTTTATTTGAACGTCGGCTACAGCAAAGGATCGTCTGTACAAAGCGTCGCTACGTGCGGGGCGCGGGCGGGTGCGGCGAGTGCAATCCGTCGCGTTAACAGCGCGGAAACCCTTCATTACAGAACGTGCGGGCGGCACACGGGTGTCCACGGAGTCCAGGTACACAGTCCGCGCTCTGGTTTTACGCCTCACTCGCGCACCTCAACGATCACTGCTCGGTTCACCGGAAACCAATTTCCTGCTTCGGCGTCGCCGAGAGGTGAGCGCGTTGTGCCACCCGGGCGTCGATCTGACAGCGCGCTATGGATGCTCGCTGAAAGTGCGCCCGATCGAATGTATACGCGCGGCCCGAACCAAGTTTGCGGGCAGGTACCGCGCCGCACTGGAGTGTCTGAACTCTTGTATCGGACATGTTTTCCGCGTACCTAGCCCTTCAAGTGGAAGCACTTTGATTAACTCAAACCACGCGATGCGAGGCGCCTATACACGCTACAACTCAGAGGCCCCGAACCCAGGGCTCAAGTGTTGGGTCGCCAACGCTGCTAAGGAACTGTTCTTCGCGACCAACAGCGCGCTAGTTCAGTAATTAGGAGCAGCGCGAACAAAGCAGTAGCAGTAAGTTCTCTGAAGTTATATAAAATAACATATTGTAAGCAGCTGGGAGAAATCAGTTCTCTTTCCTGGCCACCTACGGTGCTGACATTAATGATCCCGCGGGAACCAGTGTGCACTCTTCTGTGCGTCAAGTGCATCACTCGAGGGCTGATTGCTTTTTTAGCCTGCCTGGTAATGACGACAGTGAACGTCACGGTGAGGAGCTACAGTGCTTCGTGTTCGCAGTCGTCGTCAGCGACGCACTGCACACAATTAGAGAAAAGGCCGGCCCGCCTCACTTTCAGCCGCATGGGCTGCCAGGGACGCACGTCCATGCGATTCTAAAATCGCGTCGCCGGTCAATATGGCCAAGCGGAGGGGGAGGGGGGAGAGCTGGCGGTCGACCGTCGGCCGGGACTGCCGGTTCGATGGCCGGCTATTAACAAGCGCCTCGTGTCCACTCACATGAACGGGAATTTCCAGGCTCTGTCGCGCCTGCCCCATTTGTAGGGGGCGCTGCGCGATGCGGTGTGGTACGGTGCGGCGTGGTCAGAGGCCGCTCCTCGATTTGCCGGCCGATGTGTCGATGTCAGCGCCGATCAGCCAGCTGCGATGCCTATGAGAGACGCTTCGCCCTCGACAGCCCATGCTGCGGCGCATTCTCAGAACCACCTATTGAAGGAACGGGCACTTAAATTTTCTTTTTGAATGATCTTCCTGGGTTCGGCCACTTTCAACGCGATGAATGATGCACGTTTAGTGAGAAAACGGTGGAGAATTTTGCGAGGAGGTTTGACTAGTTGATAATTATAACTAAGCGTCACCATAAACCAGTGCCAAATCTTGCGAATCGGAGGTGCGGCGGTATTCATTCATGTTCTGCTTCCCCCAATGCCGCCTCCTTTCAGAGTTCGTTTATTGTCCTTAAAAAAAAAAAACGCTGCTCCGTGACCAGGTATGCTGTGTCAACGATATTCAAAGAAATGCTTTGTAAATTGCTCAACAATATGGAAGATGCGATAACTCGGACATCTCCTGAGGATTGCTTCTGTACCACATAGCCGTGCTTCTTAAGATGCCTTTATAAGAACGGTACCAACACGTTCACTAGGCGTGCACGGGACGCTCTGAGAGAGTTGCCGCAGTGCAAGCAGCATTCAGTACGGTGTTTTTTACCTGAGGTGTACAGCGCAAGTTCTATCAAAGCCACTAGCACTGTCGCACCTCCCTTGTTCACCATACTACAGAATGAGGCGCCACGAGCTACAATTTCAAAACTAGAGTGAGTGCAAATGGCTATACCTGCAAACGACGTATGCGCTAGCCATCCGTGGTGCAAACCAAGGGGCCCACAGTGCCGCTTGGATTACACCAGATAGTTTAGTCAGAGTGAAAACAAAAACAGGGGGACATAAGACACGCGCCGAGCTGTGTCCAACATTGTAAGAATTGCCTCAAGGCAACGGCATGACCTGTTAGCACCTGCTGACGCAGCTTGGCATGGAGCACGGTTCGCGAGATACTGTGTGTAATATGGATGGAAAGTCTGGCTGACTAACTAAGCATAATGCGCCCCCGGAGCATTGTAATTTCGCAACGAAACTACACTGCTTCCCCCTACAAAGAGCTAAAAATTTCGTACGGGCAATTCTCGCCACAGTGTCAAAGCTTTGCGTCTACTAGCCCAAGCATACAATAACTTATATAGTCACGTGACTAGTCGCCTTCTATTAACAAATGGCAGAAAAGACCACCGCTCACCGTCATCTCAACTCCACTACGACCCATGTGCTATGAAATCTCACTTTTCGTAGAGATTTTGTGGAGATTTCAGCGCAGATCTACGCGCAGATACACGCGCTATAGCATGGTCGCGTCTGCTTGGAACGAGCGCGACGTTCGAAAGCCCGAATCCGTTTGTACGAAGAGCACAGAAGTAAATTAGAGATATGCACCTTATAATTTCTTTTACTGCGTTAGCACTAAAAATGTCAAAATGTAGAAAAAAAAGTGTGTGTTTGGAGTGTGGGAAGCCAGTCCCGGGGTAGAAGTAGAGGCTGGATCTTATCAGAGAGTGCACGTGCGTATTTGTATGGGTGCTTAATCTCTCTCTCTCTCTCTCTCTCTATATATATATATATATATATATATATATATATATATATATATATATATATATATATATATATAATAGCCCCAACTTTTGTTTCTTTCGCGCTGTGCTAAGTGAACTAAAGACAGACCTACGAAAATTCGGCGCGATTAACGGTAAATGCGAGAGAAAAGCGTCAGCATTACGTTGCACCTCTTTGAGGGTCCGGATTTTCAAACCGTGTTTGCGAAATTGCAAAGTATTCTTTAAGAGTCCAAAATCGTTTGCTGTTGGAAAGAGCCATTTGCAACTCACGGTGGTCCGGAGTGGAGCACAGTCAGTTGCACTATATATATATATATATAGATGGCGCACCGATGAAACCTTGAGATTTTTTGTCCAGCAGCAAGAAATTTTCCCCCGTTTTCATGTCGTACACAGTCCGAATCCAATGCGAACGAATGCGGCCTCTGGGTTGGTGGTCTCCAGGGTCTCCTCCCTCGAGGCGAGGCTTCCAAAGCGAGCCATCACTCGCAAGAGCGGGTGTCCAGCGCCCTAACGACATAACTCCCTGCCAGTTGACGCAACCAGCGCCTAAGGAGCGGCGGAATTTCTCAACCAATCCAAAATCAAAACGCGCATCACAGCGTCTGGGAAAGGCCCTGTGAGGTAATCGTTCCTTTCCTAAACACACAGCATAGCCTTCTTACGAAATGGGTACACGAATTTTATAGTGGAGTGTGAGGGGGCCTCACATTCTTACTCTTACACAAACTTAATCCAAAGGTGCTGTGGGTTCAGGAAAAACATTAAAAACCTACCGAGACACATTTTCTCCGGCCATATACAATTTTTCGCAAAGGCCATGCCGAGGCTAACATCTCATCCATTGGTGTAGCCATAATCGTCGACAAGAGTGTTGTTTGCCAACACTTGCCCTTTCGGACGTCCCTCGAGGCAGTTGCAGTGCCAGCAATACTTTTTTAATAAATTGGTTTCTGTCTGCTCCAACTACATACCCCCAAACTATGAACTGAGCAAAGCGGTATTCTATGGCCTTATTGACCAGATTCCTGAACCTTCTCTTGTCGTCGGGAGCATTAATGCTTACAACAATCTGTGTGGAGACTCCCGGTTTGACACGAGGGATCGACTGATCGAAAGCGTTCTCGTGACCCCTGGCATACGCCTATTTAACAATAAAAAGCCCGCCTACTTCACTCTATCATATACTTCTTATTCTTCAACCGACCTAGCGCTTGAATCTCCCAAGCTTTTTTTCTGCAATAGAAAGGAGTGTATTCGAAAATCTGTTTGGGAGCGGCGACTTCTCGATTACACTGAAGATAAAAAAGCAACAAGCCTCTCCTCCACGTGTATCCCGATGGCATCTAGCTGATTGGAATCAGTTTAAACAATCTGCATGCATATTTATCTCGAGATTTCATAAGCGATTTTAGCGTTGAGGACGCAGTATAGCGTATCCTACCACTTCCATTATTGACGCTGCATAAAAGTTCATTCCACAAACAAATGGTCATTCACGCAAGGGACGCGTTCCCTGGTGGAAGGATAAGTGCAGAGATGCGCGAAGAAAACAAAACAATCCTTGTGGCTCACTTCGTCACTACCAAAATACGGAGACTCTTATCAAATTTGAACTTGTTAAATCAGAGGGCAGGCGGACGTGACGGCAAACTAGGAGAGCAAGCTGGGAGAAGTGTCTCTCTGAAATTAATTTCTATACACAAGAAACAAAAGTATGGAATGGGCTCAGAAGGCTAAAGGAGCAACCAACCCATCCATTGCCCCTTTCAGGCAATGTACGATCGCGCTTGGATTACGGTGGTGTGGTGTGCCACTCTGTCGCACCGAGGGCGTTAAGGATGCTTGATCGTATTCACCATTTAGAAATCCGCCTGGCCAAAGGTGTATTCAAGACAAATCCTGCAGAAATTCCTTACGTAGAAACGAGTTGTCACTCCATTTACAAAGGTCATATCCTAGCTTTACATACATTTTAAGCATATTCGAAACCTGAAGATCCTTGTTACGCAACCGTAAATTGCATTGCTTCTGCCAAACTGTTCATAATTGGCCCACATTGAGATAACACTTCTCACTTAGTCTAAGGAAGCTCAGGGAAGAAATGGGTGTCTTTCTTTGAGAACATCGCCTAATGCTTCCTGAGAAGCGCTTACCGCCGTGGCAGTGGAAGATGATTGATTATGACACATCGTTTATTTTGTTCGCTAAGCACGCCCCAGAGGCACATTTTAAGATTCACTTTCGTGAACTTCAGGCGGAATACTCATGCGGGTGTGTCTTATGCAGCACTCGGGTAATCTTTTGCGGAATCCAGTGTTTTGCCCACTGAAACGAGCACCTTTACGGCTGAGGCATACGCACTACTGTCTGCTGTCGAACATAATAGGAAAGCGCAGATACAAAAAGAAAATATTATATACACAGACTTTTAAAGTGTTGTAAGATCCTTAAGTTCGTTTCATAAAAGTAAAAATTAAGTCCTGAATCAACTTTATTCCCTTTTGTGTGCAACATACATGTCTAATCAGCATGCCACAATATTTTGGGTCCCTGTACACAGAGGCATCGAGGGCAATATGCTTCCTGGCGAGACCGCCCCATCAATAGCAACAAAAGACACCAACTCCTTTATATCTGTCCCTGCCACAGACTTAAAACCTTTCCTGGGGAAGAACCCTAGAAGTATATTGGCAACGCTTATGGGACACTCAAACATCTAATAAAAGACATGTCATTAAGCCACAGTTAGGGAATTGGCCACCCATACCGAAAATACGCCGAACCGAGGTCATACATAATCTGTCGACTTAGAATGGGCCGCACGTATGCAGCAGCAGTCTCTGAGCACGTGCTTCTCGGCCCTTGCGCTCAAGAGAGAGAGAGAGAGAGAGAAAGGCGAAGGAAAGACAGGGAGGCCCGAGTGAGGCATAGGTGCTACTTGCATATTCTTACGTTTTTGTGATCACTTCGCGACAATATTTTATCCTCATAGTACACCTCATTATTCGTTGTCATGTTTTAGTACATAAATAATTTACGCCTTTATACGAGTTACTCGTCTTTTAGGCCCTTTTACAGCCGCGTTACATCCTTGACATCACCTGCCATTGTCAACTCATTTCACCATGTGTTTGGCGCTGTTTGGCCAGGAGGGGTCCTTGCGCAAATAAAGCCCTTTAACCAATCAATCAACGCATACCCCGTTAGAGACATGTAACGATGCTTGCTTATGCGTATTCCGGCGTTGCTCCTCGTTTCGTCGCCTCTCATGTCGCTGCGGGGTATAGGCGGTACGTTCCGGTACACGCGCATCAGTCTTCACTTTTATGTGCGAGCATGCGTTCTCGAAATTAGTGTCTGCAATGAATCACTCGTGAATGATTCGGCACACGTCGCATATGCGCGTTCGCGTCTTTACGTATGGGCGCGATCGGTACGGTATAAAGTATATACACGTCTAAAATACGCCACGCAACCGCGCTCACAGGAGCAATGGCGAATAAATCGGGCTGCTTACCAAAGCAGTGCTATACGCATCTGCCGGGCCGCAATTAGTATATAGCCGAGGCGAACCAAACGCTGGTTTTCGTGAGCGAGATGCAACAGAAGGCGCAACGTGCAGTGTGCACGGAAACGAACGAACATGTAGCCTCATAGGGGAGCGGACTTCCAGTACGTGCCGACTCAAGCCCCCGCGGCAGGTCGCATCTAAACCTAATTTGCGTAATCACGTGTGGTATCTCAGCGCGCTAGAGAGGAAGTGGTGTTGGGACGCCGGCGCCCCCCCTCCCAACTCTCCCCGGCCCGCCTACAACAACCCGTCCCTGCAGCCTTCCCACTTCTATTCTCCTCGGGATTCTTTGGTGCCCAATCGGTTGGAATCGGCTGCGTTTGAAAGCGTCATGCATTTTCTGGGCAAGATTGGGCGGATATTTTTCGCTCTTGCTTTCAATCGGCGGCGTTGTCGCCTTCCACTCGTTCTCCGAGTAGATATCTTCTTGGCACGTTCGTTGAGAATCGCTTGTGTTTACTTTGTCTTATTGATTCAATGGCCGCCGTTCATCCTTTGTGCACGGCTCTCCGATCGAGTGCGCTGTAGTTTCGCGCAGGCCGAGTTTCCCGAATAAGTTTGAGATAAAGGTTCCTCTAGCGACGGCGGGCGGCTGCGATTCCGAGAGAGTCTCTCTCGCACACTCATGCATAGTTGAACGGAGACACGTTTTGCGCCTTCGGAGCGCGCGCTATCAGATGCGATTTGCGTCAGTAAGCTTTCGTCTTTATTTTCTGGTTGCCTGCATGTGAGAAAAAGAAAAAGAAAGAGAGAAATGGCGTTGGTGCACGCTAGCCTTGACTTAATGCATCATGCCTTCGCATGCACAAGCCTCCGCAAGCGTTGGCTTCGTACTTTTCTGCTTGGTGAACTTGAACTTCACTGGAACTTCGTATCGGTATCACGACGGAGGTCTGAAGTGGCCAGCTGCGTAATCAACGCGCCTTTATTACCCGAATTAAAATTATGTTACGTGGCTTTACATGGCAACGCGAGTCATGGGGTCTATGAGAGAGATTGCGTCTTGAGGTAGCTCATCGAACCCTCGACCCATCGCTATGCAGCAGAACGCCACATTCCACCAAGACACCGCGCCGATCGCCCCTTTGAAAATTATGCATGATATTCAACTGGGTTTCTACATAAATTATATCGAAAGAATCGGAAATTGAAATGGAAACGCAACGTAATTTCCATGACACCTTTCGCAAGGGCTAAATTGGTCAAATGTAGTAGGGTGATTTTTACGGCGAAGCTGTTAAGGGCTACTTTCCCCATTTTCGTGTGCGCGTGTAGAAAAAATTCCCGAAGATAGTGCAATGCTTGGCCGAACCGTAGTGGAGGTGCAGTTCGCCATTAAGGGGCTTACATACATAGCTTCGCTGGTCACCCGTCTTCAAACAGTGGAATGGCGCTGAGTTTTTAGTGTGCTTCATTTTTAGTGTGCGTGACCCACCAAAAGCTCTTCGCAATGTACCGCGTATGTCTGTTCCGCTGCATCTCATCAGGTTGAGTTAAAGCGAGCGCTGATGTCATGGCCGACGCACATCTCAACTCGCACATGTCAGCATCTGTTTTGAGCATCTAAATTGAGCATCTATAATGTGCATCTACTTATTTTTGATCACCAGGAGAAGTGAGTGATTTCTGCTAAAGCTTGTCGGTCAAGCGCAACTTAAATGACGCTTTCACACCGGGGTACTCCAGCACATCCACGTCAGTAATGGTTTAGACTGTGAGGTGACTGTCGAAAGCTGGTTTCACGGTATACCAATGTGCACTTCATGAAGGTAGTCAAAGTAGCTATGTTGGCACGTAATAATGCGCCTCATTAGCTTCATGAGGCTCCTCTGCCTGCCACTGTTACGAATACTTAACAACAAAGTTATTATTCAAAGTGGTACATTTTCATAAAGCATGAAAGTTTCCACCATAAAATGTGCACGCTTCTTGAGGTAAAAAGAACGATAGGACCGACGGAGCGGGGGTCAAAGTACAGCGCAGGCATCTGACACACACACACACAACTTTTTCGGGGGTAGGAGGAAGTGGGGAGCGTAGGGGGTGCCTGCTGCGTTCCTCGTCTTTTCGTTCTTCATTTGCTGCCTTGTTCCTGCTTGTCAGGGCACATTTCAGGGTGGCAGCCCTATTACGTTCGAGGATCATAACTAAGAGAAAGAAGCGTTCAGCCCTCCGAGTTCTGCTTGCTTCGCAGCATTAGCAATCAATCATTTCGTGTCCTCTCTCGCTTCCTCTCTCGCTTAGGCACGGTCTCCCCCGCCCGACGGAGTTACGGCGGGAGACAGAGGAAGCGAAGCCGCCCTCTCCCGAAGCCTTGCAGGGTAAGCACCGTCATCATTCAAGGGTTAATTCGGCGTGCGCCGCGCGGCTCCCCGTCAGGTCATCTAGAGTCTCCGCGCTCGGAAGCGAGACCCCGGTGTTTCGAGTAAAGCAGGTGGGCACGGTGTGCGTGTCGAACTAGGCGCGATCCCCGACCGGTAAACGGGATTACACGAAATAGCGAGGGAGGCAGGCAAGCCGTGCGCGCGCGGGCGGCATCGCCCGATATTCGCAAATTGAATCATCCTCTTCGAGACACGGTGCCGACGGGCACCCCTTGTAGTAAGACCGCGCGGCATGGATGGCACTAGAAAAAAGAAAGGTGCCGGCATGGAAAAAAAGAAACGAATGAGAGGAGCCGATCATGAGACGGGGCTTGGGGAGGGATGCGAGGCTCTAGAAAGGGAGCGGTATCATCGGTGAACGTACCGGTTCTTCTTTGCTTCCATTTCCACGCGCGCTGCACCAGCTCCCACCCCTTCGTCGCACGTCGCTAGCACCTGCGGGAATCTCGTACGCCCCACTTCCAGGCGCCTTCCCAACTTCTCTCCAGCTTCCGCGCGCGCGTCCTTCCTTTTGCACGCGTATACCGCGTGCGAGACTCGCACGGATCGCGTGACGCCATCACTGTGTGCAAGGGTAAGATGCGGACGGACAAGAAAAAAGAAAGATAAGGAGGAGGGCGCCCTACGCCGTTTTCGTGCTGACAACTACGCGGCACGTGAGCCTACCCATTCTTTCTCTGCTCGGCGCAGTCGCTGATTCCCGAGCTCATAGAGAAAACCGCGTCAGCTCTATAGCTTGCCCCCTTTGTTGGCGCGCCAGCCCTGAATGCGCCGTAATCGGCGGCGCGCTACCGCCCGCAAGCGTGCGGGGAGCAGCCGCCCGGGAAAGGCGACGACAACGGGCGCACACCATCGCCAGAGTATAGTGGTGCCGTGGTGGAAGCAGCCCGAGCGGGCGCCGATGCCAGTGAGCAGATTCGCCGCTTGATCGCGCGGTGCCTCAATAGCCGCGAGGTGTTGCGGGGGGGGGGGGGGGGGGCGGAAAGGGAGGAGGGGTCGTGCGGGCGCGCGCTAGCGTGCCGCCGCTTCCGACGCTGCCGCTGCTATCCGCGCGCCTCCCCGCCTTCCATGCGAGGTCCGTTGTGAGCCGTGTAGATGACTGGGAGGAGGGGAAAAAAAGGACGGGAACAGCCAGCCCCCGAGTGCGACTGCAGTAGACAGAGAGAACAACCCTGCCGGGAAGAAACCCGAATCGAGGGGAGCTCTCCCGCTATCGGGAACACCTTGAGTCAGCCAGCCCTTCTGCGCGCTTCCCCCGTATGATGATTGCATTTGCGGGTTCCCCCGACGTTGTAGCTGATACCCGGCGCCCTCCGCTAGCACGAATCTCTCGCTCTCTTTCTGTTTTTCTGTCTCTCTGTCTCTCACAGGGGTTTCCCAAGCGGTCTCACTGCCTCTTCTATCCTTTGCTTTTATTTATTTATGTATTTATTTATTTTGCCCTTGAATGTGTGTATATTCCCTTTCTTTTTTTTTTCGTTCAGGATGGTGGCGTGCACACTTTATCCCGGTTTCCGGTGCAGTCTCAAATGCTCTTTGTTGGCGGTCGCCTGATCTGTATCACAGCATGTGTCGTGTTGGTGGCAAGTCCTGCGTCAGAGCGCACTATAGGGAATTAGTATTGGAAAGGAACAAAAAGAATAAAGAAGTGGAGTCTGGGGATTGTTGGTAGCCATGCTGTTCGATACATTCAGACATTATACGTTGGAACCAGATCCTCATTGTACCCGACGGAGAACACCAGTGAAGATAGAATAGTCGCTGGGACGGTTTTTCGTCTTGAACTGCTATCTTGTTCGAGCTGGTTACATAATTAATATGGAAGAAGAATAAAAGCAATAAATGAAGCCTTTAGCTTCGAACGTAACCAGCCATTTTCCTTGTTCGTTGTGGAAACGTTCCCATATTCTGGCTCATTTACGCGGCACTCTGAAATATATCAGTGCAAGAAAAATATTGAGAAGCATCGAGAGACAAGTGATCGCGCGGGAAATTGGAAGCAGCTGCGAAGCGGGAACGAGATCATGACGCACCTATATTAGGCAACTATAGCGGAGCGTTGCTTATGCTACGCCCCCCTCACATTGCACGTGCCCCGCTGGCTGCATGAACGGCGTTGGCTTCACTTACTTGACCAGCGCGTCTCCCACAGACGCAAGCGACGCGCTCTCAGCCAAATGTCTCAGCTCGGCTGTGAAACGACAACGAAGCCAATTAGACGCACGCTCCACGCTCCGATTCATCGGTTTCGTAACTGAACGTGGGCAGCGCTCTACGTTCCGCGGCCAGTATGAGCACTGTATGCATGCGGATTAGTGTTCCCACCAGCGTTCCGCTGACCGGCTGTGTGTGCAAGGATAGACCGGTCTGTGTAACGGTACTAGTCTGAGCGGAGCGGACCGTAATCGCGTAAACTGTTTGTTCAACTATACAGACGCCCGAGGCGCGTTTTTGCTGCCGTCGCCGTGGCCGTGCTCTCGCAGTATCGCTAGCACACGTGCGGCCCACGTGCCGAGGGTTATAATGTGTTCGGAAGTGCGATAGACGCGCAGTGCCACTGTTTATTGAGCGACATTATTTAACCATCCAAAGTGACCCAAGTAGCTAAAGAAGGCTATCGCTTTAATCGCGAGCATCTCATCCATGATGCGGCCCAGTATAACCTTACACATGGCTGACACCATAAGCAACTTGGATTCTCTTGGCCCGATTCCACGTGGCCAGTTTTCTATGCAGGGGTGCTATGCAGGATGCGCCGAGTTTGGCGAAACTCGCGATCTTCACGAGCTCTGGCGACACCCCAAGATGAAAGCACAAATGGTACCGAGACACAGTTTATCTTTCCACAAGCCTCCAGTTTCATTGGTTTATCTAGATTCACTCTGGGTGGCTATCATTCCTTGGGCGTTGCCTTCTGGGCGGTCGACAAACAGGGGCTCATGGGATCATACCGTCGGTGCATGGTCGTGCCTTCTTTCACTTGTTTGTCGTTCCACTGAGTGCATTACACGCACAAGCGAGTTATAAAACAAATGCATTTAGTACAATATTATTAGTTAGTTTGACGTGGTTTAAAAGCATTTTAAAGCTTACCAGATGTAGACTGAATGTGTATTCGACTAATTTGTAATTTAGTACGCTTCGCATTATACCACGAGGGAACGCTGTGGTGGCGTCATCACATACATTCATCGGGCGAGCATGGCGGCTTGCAGTGCGCGACGATGACCACTATTTCTTGGATAGTTCTGTTTCTCCGTGAGCAATATATCCGTGCACCCCAAAAGACTCCCAATAGCTTAGGCGATTTTACAGATCGCAACGCGCACCTACTGTTCACGGCACAATCCTGAACAAACAACTTATCCGGTGCTGCTTCTGTGAACGCGCTGACTTCCTCCACTCTGCGTGACTGCGAGCGTCACGAATATTGCATAGCGTGTGCTAAAGACAGCCGATATAGTTAAGATGCGACAAGGAGGTGGTGCCGATGATGGATCTCGCAACCAACACAGTGAAGGAGACATCGACAAACTGCAGATAAGTATATTTCTACTGTTTCATATTTAGCATAATAATAGTGCACGGATTAAGTCACTATCGTAGTAACGAACTGAATGTCCAGCAGTTTAAAAAAGGCATTGAGAACCAATGAGTGTTCGTGCTTTTACATGTACGTGGGCACGCGAAAATATGGAAAACATAAAGGTAACCTTCACTAACTTGGTGAGAAAACAGAAATTCATCAGTGACATTCATCCCGCAGAATCTATGGAAGAGTATCTTTATCCAGGTGAAATATCAATAGCAGGTACTGATGTAAAGCAGGAAACTTATACAAAAATTTCATGGTTTGAACAGCACATGGGAGGCATTCCCGAATCGTGATCGCCACGTTACCGATATCCTTGAAAAATGTTTGGAATCATTGCATTCTACCGGTTATGCAATATGGCACATAAACCTGGAGGTTAACAAAGAAACTTGAGAAGTCGAGGACTGTGCAGAAAGCGAAGTAACAAAAATTGTTGGAGATAGCATTAAGGCAGGACGACAGTGGCGTAGTAAACCGTGGCAACTGATATGCTAGCTGAGATTAAGAAAAAAAAATGGAATCCGTGGGCAGGCCATGCACGTCTTCAATCACTTGTTGCCAATTTTTAACAGGTGATTACATAAGCGTGACAGAATGAATGTCAAGAACTGCAGCCGAGGATGGTAGAAAATTGCGTAATGGGACAAAAATATGTTTGTAGGCATAGGATGCAATCAGCTCGCATAAGACGGGATTGTAGGGAGCGGCATTGGTTTTGCAGTGAACAAAAACAGGTTTGTGGTGCTGACAGTAGAGACTCGTGAAGGTGCGAGGACACCTCAGCTGTTGGCACACGAATAAACATTACAATTGGCTCTGAAAAAAAACAACCCGTTATGAAAAATAAAGCAATGTTGCCCCGACAAATTGTTTTATTATGCATACACTAAAGGCTTCCACAGTTAAGGGCATTTAGTACCAATAGTGCAATGAGCATTTTTATTTGTAAATAATGCTTTATATGCGGTTGATTCATTCCAACAATCCACTTTTTTTGCAGCAAAACATTCTGCTGCTGGAGGCACTCAACCACCTGGTGGCAGTAGGCGAGCGCCAGGCACGTGCTCTTGAGAGTGTGGCAAGGTCCAGAGGGCTGCTCTGCAACAGTAGGATCAGTGCCCTCACTGCTCTCCAGTCGAGCCCCCAGAACACACCTTATAAAGGAGTTTTCAGTTTATTATTTTGTTTATTATTCAAGAGCATGAATAAAATTATTGCAGTAAACATTGTGCTGTGTATATTGGGACACTTGTAACATGCATTTGATGTCTCTTCAAAATGGGCAAAAACGTAAGACAACCTGTGCCACTCTTGGACCGTGTAAATGAAAAAGACACTAATGCAGCATATACGGCATTGTGCTGTTTGTTCTTTCTATGTGCAAGAACACAATGGGTGTTGATTAGCCACAAGATGAATGGTGAGTGTATTTCACAATGAAACGACGGGAAACGGCATGAGCTTAATAATGCTATCACCTATAGACTGTGCATATGAATGCAACACTCCCCGATGTAAACGTGCCATTACATGCATGTTCAATACCACATATTCTTTAACAATGTCATATATTTGCATGTACTAATTTTCACACAGCTTAAGCCCATGCATAGCTCACTTGTGATGTATCCATTTCATAGGCCAAATAATTGTACACTTTGTCATTTTGTGTTGTATGAAAAGCGGCATCCTCTAGTCGGATACAACTTCACAAGACAGGAGAGGCCCCGCCCAGATGACCAAAGTGCAGCTGCCCATTGCCTCCACGTCTAAAGAAATAGTCCCTCTCCAATGAGCGGGTATTAGTGCGTCCAGCGGCACGACGTCAGTGTAGAGTGTGTGCCCATTGGTGCAGGCTTGTGTTCACCTGCCATTGAAGTGCAGATTCTGCGGCCTCCTAAAGTTGTATCCGACTATAGAATCACGTAATGCCTTGCACTGGTTGCATGGACTTTAGCAACTTGATAGCACACAATGATCAAGAACAGAAATCTATAAAGGTACCCAAGCAAAGCTGGCTGGCCACACTTCTATTATGAGGGGTGTAAAAAGGTCTCGCCAAATATTCCCATGACATCCTTGAAAAAGGGGTGGTGTTTGGCACTTCTTTAGAATCAAAAACAGATTACAGTGAATGTTGTGTAGCACGTCAAAACAAACTGAGCTTGGTTATCTGCACAGCATGTAATGGAAGCTTGTTCTTCGCATAGGAAACAAACTGCTCTGTCCAGTACAATTGTCGAGTTCGGTGTGGCACCTATTATGTCATTAGTGTCAACGTACAAATTTTCAAAGGCCATTCATTTCACCATTATTTTTGTATGACGGTTCTTTCAATCAGTGCTTGTATTACATGAGCAGGTGGATTTGAAAGCAAAGCTTTGTTTGCAAACCTTCAGACTTCCATAATTGTGTGGCAAGGCACTGGCATGGTGTCGAATAGCTCACACTTTCTCGGTCCTGCACCAAAGAACAAAGAAGCCCAATGCTCTGTTTGAAGTTGGATCACGCAACAATTCGACGGCACACAAAGAAGAGTAACACACACAGCATAGCGTTCTGCTGTGTGTATTTCTCTTCTTTGTGTCCCGTCGAATTGTTGTGCAATTCAACTTCAAGCTTCTATACCAATACAACCAGTCTTCAACCTCATCAATGCTCTAGTTATTAAGCCACAATGGCGCACATCTTTGAAATGTCCCAACACGAATTAGCTCTCCAACAAATCACCACAAGCGTAAAATTTTGCTGCACAGGTGTATGCACGTGCCATATTCTGTACCACTAAACTCGTAGGAATCGAAGGGGCAAGCGTTAACCAGCCTTACTGCTGCTGTTACCATCATCATCATGACAACAATAGAAAGACAGTGCTGCGTTTCAGTAAAGGGAGTGCCAGGGGGAAAGGAGTGACAGCGAGACTTATAATAAAAATAGCAGTTACAAGACACGTTCAATGCCAAAATACGCTACATATCGCTCATCCTACTTTGGCATTGCGGCAAGCTTTTACACGTTTGAGCATGTCACAGTTTGTGTAATCATTGCTCTAAAGCTCTACAGAAGCTCGATTCCCTCTGCAATCTTTATTTTTATCATGGCGGGTTAAAGACCCACTTTTCATTGGCACCTGCACCACATTTCTCCCGATATGTAATTTTGCCTTGGTGGTTCACGACATCTTCACGCACACCGAGTTCTGCAGAGCAGTGGATCTGCATTGTTCTACTGCAGAAGAATTAGAGCCCCATTATGAGACGAAAATATATGATTTGTCCATACAGAATAACGCTGCCCCCCCCCCCCCAAAAAAAAAGAAAATACACTGAACCACTGGCAGATGCACAAACAGTGAACACAGCAAACACTCTGAAGTATTTTCTTCATGCAAGCCAGCACACTAAGGTTCTCAATGCATTTTCATTTCGCCATAAATGCATAGGCACAACTGGCTTGGTGCGACATCCACATCTCGCACTGCAACTAATTGTGCAATGCCTTGCTGTTTCATAGTGCGGCCGATATATGACGCATGACCATAATTCAGCATCATGCATACTAACTTGTACTAAGTACTAAGTAATCTCATAAGAAAAACCAAGTTCTTTATGAGATTAGCATTCACAGGGTACTTCACACAATTTGCGATATCCATTTATCTATTCATACTTTATTAACCTCTTTCCCCAAAAAGTGAGCCATTTGGAACGCACCCTGATAGATAAGTAGAACAATCTGTAAAAATTCAGCAACCAGCGAAAAAGTCATTATCACAGGCTGTCGCATGTGTGATGTCGGTAACACAAAATTTAAGTCGGCTACACAGAAGTGACAAATTTGGCAATATGGTGCGTCTAGACATTGCTTCAATGCTAATCACAGTAACGCTGACATTGAAGGCGCCTTAATTCCTACGCATGTTCCGTCGACATACCCGACTACGTTCGTAATGTTTCCGCGAAGTAAGTAGCGTTCTTTTATAAATGCCCGCTCAGCCGTAGTCTTCGGGAAATCCAGCCACCGCTTCCGCACTCCCGCACCAATAAGCGCATCAGACATCTCTGACACAGAGGCTCACAGTAGTCTGATGACGTCCAATGTAACGCTCGGCGCCGACGCTTCCCTGAAAACTCCCAGTCCCGTAGAAACTGAGGGCGCAGAGGACTTCCTCTACGACGGTGAGCGAATGAAGCCCGCCTCGCTGTCTCCATATACGAGAGTCTTCGCCTAGCTCGTCACACAGCCAGCGCACTGATGTCTTCGACAGGCGAAAATGACGCTGAAACTCGACGGCGGTCATGTACGTGAACGGGTCCAGGCGGTCATACTGACGCTTGCTGCCGCTGGATGAAATAACACAGGCTGCTGCTGCCGCCGCCACGTTCCCGAGTTGAACTCGGAAGGGGTTTCGCGATGCACGAGTTTAGCACGAGTTCGCCTGTCAATCAAAGCCATAGGTCACGCCCCGCGCGAGGCATGTGACTCTTGTGCGCGCACCCACCACGGTTGGGCCACGCCCAACTTATCTTTCGGCAACAGCGACGCGGTGCCGAGCTGAGAGGCATCAACAATATTCACCACCGACATAAGACACGCACAACACACTGTCATCGGTGATGTACTGCGCACTACTATCAAAAACAAAGCGTTGACTGTCGCTGGCTTCTCGGGCTGAGATGGCCCTACAGCACGGTTTCATTGCCTGCATTGCGGCGACGTAGCGCACAGTAAATAATTATCGGCACGTCACTGTAGCTGCTTGCAAGGCGTCGATGCACCGAGGGTGACGACGATGCTGAGGAGTGCGGATCGCAGCAGTCGTTTGAGATGGCTGCTCTGTCATCGGTGATGTATCGGAGCCACGACGTCGTAAACACGATCAGCGTCCGAGAATCGCTCGCTCTTCTAGACCCAGTGCAATGGCATTTCTTCATCACAAGCACTGCGCACTCAACAGTTCCAACACCTTCCTCAGTTCGAAGTCTCATTTTATAACCGCACACAAGAGCCCTCACCTGCCAAAATGCAACTGCTGCGGTGTCGTTACGGTATCCTTCTGCGATCGCTGCTGGCTCCAGCATAAGTAATACGCAAGCACCTTGGTGCGCACAAAACACTCAAGTACTGCGTACATGCGCTCAGAGGCACTTTCACTGGGCAAGCGATGACAAGCGATGAATTGTGTCGTTGGGAAGCACGCACTTCTTCGCAATGCATCGCCGAGGCTTCGCGCACAAAGATAAACTGGTACATTTTCACTGAACTGCGTCACTACGGGCACTACGGACCGTCATTCTGCAGCGACAGCCGTTCTTCCCGTATTTGTGACTAGTGTATCATTTTTAGTTGGTAAAGCAGGGGCCTTAAAGCGCCTGCGATGAAGAGCCGTACCGCGGCGCTGCGTTTCTATTCCCCTAATAGAAAAAGAGTGGTGATCACTGACATTATTGAGAATAGTACTGTAGCGTCCCTAGGTAACTTCTCACCGTATGAACTGCCTCGGGTGCGCGACCCGCTTCAATGTATCCGCTTCTAAGCTTTCGCCTCACTGTCGCCACTCGTGGCAAGAAGTGCAAAATTTAATAATTTGCTCGATCTCCGTTTGTCATCAGAAATTTCTAGCATTCAAAACGAAAAACAGACACTTAAAGAAATAAAAATGTTCGTTATTTTATTTGTTGTATTTTAACGTATTCGTTTGAGCGAAAGTGTAAGTGCAAGAATGCGCCGCATGTACCCTGTTCGCATTCGATGGAGGATAGAAAGATAGTCCCCGAAAGAGGAGGCACGCCCTTGACGCGCCCGCGAAAGGCGTGGCAAGCGGTTCACGGCAAGTGTGCAGACAGACAGCGGGACAGTCACGGTATTGCTAAGTTGCGATAATCCGTTGATAACAATACGCGGCGCTGGCGCGTTTCGTTGTGCAGCCGTCTGCGCTTGAAACGTGAAAGCAGCGCCCCGCGCAGGGTGCGCTCATGTTGTCATACGCGGCTTTTTGTCTACGTATTTTTTTGACTGCAGCCTTTGCGCGTCCCGCGCTATCTCAGTTCACTGACTGCCGTCGAGCAAACTCGGGTAAAACTCGGGTGAACGAGAAACTCGGCGCATCCTGCATAGCACCCCAGGACTTCCGCTGACGGCAGCGCTCTATTTAGACAGTGGCGCTATCGTTGCGCGGCTGTAGCAGGTAGGCGTCACCGACGTGTAAGATTACTGATACTGCGCCGCCTCATGGATGAGATGCTCACCACCGCCACGCCCCTGCTCGATCGGCACCGCAGAGGGTTCTGGGCAGCGCTCCGCCTCCCGCTGCTAGCACGAGCGCTGTGCACGCATACACTAGCGCCCCCCTGCTGCGGAAGCATGTACACGCAGTGGCCTGAGCAGAACAGAGAGATAAAAGTTGAAACTACAAACTCCGATGGTTTTCCTTCGGTCTCATTTCATGCAGCATCCAACGAAGTGCAACGTCGCTTGGCCGCACTCCCCCATCGTGCCGGCGTTGTGAGACGCCTGGCAGCTGCCAGAGCACTGCTGCGCATGCGTCAGGAGCTGCCTCCTACAGTGCGACGCCAACAATTCGCCCTCTTTGTCTCCTTAGAACACCGCCCGAGAGGACTGAGCCGAACGCTAAAAGCTTTCTATCGATTTCCGTGCTTCGCCCTTTGGGCTAATCTGCCCAATTCTTTAGTCATCTACAGTGTTTTCTGTCAGTTTTACGTGTGACTTCATTACCGATTGTCTTTATTTCCGTGTTTGGGGCGTGCGCATTAAACTTAATAACTTTTAGCGAAGTTTACAACTACAATTTTCCTAATTAGCAGACACTACACTGCGATTTGTTGTCCACGTAATCTCAGTCTTCTGAAATAGTTTAGCTGCATGATGTGAGAGAGTAACGCTATCGGCCGCAATATATTTGTCATGGGTCATTTTGACTGAAAAGAAATATGTTTCACCGGGTATATTTGCGAAAAAACTTTGATGAGAAAAGAACCTGCGAGGTTGCCAGCCCGGGCTCAGGTCACTCGGGCATTATTTACGGTGAGGCATAGTCTTTCCATTGCTGCCCGGGCCCGTTGGGTAGCCCATAGTTGGTCGTGTAGTTCCGAGCTAGTCAGAGCGCTTAGCCATTGCTCCTCGAGAAGGTCCGGTTCTATGTTGTCCTCGACATCTATTGATCTGATCTTTGTGCACTTCCATAATATGTGTGTATATGTGTATATATGTGTGTACATGTGTATAGTATATGTGTATAGGGGTTATGCGCATGAGGTCACCCGCTAGGAGCGCTAGCGGCGTCCGCCATAACTTTATTCCCGAGTTCTCGCTGCCTACGCGAGGAGGCCTGCGTCGCCCAACAGTTACCGATACGCACGAACCGCTCAGCATCCTTTTCAACGTCCTTTTCAAGCTCAGTTGACGCACGGCCATGGCGCGTAGCCTTTCCGGATACGCAAACACTGTACGTAGACCTGTTCAATGGACCAATAGCAACTGCACTGCGCACGAAACACTGAAACGTCCGTGCTTATATATCAGCGAGTGGTTAACTCCACGAGGCGAAAGGCGGGTGCGAATATAGGGATCAGATGTTCGCGCAAGGAAAGCCGCTGTTATTTTTCCGATGTTCCGCGACCGACGCGACCGCAAACGTCGCGCGGCTGCACCGGCGACGCTGTCGCCACCTCGCGGATCGAACTCAGTGCATACCCCCCTGTATCAAAGTGCGATTCTGTATGCGTTTCCTTCGTTGTTTTTTTCCTGTGCGTAGTCTCACCAATTTCCGGCTTCAAACAGCAGCATTTCGAAAACAAGTCGGCCTACACTCCCTCATTAGTTCGTCATGCATCCTGGAATTATAACATCCATGCCTTCTAGGCTATCTGCGTTCGTTTATCTACCTCATGCACTCACGTGTCTGCATCTTGCCGCCTGCATAGCTTCTATCCGGCTTTCTGACTGATGCGCACGGGTATGTACGGACTCGTATAGTTTCAGGCGTGGATTATCTGTACATTCATTGCTTCCTTGATTTTTTTGTCTCTCTCAGCCGCTAGAGTTCATCAGCCATCCTGTCAAAGCCGACGGCACTGGAAAAAACGAAGAAAAGAAAAAGAACAGATAGAGATAAAGAGACAAAGAAAATACGCGCAAGAAAAAACGCCAAATCTCTGTATCCAGCATTGCATTACTCTGTTTTATTTTTAAATTTTTTTCCCCGCGTGATCTCGTAGCTCCCGCAGCGCTCGGAGCCGCGGCCAGATTAAAAATTTGATTCATGAGTTGCCGCAATGACTTCATCTTTCAGGGCGCCTCAGCGGACCGGAAGCCTGAGCGAAAAAAAAAATATTATAATAATAATAAAGAGGAGGGTTCTATGGACCGCAGAGCAGCCGAGACTAACACGCACACGCACGTACGTGGTACTACACAGGCACGTTTTGCTTATAATGAAGAACATGGCGCGAAAAAGGTTTCAACTCTTGGTCTTGCCCCGAGGTTGGGTTTCGAAGCGCAAGCACGAGACGGGCGTACTGGTGCATTAGGATGATGTCCTATTCACGTTCCCTTCTTCTTCCTTTCTTGCATCTCTCTTTCTCGCTCTCTTTCTCTGTATCGCTCTCTCTCTCTCTTTTCTTTAGCTCTATACGTGTGCAGCGCGCCTTCGACGTTTTGCTTTCATTCGGCGCGACGTGCTCGCACAACGGGCCCCTTTTCGGTCGTTAATCTATAATTTCTCCCCCAGGGCTATCCGGCCGCATAAACGGGCCGCTCTTGCATTATTACTTCGACTTAGAATTTAGGATCCCCCGTGCGGTTCCAAGCCGCGAATACAATCGCGTATAGCGCATTAATCTCTTTGTTGGCACACCTTGCCGTTGGGTTCCCCGCACTTCCAGCGTCATTGAATTGAAAGAGAGTCTCTCGCCTTTCATTCGGAGCTTGCCTTATACCGAGGTGCAGGCGTACTGCTCTGCTCGAGACGCGAGGCTGTTTTGTTAAGTCGTTGAACAAGAAGCTGATTTGGTTCTTCCCGCGCAGAGTCCCAGATGGCACGTTCAGAGTAAGGAAGAAGAGAAAGGAAAGATATTTATTTCAAGATGCAGAGAGATATCCTCCGCTAAATGTATGATCGAATAAAAATAAAGATAGAAAGCAGAGAGGACAGACAAACGATTACCGCCGGTCTCAATTACCGCGAACAATCGCAGCGCAAGATTACGTGCCGCGTAATTAACAGAAATTCAGGTTCAAGCCATCTGTGTGTCGCTAAAACTAGACATGAAAAATATTTACAGAAAATTCCGCCGATGTTACGGACGTCATTGTGCCCTATTAGAGCGGGTTACCTCGCGGTTGTTGGGATGCGGGGTTTCGAGGCTATTTGTCCGGCATTCACTTAATTTTTCTGCTTTCCTTTTGCACGTTTGTGATGCCAGACTTCGCTCTCACTGATTGATAACATTGCAAAGCCCGCATGTGTGCCTTTGCTCCCGGCGCATTGAACAAAAAACACCGAGGTCAGTTTAAGTAGGTAAGATACACCTGTATTACGTAACCAATATAATTAAGCTGAAGGTAAGTTTCCATTGGTCCCGAAGATAGTGTTAGGCATGGCTTGAATCAGTGAAGACCCGAAAATTATACTGTCGATGTCAAGTCCCTTCCTTGTATCCGATAAACAATTAAGAGACCCGAAAGGGTTCCATAATTTTTGATAACTAATGGCTTTGCCAGAGAGGGCATTACATTCTATTATCATTAGTTTTGCCAATTATTCAGAAGTCACTCACAAATTATCTTGATTACATAACAACATCTTACATTAAATTCTGTATCAATTTAGGAGACGGAAGCATCGCGCCTTCTTTGCATGTAGCCTGAAGTTCAAGATAGGAATATGCAGTTGGGCCTTAGTGCCAAAGGATCGGTCTTCGCTACCAAGATAGAGTGACTGTGTTCCTTTTCATCATGAGGTTTATCGATAATACATGCGACAAGCTCCAGGCAAGTTTATGTTCACAACCTGCGGTCAGTGGTTGTCGAGACTAACTAATGCAGGGACGATTCTGAAGCTGCTGAAACCGTCCCTTCCATCAAGCCTGCCTTGAACGCTTTTTTTTCCCCTGTAAGCTACGTATATCATTGCAACAATTCTTAACGAACCCAAAGGGGTGAACGTGGAAGTGGTTTGCTGCGAGATGTAAAACACCCGTCTTTGTTTGAAACCGTCTAAAATTCGTAAAAGGGCTTTCGAGTGTGCCTTTAATATCAGGAATGAAACGCCCACAGTCTTCGTTCATAGCGAAGGGAAGTCTTATTACCGTCCTCGCCTAGGCCACCCCATATAGTTTACCTCGGCATAGCTCTTCAGTTACCAGAATCGCTTGTTTCACCTCGCATTGCATTTTGTTGGGACCACAGCAATCGTGCCACGTGGTGCATGGTAGTGGCTCCGCTATTGAAGACTTCTCTATTCACTTTGCAGATCGAGTTGCCGTGCAGCAAAGACGAGCTTACAATATGGGAAGGCTGTCTTCAAGAGCATACATCAAATGAAACATAGAAACCTAGCAATGCAACGAGCGAACGTTGCTAGTATAAAATATTAGTCGTAAACTTGAATCTGGATGCTTCCACTCGTAATGTGCTCGATCTTATCTAGCCACTTTTGGGAAGAATCGAAGTGTACCAGATATTTTAATAACTGTACCGCGAAGTATTACCTTTGATATCGCATGGATTTCACATCCCATGTCCTATAGTATATCATATACCATATGATTACATTTCATATGAGATGCTACATGAATTGGATGCATGAATTGGATGCAGCACTTGAGCAACTTGGGTGCTCCAGTGCTGGGCCACGGGCCCAGGTTACGGCAGATCTAAGAGCAGTTTATTCGCTCCTTTGAGTGCAAAAAAGGGTCCTATACTGGCCTCCATCTCGATGAATGGGATGGCCGGCGCTGCCGTGACAACAGCTGGACACGTCCTTGAAGCGCAAACGAGCGGGCAACAAACCTCTGTCGTTCAACTGCACCGTTACTGCGTTCTCGCATCTTTACGTCGACAAATACGGCTTGCCTTCTTGCTTAGACGCCCGTGCGAATACAGTGGCAGGAGAAATAAATCCTCGGGCGCAACCCGCCGCGGTAGCCTAGTGTCAATGGCGTTACGCCTCTGAGCACGAGGTCACCGGTTCGATACCGGCTACAGCGGCGACATTCCGATTGCGGCGGCATGCAATAAAAAAAAAGGGGGGGGGGGGGGGGGGGGGGGCTCGTATAGATCATGCATTGGGTGCACGCGTAGCAGCCGTGAAGCGGTTAGCCGCAGACGTTTGCTGCGGGACCTGGCATAGCCATGGACTCGAGCATGTCAATCAACGGCTGACGAACAGCTAAACCTCGCGCAGCCACGCATTTTAACCCCAGCATGTAAAAACTCATCCGGAGACCTCAACGTTACGGCGTTCCTCATTACTAAATGTGCCGTTTCGGGCCGTTTAACCCCATAATTTCCTGGGGCGTATATAATGCTGGGCTGCTTTTCTGTACTGCCGATTTCGGACAAGTACTTTCAGACATTCAAAATATAGAAAATAAGGTTGCCGTTGGTTGTTCAAGCACATAGGTCTGCAGCCCCATTTGAGAAAGCTCTTGCGCAAGGAGAATTTCCCATATTAATTGGGTGGCAGCGTGCTTCATGTGCAGTACATGATGGGAACTGAGAACGCGTGCGCAAGCCTTACGGTGCGCTTCGTGGCTGAAATGCGCTAGCTCACAGGTTTCTGTAGATTTTTTTTTTTTGAAAAGGAGACGAGAGGCTGCTTCACTCGAGGTATTACTATGACAGATCCTTTCAAATCCGCCTGTCGAATTTCATGATCCGATTTGTGACACCCGACTTCAACTTAATCCAGTCTTTGGACCTCTGTTTTCACTTTTAAGCGCGAAAGACCTTTGACCTTAGCAATGAGCTCTTTTTGGAAGCATCTACTAGGATACCGATTGAGAAATATCGTCCGCATTAGAAAACCAATTAGGCTCTTTCTGACGTGACACACAACGAGAATTTGCGACATAGATAAAGCCCGCTAAACTCTAAAAATAATGCGTCATGTAACGTGCTACAAGGTGAAAAATGTTTACGTCAACGATTCGGAAATAGCGCCGACACGCAAGCTGCGTGTTAGGCCCTCGTTGCGACACTACCGCCGCAATGAAAATACTTCGGGCTTAGTTGGGCAGTCATTCCAACGTGCAATGCACAAGAACTTACATGGTGCAAATTCACGTGACTTAATTGCTCCGACAGCAGTGGTAGTAGAGACGTCTGTGAGTCAACGCAGCGCATGCGATGTGCAAGGCTGTTTTTGTATACTGTTCACATGAGGCAATGGGGCAGTTAGCAACCTAAAGCGCTCAACAGTAATTCACTAATGTATTTTATATATACGCTCTCATATTGTGTTTCCTCGCTGCACGGGCTGTGGGGGCACCCCCATATGTCATGTCACGTAACGCTGGAGTTTGTTGGGATCCACACAAGCGTGGGGCTCCACACAACTCCCTACGCCTGGACAAAGAGCTTGCAGCAACACGTTGACAACCCAGAATATGCCTGAGAGGCCGCACTAAGACGCAGTAACCCGCATGTTCCGCATGCGCAGGCCCACGACACTGTCATGGCCACTAAAGCCGTGGGCTATAGGGGCCCCATCTTCTTAACCTATGACAAGAGTAACCCCTCTCTCTCTCTCTCTCTCTCTCTCTCACTGTGCACTCGCATATGATCACATCGAGCGCACGTGGCGCAAACACGTTGTCACGTACTCGTAAGCTCTGATGTCCCACTTGCTAAGCTATGACGGCGGTGCACGAGATAGGGCAGAGGGCCACTTAGACGGTTTTGAAGAAAAAAATACGAAAAACAAAGAAAGTCGCAAATCTCTTGAAAAATGCGTGCGCGTTTGACCAGATTGAGCGCTCCTATGGCAAACAGAGAATCCTACCGACTGTAGTCTACGGCATCATCGCTTATTTTTGACGGATCTGCGGCGTTGCTCATCGATGGCGGCATGATGTATCCTCGAGCTCAATACGCCAATAATTTGCTATAATGGCCCCATAATGCAAAACGTTTATTGAATTATTATTATTATTATTATTATTATTATTATTATTATTATTATTATTATTATTATTATTATTTGTTTTGAACACATATATGCAATTAACAGGAAAAGGAAAGTGAGGAGCAGGCTAGCAACTGCCACCGGAAGGGGCACAACGCCTGCCAACTCTTCAGAAGGGGGGTGACAGCAACACAGAAATGGAAGAAAGGAAAGAGGGGACGTAATAGAAGAGGAAGAGCAACAGGACAAATGTAAAGAATAAGGTAGAACACACAGTGCAGATCATACACAGTAGGGCCGGTCACTGAAGAAGTTTTCTGGAGTCATGCATGCACTGATGCTTAAACAAAAACGCGGAATTTGTATTCGAGATCTGTAAGCATGTATCCGTCTCCATTCACTGCATAGGCAGAGAGAATTTCCGCCGACGTAAGCGCACATGGCGACTTCTTTCTCCGTCTTCGATATTTAATTCATTCACTAACCTTGTTATGGTATATGCTAGTGACGTGTGTAATTTCGATAGAATCCCTAATGCAAAACCCAGTGCCACTGGGACCCAGTGCGCCGGATTATGGGCCCAGTGCAGCGCGCTGGATGCTGGGGCGCTGGGAAGGCGCAGCGTGCTGAGAGGCACTGGCTACTCGCGCGAAAAACAGCTCTAGCGCGTTAAATATGGGCTGCCTGGACGCCGTATATATTTTCTTGAATACAGAAAGCAACAAAGACCGTTTTAGGGCAATAAAAAAGAAAAGAAGAAATCTGCTCCGACCAGGATTTGATCGTCCGGTCTACAGATCCCAAGCTCGGCATTTTACCGCTACGCGACGCCAGCACACGGAAATACAGGGATAATTTGCCATGTCAAAGCCGAGAAGCAGTTTGTTTGGCAGAGCTATGTTTTGTA